>NC_045992.1:5857283-6219046 GCF_010909765.2 Amblyraja radiata | reverse complement strand
TTACCTTCCACCTTGGACACAAAACCCAGACTTTTTTTGAGGTCCGAGCAAATTCCGTAGAGGCACCAACGGAATTTGGCATCACACCGGTACTTGTTGGCTCCACATGTGTCGTAGCAGACATCGAGCATGTTGCAACACTTGGTCATGGCTGGGATACCCAGGTCAAGCTAAAAGCAAAAGAATAATATTACATGGGGTAGGCTTAGGGGCTGAAACCACTTTCTACTCCGATTCCCAGTGGAACATAGCAATTCTAAAAGCATTCATTAAATGTTAGTGAACTAAATCGTTAGATTGTGTAGGAAGGAACTACAGATGCTGGTTTAAATCGAGATGGACACAAAATGCTGGAGTAACTGCGGGACAGGCAGCAAATCTGGAGAGAAGGAATGGGTGACGTTTCGGGTCGAGACCCTTCTTTCCTCTCTCTCTCTCTCTCTTGCTGCTCAATGCAAAGCCCCTGAATCTCTGAATCTGAAGACCTTCAGGGTTTTGACCCAAAACGTCACCGATTCCTTCTCTCCAGGGATGCTGCCTGTCCCGCTGATTTAATCCAGCATTTTGTAAATATCATTAGATTGCATTGTTTGCCAGCCACAGGGTCAGCACAAAGATGGGATTTTAATTGGGAAAGCATTATTTGTTCAAAAAAATACTACTCACATTTTACTAAATAAAAAGACTTTGCACTTCAATTATCTACCTCATTGGTGACCCACGGACTGTCCTTGATCGGACTTTGCTGGCTTCACCTTGCATTGAACGTTATTTCCTTATCATGTATCTATACACTGTAAATGACTCGATTGTAATCATGTATTGTCTTTCCGCTGACTGGAAAGCACGCAACAAAAGCTTTTCACTGTACCTCGGTACACGTGACAATAAAATAAAACTGTAATTAACAAGGCTTCACCTCCTCTCTCAGACGTTACCACCAGCTTTATAAATCTCATTCAATCTCTCACTCTCACAGACATCTCTTATTATTCTCTCTGCACCTTTCTCCTCTCAACAACTTGCTTAACATATAACTTTTCCTATTTCTAAACCTTAACTCAGTTTCCCTTTCCATAGATGCTGCCTGACCCATTAAGTATTTCCAGCATTCTCTCGTTTTATATAAGTCCTTACAGGACATCCAAGCGCGATTTGCAGCTGACACTATAGTCTTGTCGTACAGCTGTGAAAAGTAATATAACAATCAATTCTCCACAGTAAATGTCCACCAACTCCATATAATGATGAATGAATAATCTGTTCAAGTGCTACAGACTGAGCGATAAATATTGCCCAGAACATCATGTTCTTCTTTGAAATCGTGGCGCGGGATCTTTTATGACAGAGAGCTGTTGTCAACATCTCATCCAAGAGGAGGCAGTTTTGACAGTGCAGCAGTTCAATAAATCCAGTAATTTGACCTTGATCTGGACCATCAGCATGTGGGCAGGCAGGAAACGAAAATGGCCAACGCATCATCTACCTCCGGCATGGGGAGGCGGTCAGATTATATATCTGTACACAGAAGCAAAGATCCTACAGCAAGCAAGATGGACCACTCCTTCTAAATGCAATGGGCTGACGTATAGTACGCAACGGAGCGGATCGTGGGCTTTTTTTCATCCATTTCCGTAACCAGACCCGACCCGCAGTGTAATCAGCGTCGCGGGGGAACAGTTTGTGTTAATAAATTTAAATTCTGAATATGAGGAGAAGATTTTTCACAAATGATTTTTATTTTTACGAGGATGTTTCCGTAACCGGCTTCCGTCTCCGCACTAGTATCCTACGGGATCTTTGGTGCGGAGGCCGGTCACGGAAATGGGGCTGAAAATGACCCATGAATCGGCCCATGACCGTACTACGTCTTTTTCGTCGAGTGGACTATCTTGCTTGCTAGAGCATCTTTGCACTGAAGTGTGATGCAATTCCACAGCCTTTAGGCTCATTAGCACTGGAGTTTCAGGCATCATTACAGAGTTGATGAGACACAAAGGAATTGCATTTGCTGGAATCTTGAGCAAAACGCAAAGTGCTGGAAAAACTCAGCAGGTCAGGCAGCATCTGTGGAGGGAAATAGACATGACTTCTTCAAGAAGGGCCCCGACCCGAAACGTCATCTGTCCATTCCTCGCCACAGAAGCTGCCTGATCCGTTAAGTTCCTCCAGAACTTTGTTTCTCGTTACAGACAGGAATCATTATTGCAAGGTGATTAGTATAAAATTAAAGTTATGTTTTTAGTACATACAGTGTCTGGTACCTTGAGTCCTAGGAAACTCGAGCTGCAGCCATTTGGCTCAGGCACCTTATACTCCGGCCTCGGTAGAGGTGCCTTCCCTGGGAAGAGAGAGAACAGTGTGAATTATCCTGGTTTCATATCAAAGTATTCTTTCTTAATTTTGGAGCTTAATCCAAAACTCTGAGCAATCATTTTGCCTTCTCTCACCTTCAGTTACGAAACTTGCAGGAATAATACATCTTTATGTAATAACATATCCCAAGAATCCTTCTGTGATCATTCTCAAACATAATGTGATACCCAGTAATATTGGGGTTCATTGTTTGTGTGGTTCTGATCAAAGCATTAGACTTTAAGGAAATTGGTGCTGAGGGAGAGACAAGAGAGATTTTGATGAGGAATTCTAGATGTTAAGGCGTTGGCAGCTCTAAGCTTGGTCTTCAATGGTGGCGATTAAAACTAGGTATGAGTAGGATGCTGCAAGTCGATGTCTTGGAGAGAGTAAGTCTATAGAAGGCTGTGGAGATGGGAGACGACGTGTGATTTTAAAGTAATTCTTTCTTTTATTTATTTATAATTTGAATATAATTTAAAATATTCCTTTTTGCTAATCGAAGACCCAGTGTAAGTCACTGAGAAGAAGGGAGAGGAGTCAAGCAAGAGTCTGTCATTGATCACAACCCTTTCTTCATCAACAACTTGCTTTCAAATTGTTTCCAGTTGAAATGGAGTCAATCTAAGATTCAAGCAAAATCTGGTTTCAATATCCGTTCTCCAAAGCCAAGATCAGCCCACACTCGGTCTTCAAATGGCAAGATTTGGAAAACACTTGTATATGTGCACATTGAGTGATTCAGCTCTGCATCCTTCCGGAAGCCTATGAACGCACGGGCTTCAAACATCAGGAAGATTATGTCTCTCTGTTACCCGACTCGCCACAAAACACTGTCCCCTGGCAATCAACTTCTATCATGAGACCCTGGACAATGTGGACCACTGTATATTTTAGGCTACATCTCATTGAAGGTGGACATTAATGGTGGAGTTCACTGTAACCCAGTATGCCAGGTCAAAGCTTGACCGAAAGAGGACCAAAGGCCCAGACCTCAAACCAGGCACCAAACGCAACGTCTACCAAAGAGCATAGTTCTTTGCACTCTCATTTACTTCAAACTCATAACAATTTACAGTAGACTCTTCAAAACACTAACAGAATTAACCACAGGTCTCTCCAATAAATTGCTTGGCAGGGGAGATGATATCAGTGTCAGTTCCCAGGCTAACATCCCCATTGTCAAGGCTCAGCTACCACTGTTGGGTCAGCCACATCATTCCCATACTTGCCACCAGATGCTGAAATGTGTATTATACACTGAGCTCCGTCACCGCTTCAGGGAGGCAGAGACATTGCTCCGAGGATATTTTGAAAGCCTTCTTGAATAGATATGACATCCTCACCAATTCACCAACTCAACGTGCAGAATGAGCATTTGGAAAGGCACAGATATGTTTCAACATAGGAGATCCTCAAACATGGCGGATCTAATTTCAAGGTAAGGAGATGTTTTTTTTTAAACTGAGGAGCATAAGAATTTTCTCTCTCAGGAAATGGTGAATGGAAGCAGATAGGATAGTGCGACTTATGAGGCTTTTAGATAGACACATGAATATGCAGGAACTGGAGCGATAGCCGATCACATGCATGCAGAGGAGTTTAACTTGGCATCATGTACGGCACTGACATAGCAGGCCGAAGGCTACTGTTCCAAGGTTTGTTGTTAACTCATCTCACCCTCACATTCCCAAACCCTCGAACTCAGGCAGAAACACACTGACGACAGTGAATGATTAATCAAACTATCACAGATGCAAACACGAAGTAATCCCAAAGCAGAGAATGAGTGCAGAGACCACAGAGATAGTGTGGGTTTGTTGTTAACGAGCTGTTCTATAACCCGCAGTAACTTCAATATCAGTGCAAATCATTTTGGTTGATGGCACGTTTTTTTCCTTTTGTTGTTGTGTGCAGAACAGTACAGCACAGGAAAGGCCCTTCGGCCCACAATGTCTGTGCTGAACAATGATGGCCGATAAACTACTTACATTAGTTTAAACTAAACTTAACTAATTGCATCTGCCTGCACACAATCCATAAATCTCCATTCCCTGCATATCCATGTTCCTATCTAAAAGCCTCTTAAACACCACTATCGTATCTGCCTTCACCACATACCTGGCAGCGAGTTCCTGGCCACCTCAACTCACTGCATAGAAAAACTTACTCCTTTAAACTTTAAAGCTTAAAGCTATGTCCTCTAGTCTTTGACATTTCCATCCTGGGAGAAAGGTTCTGCCTGTCTACCCTATCTATACCTCTCATAATTTTATATACTTCTATCAGATCTTTCCTCAACCTCCAGCGCTTCATATGAAACAATCCAACAAATCCAAGTGTATTATATCTGAGTACGTTTCCATTCCCTGTTTCTGGTCGTGCATTTCCACTGCTGGGATCCATTAACTTTGAAATATTCTTTCACCCCCTCTCACCCCACTTTCTCTCACCAGTTTTGCGCTTACCGTATCGGCACTTGTACTGACACACTCCGTTCCTGCCACCGAGGAGCTCCAGGAATGAGTCAAAGTATCCGTTTACTGCCTCGAAGCTGTCGCGGATGGATTCGATGCCCCAGTCTACGCTGGTGGTCCCATTCTCCGGGGCTGCGGTAGTGGTTTGGATCTCTTCCTCACAGTGTGCCACCGAGAGGGCTAGCCCCAGGACGATCACAACCCCTCCTCTCATGGTCACCAACACTAGGGAGCTGGAGAGATTGGAGGTGAACAGCACCAAATACAAGATCAACTAAAGCAGGTTGCACACCAGAACACAAGCTGTTGTCCAGGCACTCGCTGGTGGACTTTTAACCTTCATCATTCTTATCTGGAATGAGCTCACTGCTATTACAGTCCAAAGTTCAGACAGAGTGTAAGTTTGGTTGGAGTTCGACCTCAACTCGGACACCTTGTCTTGCATCTGTGCACTTTAAACACAGGCAAGTCCCATATCTCATAATGAGTCCAAATGTCTGAATATTAATCACTGTGAGGCTTTTGAGTTGCAATGTAACACAGAGTTACAACACAGTTCCAAAGTATCAAACCCAATTGCCAAGAGGTTCGATCTCACATCAGTTCACAGTACGTTGGATCAATTTACACAAGCTCTGTTTTTGAGGTTTGGTTTCATTGACTTACTGGTCAGTGCAAATGGATTTCCTGATTGAATTTCAGGCCAACACACTGGTTTGTCCAGGGATGAATGTTGTCCCCAATTTACATGAATGTAGCGCCAGGGAGCTTTAGTTACACTTTGGTTGTGCCTTAAAAATCGAACACAGTCGGCCCAACTATTCCATTATCTGAAAAAGTGCCTTGACCCGATATACGTCACCCATTCCTTCTCTCCAGAGTTGCTGCCTGTCCCACTGAGTTACTCCAGCTTTTTGTGTCTATATTCCGTGGTTAACTGTTCATTCTTCATTGGAGATCCCTTCCATCCTTGGCCACACTGTATCGATGTTCTTCTTGATTCCTGGCTTGCTCAGGTTTAGATTAGTTTAGAGATACAGTGCCGAAACAGGCTCTTCGACCCACCGAGTCTGCGTCGACCAGCCACCCCTGTGCACTAGCACTATCCTACACACTAGCGACAATTTACAAACCTTACCGAAGCCAATTAACCTACAAACCTACATGTCTCTGGGATGTGGGAGGAAACCGGAGCCCCTGGAGAAAACCCACATGGTCACCCTGAGGATGTACAAACTCCTTACAGACAGAACCCATGGTCAGGATCCAACCCAGGTCTCTGGCACTCTAAGGCTGCACCGTGCCGCTCCAGAACACCATTATGCCTGCCTCAACCACTACTTAGGTGGCAATAATGGCTCAATGGTTGGCACACTTGCTCATATCTCAGGAAAACGTCTGGTTCAAGTTCCATTCAGAAGATGCAAACATGAATTCTACGCTGCGACTTAAGTACCACCACTGATGAAGTGCTGTGCTGTCCAGATGAGATGTTATATTCCAAGAGTGGAAACACAACATTGCTTAATACAATTTTTCAACTCAGACACGAGATGTTATTCAAAATATTGTAGAAACATTGAGGTGCAGACGCTGGTCAATACACAAAAAGACACAAAGTGCTGGAGTAACTAGCAAATCAGGCAGCATCTCTGCAGAACATGGATGAAGAAAAGCTTCAACACTATTCACGTTTCTTCACATATTCTGCCCGTCCAACTGAGTGACTCCAGCACTTCATGTCCTTTTGTTTAATTCTTAATATTCAGCCACCGTTTATCTCTCAGCCGACATCACTGAAGAGGATTATATAATATAACTTATTAATATCACAGACAGTGCAGTTTGTGGCAACTTGCCACATGGAAAAGGGCTGCTATGTTGCACCATTTAGTTTAGTTTAAAAGTTTGTCAGTGGTTTGTGTCAGTGATGTTATCAGAGGTGCGGTATTATGCGGGGGGGTGGGGGGGGGGGGGTTTCTTCCTTGCTTGTTCAGGCAGCAATTAAGAACTGGCTGCAGATAGACAAAGTACAAAGGGGTGAGGGAAGTGCTGAGAGCACAGTTTTGAAGAAATATCTAATCAGCAGTGTTGGTTAGAAATCCTTGAATCAATAGCAGTCAGATGTCAGATCACAATCTGTTCTCTAGTCACATGCCCTCACAGAGACCCTGAAGACTTTGAAGGGACATTTCATTTCTATTCCCTATTTTAGTTCTTCTCTCTTACTCCAATACTTAACTAAGATTAGATGTTATGCCATTCACTGTTGCAGGTTTCCATCTGTTGAGTCTACAATGATATCTTCCAAGCCAGGCTGAGTGCGGCTTCTGAACATAAGGAACTGCACATAACGACAACATAAGGGACTGCAGATGATGGTTTAAACTGAAGATAGACACAAAAAGCTGGAGCAACTCAGCGGGACAGGCAGCATCTGGAGAGATGGAATGGGTGACGTAAGAAGGGTCTCGACCCGAAACGTTACCCATCCCTTCTCTCCAGAGATGTCGCCTGTCTCGCTGAGTTACTCCAGCTTTTTGTGCCTATCTTCGATGACAACTTATTTGGTCAACTCCAAGGCATCGTAACTAGTAGAGCTGCTGCCTTACATGATCATGATATGAGATGATATTGTTTAAGAAAGAACTGCAGATGCTGGAAAAATCGAAGGTGGACAAAAATGCTGGAGAAACTCAGAGGGTGAGGCTGCATCTATGGAGAAAAGGAATAGGCGACGTTTCGGGTCGAGACCCTGCTTCAGACTGATGTCAGGTGGGCGGGAAAAAGCAAGGAAGAGGCGGAGACAGTAGGCTTGTGGGAGAGCTGGGAGGGGAAGGAGGGAGAAAGCAAGGACTATCTGAAATTGGAGAAGTCAATGTTCATACCGCTGGGGTGTAAACTACCCAAGCAAAATATGCGGTGCTGTTCCTCCAATTTGCACTAGGCTTCACTCTGTCAATGGAGGAGGCCCAGGATAGAAAGGTTGGATTTGGAATGGGAGGGGGAGTTGAAGTGCTGATAGTGTGTATAAATTTCGCTTGCCTCACAACAGAAAGTATGTGGGGGGTGGGGGGGGGGATTGTGGAGTGCAGACAAGGTTTACCAGAATCTTCCTGTATTAGAGTGTATTAGCTACAGAGAGAGACAGTAGGCAATAAGTGCAGGAGTAGGCCATTCGGCCCTTCGAGCCAGCACCACCATTCAATGTGATCATGGCTGATCATCCCCAAATCAGTACCCTGTCCCTACAATCTTGGATTGTATTTTTCTGAAGCATAGAGGTATATCAAATTATGAGAGGCTTAGATAGAGTTGACAGAATCATTTTCCCAAGGATGAAATGTTTTAGAGGTGCGCAGCAAGTTACATGGCAAAGGGATGGTCTCTTCACCAGTTGAGGGGAATGAGACTAAACCAGTAGTTTATGGGAATTGTCAGGAAATGAATGGGTTAATGGCACTTCTGGGGTCCCTGTCATTTTGCCTGTTCCTTGTCTCTGCCTTACATGCAGGAAGCCCCCAAGTGAGCAGTGATTGGTGCAAGGACTGATTCTGCAGGCAGTGCATTAGCCATCACTTGGAAAGGACCCAGAACATGTAACAAGAGTTGTTCTTCCTGATGACCTCATGAGTGGGTAAGTCTGGAAGTCATTGTGCTTCAGTTAAATATTTCTGCATTTTCCTTGCGTTTTATTGCACAAAATCTGTCCTTTGGAAATATAATGATATTTTATTATTTACTCAGGATGGCAGCATATATTGTCCATCGGTGACTACCTTCACACTAGGAAGGCAGTAAAGAATTAAAGTGTCAGGGATTCACAAGAGTCAAAGGGAAGAATTCTTCCCTGGAGGACAATAATGAAACAGATGTGATTTTCAAAGTCAAAGTCAAAGTATCCTTTATTGTTGCCTTGCAGTCGTACATATAATAAAATAACAAAACACACAATAAACACATATTTAACATCCACCACAGTGAGTTCACCAGGCACCTCCTCACTGTGATGGAAGGCAAAAGTCTTAAAGTCCTTGTCTCTTCCCTCCTTGCTCTCCCTCTGCGCTGAGGCGATCCAGGCCTCCGATGTTTATAGAACCTAGAACAGTATAGTGGAAGAACAGGCCCTTTGGCCCACAATGTCTGTGCTCAACATGATGTCAAGGCCATCAATAATCCACCTGCACATCAACCATATCCCTCTATTCCCTGCTTATCCATGCACCAATCCAAAAATCTTTTAAATAACACTGCTTCAACCACCATCCCTGACAGTGTGTTCCAGGCGCTCACTACCCCCTGTATAATAAAAACACTTGGCCTGCACATCTCCTTTAAATGTTGCCCCCTCTCACCTTAAAGCTATGCCCTTTAATTTGCCTATAAACCAGACTGCACAAGGAACATTTAAATTTGGTGAAGTTTTACAGGTCCTTTAACACATTAAATAAATATGCAATGATCAATAATGATCACTAATACAATAAGTTATCCGTAATACTAGGAAACCAGAACATAATAGTGCAAATTGAAGCACTTTATGAAACCGAAACAAAGTCCATAGTAGAGTGTTGCTGAGGTTACTGACCACCATTTCTGAGTACAGGTATCAGAGTCGTCGTAGATTTTATTTTGGGTTTATTTAATGAATTTAATTTCAATCCCCCACCTGCCAAGGTGGGATTCACATCTCTGGTTGAACAGCCCAGACCTCTGAGTGTTGGCCGGCTAACATTCATAACGCTATTCATCATTTGCTATATCAGCTGATGCTTTATTCTAATGATTACAAAAGAGGGAAATGCAATTACATGAATGAAACTTGCTGTCAAGGCAGAGAGAGCCAGGTTTCTTCCCTGTCGCCTTGGCCGTGAAGCTTTCAACACAGCAGGGTTCACAGTTGGGGAAGGCTGAGAGGTTGGCTGCTCTTGTGGGCAACAGATTAGAAGGGAACAATGTTGTCTGTGCCACTGAAGTGAGTCAAGTCCAGATCGAAAGATGGACACAAAAACCTGGAGTAACTCAGCTGGTCAGACAGCATCTCTGGAGAAAAAGGAAGTGGTGACATTTTGGGTTTGGGACCCTCATGAAGAAGCTGGGTTACTCCAGTATTTTTTGTCTATCTTCGGATTAAACTAGCATCTGCAGTTCCTTCATGCACACCAGCTCGAAATACGTTGTTTACAATTGGCGGGTGTGCATAGAATCTTACAAATGTACTGCGTGAAAACAGGCCATTCGGCCCAACTTGTCCATGCTGAACCCTGAACTGCAAACTCTGCAATTATTAACACCAGACTACAGATGGATGCTGTCGTTATTGTGACTGCAGTCTGTGTCATCCGGATATTAGAGGTGGGGAAGTTGAGCCATTCTCATAAATAAGCTGTGTGCAAACTATCAAAAGTTACAAGTGTTTCATTGTCATATGTACCAAAATGAGAACAATGGAATTCCTATTTGCAGCTGCATAACAGATGTGTAGTCACAATATTTATAGAGAACACAATAAAAGAAAGAGAGTTCAATAAATTCATTTTCTCTAGATACGCTGCTTGACCCGCTGAGTTACTCCAGCTTTTTGTGTTTACGCTGCAGTGTGATTTCTACAGGGAAATTTATTTTTTAATGTGGAGTGGAAGAGCGTGTCTGGAAACAATAATATAATAATAATAATAATATATCTTTTATTGTCATTGCACGTCAGTGCAACGAGATTTAGTGTGCAGCTCCACTGATGTACAAGAAAGGTAAATAAATACAATACATAAATAAACAAGCTGAATTGATTGACGTGACCATCTGAGGGAGACTGTCCAAAGGGGGTGGGTGGGGGGGCACTCATTAGGGCCGGTTCAGAGCCGCTATAGCTCTTGGGATGAAACTGTTCCTGAGTCTGGAGGTTCGGGCGTAGAAGGCCTTGTAATGTCTGCCGGAGGGAAGTAGTTGAAACAGACCGTGGCAGGGGTGTGATGAGTCCTTATGGATGCTGAGGGCCTTCCTGAGGCACCGCGTGTGGTAGATGCCCTCCAAGGTTGGTAGCTCTGTCCCGATGATCCTCTGCGCTCTGTTGACGACGCGCTGAAGAGCTCTCCTCTCCGCCTCCGTGCAGCTGAGATACCACACAGAGATGCCATACGTTAGTATGCTCTCTGTGGTGCAGCGGTAGAACGTTGTCAGCAGCTGTTGGGGCAGACCAGTCTTTTTTAATGTCCTCAGGAAGAACAGTCGTTGCTGTGCCTTCTTGACCAGCGCGGCGGTGTTTGTGGACCATGTGAGGTCTTCTGAAATGTGAATGCCCAGAAACTTAAAGCTGGACACTCTCTCCACACTTTCCCCATAAATGGAGATTGGGGCGTATTCTCCAGAATGGGACCTCCTGAAGTCAATAATCAGCTCCTTGGTCTTGGAGGTGTTTAGTGCCAAGTTGTTATTGGCGCACCAGTCCGCCAGGTTCTGCACCTCCGCTCTGTATTTTGTTTCATCACCGTTGGTGATCAGCCCAATCACTGTTGTGTCGTCTGCAAACTTCACGATGGTGTTGGTGTCGAATGCAGGGACACAGTCGTGAGTGAAGAGGGAGTAGAGCATGGGGCTTAGTACACACCCCTGTGGTGTGCGGTGCTCAGGGTGATGGTGGAGGACAGGTGCGGGCCCAGTCTCACTGCCTGCGGTCGCTCCGTGAGAAAGTTCAGGATCCAAGCGCATATTGGTGAGCTGAGGCCTAGCTGGTGGAGTTTGGTGGTGAGCTTGGTGGGGATGACCGTATTGAATGCAGAGCTATAGTCAATGAAGAGCATCCTCACATACGTGCCCTGTCTGTCCAGGTGAGTCAGGACAGTGTGAAGGGCCAGAGAGATGGCATCCTCTGTCGATCTATTTGCCCTGTATGCAAATTGATGGGAGTCCAGTGAGGCAGGGATGCTGGATTTAATATGGGAGAGGACCAGCCTTTCGAAGCACTTCATGGGGATTGGAGTCAGGGCAACCGGCCGGTAGTCATTGAGGTTGGTGATTTTGGACTTTTTCGGCACCGGCACTATGGTGGCTGTTTTCAGGCACTTGGGGACCGTTGCCAGAGATAGAGATAGATTGAAGATTCTCGTGAATACCTCCGCCAGCTGTCCAGCACAGTCCTTTAATACTCTTCCCTGTACACCATCCGGGCCTGCAGCCTTGCGTGGATTGATCCTACGCAGAGCGCACTGTACCTCCTGAGTGCTCAGTGTTAAGGCCTGTCCCTCCGCTATGGCCGGGGTTATTCCACACCTGGTGGTGTTGCCAGTATCGAACCGGGCAAAGAAGGTGTTTAGTTCGTTGGCCAGTGTGATATCACCGTGGGGGCAGGCGGGGCTGCTCTTGCAGTCAGTGATGTCCCTGACACCCTGCCACATGCTTCTGGTGTCCGCGGTATTGAAGTGGTCTTCTACCCTTTGCCTGTGGATGACTTTGGCCTTTTTTATGCCTCTGTTCAGGTTCGCCCTGGCCGCACTGTAAGCAGAAGTGTCCCTGGATTTAAAGGCGTTGTTGCGTGCCCTTAGCAGATCCTGAACCTCCTTGTTCATCCAGGGTTTCCATTTTGGGAACATCTTTATTTGCTTGTCCACTGTGACAGTCTCCACACACCAGTTGATGTAGGAGAGCACAGTGGATGTGTACTCATCCAAGTCTACCTCTGTGCCACTGGTAGCCTGTTGTTCAAACAGGTCCCAGTCGGTGCGATCAAAGCAGTCCTGGAGTTGTAGGGTTGCGTCCTCGGGCCATATTTTGACCGTCCTTATTGCAGGTTTGGTCTTGCGGATGAGGGGTCTGTATGCAGGCAGTAGAAACAGTGAGAGGTGATCATAATGTAACAACATAGAAAACAGTAGGTAATTGTTATGGAATTGATCGTGAAAATCTTTCCTTTAGTTGTTGAGCAAGGTTGACTTCTGACTGTCCTCATTAACAAAAAAATTTTCAGTGGTAGCAGGCGAGTGTCACTTGCCTGAACCTTTCCATCTGTGGTAAATGCAACTGGTCTCCACTTGATGGCAGCGTTGAGTCTGGAGCATTAGCGTGGCGAATGCTGTAAGCCACATCGTAAAAGTGAGCACAGTTAAAATGAAGCAACTTCAATGGTAGTAGAGTGCTTGGGGCCAAAACACAACAACATTGCAAGTTCTTCCAAGTGATTCTCAATAATTTGCCAAAGAAAGCATCGATGCTTGAATCCAAAAGAACTATAAAGTTAAGTGAACTACAGATGCTGGTTTAAACTTCTTCAGTCCTGAAGAAGGGTCTCGACCCGAATCGTCACCCATTCCTTCTCTCCAGAGATGCTGCCTGCCCCGCTGGGTTACTCCAGCTTTTTGAGTCGATCTTATAGATTTAAGTGTTGCCTTCCATCTAGCGATAGACCTTAATGAATATCGTACTAGATTAAAAATTCTCTGTTGTGACAGGGGCCACTTGGCAGGGATGGGAAAAAGATTGGAGACCTAAGAAACTGCAGATGTTGCAATTGAGCAAAGAACAAAGCATTGGATGATCCTCAGCAGGTCAGGTAGCATCTGTGGAATGAATTAGATAGATGACGTTACAGGTTGGGATCTTCAGTATGAAAGACAATCTGAGGGTGTGGGGTTAAGGATTTTGTAACCAAGAAAGAATAGAAACTGAACAAAATGGGTCTTGTTTTTGTGAATTAACCAACTGAATTTTTAGCACCGATTTATTCTAGCAATGGAAACCCATTTCCAAAATGATAATTTTGAATTTAGGATAAACGGGGACATTGTGCTTGAGATCAGAGGATGTGAGGAAAGTTCTAAACAAGTACTTTACATATGTATTCCCCAAGGAGAAGGACATGGAGGACAGCGAGGTCAGTGTGGAGAATACTAATATGCAAGGGCAATTTGAGATCAAGACAGATGTAGTGTTGGGGCTCTCGAAGAGCATTAATGTGGATAATCCGCAGGGCCTGATGCTGTTAAGGGTCTTGCCATTAACTGTACACCTTCTATTTACATATGACCTCTCAAACTACAGCATCTAACACTTGCTTGGATTAAACTCCATCTGCCATTTCTCAGCTCATTTCTGTAGCTATTCTATATCCCGCTGTGTACTCAAATTCCACTGCACCGTAATTGGTACGTGTGACAATAAACTGACCTTGAAACGTCACCCATTCCTTCTCTCCCGAGTTGCTGCTTGTCCCGCTGAGTTACTCCAGCTTTTTGAGTCTTTCGAGGTGTATGTGATGATGGTTAGAAAGAAAAATAGTGTCGGGACAAATATGAAGTGATGCAAAAGACTGTGGTGGACTTAATAAAGAGAGAGCTTGTTTTTTTAAAACAAATGTATTGGTATACCTTCGGGTTTTCCATTGATTCTAGTGGCCATTTGACTCTTGTCAGCAAACTTGTCATGTATCAATTTTTGATGCCACATCCATCATGTGGAATGTACTTTTGAATCCAGATTGTTGTCGGAATTCTGCATTGGTCTTGATGGCAACAATCCAGATGCGATTGTAGTTCCGCAGGGTGGAAATAAACTCTGCAGCCCATCTCATCAATGCTGACCAAGTCCCTAACTGAGCTGAGCCCATTATCATAAACTATTCCTATCCATGTACCTCTCCAAATATGCTTTACATATTGAATTGTAATTGTATCCACGTTTGCCACTTCTTCTGACAGCTTTGTGTGGAAAGATGGCTCAGCAGTAGTTTCTGCCTCTAGAGCCAGAAACCCTGGTTCAGTTCCAAATACGGGCGCGGTAGTTTGCATGTTCTCCCTGTGACCGCGTGGGCTTTATTCTCCCACATTCCAAAGACATTGGCTTTGGTAAAAATTGTCCCTAGTGTGTAGGATGGTGTTAGTGTGTGGGTAATCGCTGGTCAGTGTGGGCCAAAGGGCCTGTTTCTATGCTGTATCTCCAGTCTAATAAACCATTGCCCCTCACTCATGCCCCCCTTAAATCTATACCCTCTAGTTTTAGATCCCCTCCTCAAGGACTATCCACCTTATCTATGCCACTGACTATTTTATAAACCTCTGAAAGGTCATCCCTCAGCATTCTTTTGCTCCTGAGGATTAAAGCCTAAATCCATGCAGTCTCTCCTTGTTGCTTAATAAATCCTTTAATCCCAGCAACATTTCAGTTTGTTGTGTTCTGTAGATGCCAAGCACAGTGTCTGTTACTTTTGCTAATGTTACATTGTTAGTCACTTGTAGATCTGCTTAACACATTTTGTCAAATTGCCTGGCTGAATAAGATGTTCCAGCAGTGTTACATCAGTTCCCAAAATTGTGGTTTCATAACTTTTCATCCTCTGAACGCCCCAAAGAGTTTCACACACAGCCAAAAATCTTCTGGCAAATGTGTGTAGGCAATGTATTCACCGTAGAATCCACAATGTGAATGACATCTAGTCTGTTTTTGAGGGATAAATGTGGTCAAAGACAAGGAGTGAAATCTCAGCATGGGATATTCTACCACTACCTGATCAAGTCTTGATTTAAAAGTTCATTTAAACAGAGGTGGGTAATGTAGTGTGGATTTAAACATTTAATTTGTATAATGAATTACTATAAACATGCAAGGTTTTCTTTAGGATACACTTCTAGATCTGCTTAACCCACTGTGTGAGATTGCCTTGTTGGTCTCTACTTTATTAAATGTTCCGCCAGTATTAGATCTCAAGACCTGGCCACTAATTATGCTCCCCTCCGTTTAGTACATTTAATACATTATTATTGTTGTTTCTTGTTTGCTGACCCACCTCTTCTATACTTATTGGCCTATGCCTGGTTAAGAAACCATTCAACTTAAGAATTAGGTCACGGTGGCACAGCGGTAGAGTTGCTGCCTAGCAGACCCGGGTTTGATCCCGGCTACGGGTGCTGTCTGTATGGAGTTTGTACGTTCTTCCCCTGACCTGCGTGGGTTTTCTCCGAGATCTTCGTCCTCCCACACTCCAAAAGACGTATGGGTTTGTAGGTTAATTGGCTTGGTGAATGTAAAAAATTATCACTCGTGGGTGTAGGATTGTGTTAATGTGCGGGGATCGCTGGTCGGCACGGACCCGGTGGGCCTGTTTCCATGCTGTATATCGAAACTAAACTAAATTGTGACTGGCTTTACCCTTCCTCTGTAATAACTTCCAGACCCACAATTGTCAGGTCTGTACTGAACCGATTCGGGCCATAGTGATCCATAATTTCAGTCACTCTAGCAATGGTGGTTGCAAAATAAATAGCGAGAGACCCAAGGTCTGGAATTCCCTCCCTAACCAGCTGCACTGTTTGAGATACTCTGACATGAGATTCGTTAGTTCCAACTCATTCTCTTTGTGTACGTCTGCGATGCTTTTCATAACGTGCGTGCAGAAATAGAGTTTAAAAGTGGTAGCTCACTGCTGCGCAAGATAACACACAAATCGCAAGTCATTGGAATTTAAAAGGATAAACTATCACTGCTTACACAGTGAGACTTTATTTTCTTGTTCAAGTTTACATTTGGAACAGAAAGGAAAACAAAATTAGAGTCAAAATACTAAACTCAGATGTGTAGGAGCAACACTCGGTTAATAAGAAAATCTGCAAATTTGCATGTTCAGAAAAAAACCTAATCTTTAAACTGGTAATTTAAGGGAAGGGAATGGTTATTAAAATAACATTAAAACACAGCATATCTTAGTGGTCTCTGATTCATGTAGAGAAGTTGACAAGTATGATTAAATCCAATGGTTCGTGTGTCAAGTTCTGGTTTGATGCGTCGTGGCTATTGGCATGGGAGCAGGTTCCAATACTAACAAGTACTCCCACTCACTGGGATTGATACAGCTACTGCATCATAAACTCCCCTGGGGAGCCCAAGCTGGGTGAATGGTGCAAAGTGAAAGGTGCTGGAGTGAGAGCATGATAAACCATTTTTATAAAATGATTAAAAGATTACATGTTTGCACAGGTGACTTGGCCACTCTTGCACTAATCAGCACTATTGCAGGTGGGCAAGAGAACTCTTGGCAGGTATCAATCCTCCAGCATACAGCACTTTCTTGACAAGGGAGTGTGTTGATGCCAGATTGACATTATCCACTGGTTCTTCTGCTGGTAAAGGGGTGAGATTTAGGCAACACGACTCGATGTCTCTCACCCCAGTAGTAACAGGTTCCCAAGCATGAGCTGAAGTCAAGTCAGATTATTTAAACTAGATAAAGTTGCATTGATTCTTTCCATTATTTTTTTTAATATAAAATTATCAGTGAAATGAAGCTTGATTGTAGCTCACTGCTTAATCTAATAGGTTTATATCTCACATCCTGACAATCACTTGCCTCTGAACAATTGATGGGGCATTGAGTTAAACTACTCTTGTAGCCGAGTACATAATGAAACATTAAAGGAAATAGTATCTTAAAACAGAAAAGACCAGGTTTTATTTCAAAATAAAGATATATAAATACACAATTCTCCCACTGATGGCACAGAAAAAGCACTTCCAATTATAAAGATCCTCTTGA
This sequence comes from Amblyraja radiata, assembly GCF_010909765.2. Lineage (NCBI taxonomy): Eukaryota > Metazoa > Chordata > Chondrichthyes > Rajiformes > Rajidae > Amblyraja > Amblyraja radiata. The sequence continues at coordinate 6,201,697 of NC_045992.1, read as the reverse complement.
GCATGTGATTATCATGTTATTTTGTCACATTTATCTCTTACTCCAAAAGCTTTACAGTTTAAAAATATTCATTTTTGACATTTTGCACACGTTAAAATTTTACCCACTGATTGTTACTTTTAAAACATGATTATCCGGGTAAATTAACAAGACTTTGGAGCAAAAATGAAATGTATATATACACATTTAAAAACTTTAAAAAATCATATCTGAGCAATATACACAGCAAACATATTTTTTTGGCCAATTACCAAGGTGCCTAAGATGAGCAAATTGATACCAAAAATCCAATTGAGTGTTGGAAATAATGAATGATTATTGTTAGGGGTACAACTATAATGTTTCAACAGGGATGCTGGATCTAGTAGTTAATGGCTAAAAGGAGAGACACTTGTGATTGTGATTCTCAAGAAGGGAGTAAAAGTTGGAGTGAATTGTGTGCCCTATATTGCATTCAGAGTGCATCAGGCACAGTGTGTCACTATTAAACGGTATTTCTGGTCTACACCACCCATGGTCAAATATATTACAAAAAGTGGATCAACGATATACTTTAATTATATCTGTAAATCAAAAAAAAAATCCTGATTTTTAACATTAGTTCAAGAAAATGACCAAGTTTAGGGAAGATTCAGATGATTTTCTTGCATTTAAGATAATGTATTTCTAAAGTCAACATCATGTATGGATTACATGATTTGAGAGAACTATTATTCCATGCACACTAATGTAACTGCATTCTGGAAAATGCTTTATTCATTGGGCTGACATGAAGCAATGCCCTTCCATCAATAACATTCGAAGAGTGTACTCAGTTCCATTAAGCACTTTTATCAGAATTATTCCCAGAAGTGTCACGCTGCAAACAGATGCCCAAGAAAGGCGTAGTTGGGTGGGGAATAATCGCTTCCATTGCTTGCTGAGAGGTATAAATTCAAAAACATGATTGTTGCATAAAAATCAATTGGTAGAAAAGAGCCGTGTAATATATGGGAATACTAAGAGGGTAAAAAACACATGATTTAGAGAAATATTTTGTGTCATTTAACCAGCTCAGCCTAGCTCGATTCAAATCTATCCATGGAAAAGGTTATAAAACGTGAACTTCTCTGCCCAGGCTTCCATGTAAAACTAAAGGATGTTTAAGTCAGGTCGGTGACTTGAGGAGTGCTGGGGAATATAGGAGCGTAAACAGGACTGAGCTGTAGTGTTGGTGGTACGAACAGAGGGGTCGATTTGCCAACACTGTGTGCCCTCAATCCATCTCAGACAAGTTACACCTTCGTCGGAATTCCTGTCCGCGTTCGTGGATCCACTTGTTAGACACTGAAACAACCAGATGGACACGTGTCAGTAACATTTGAAACACCAACCTCACACACACACACACACACACACAAAGGTAGCAAATGGTGGGATATGGGCCAAATGGGACGCGCTTAGATGGGCCACCTTGGTAGGCATGGATGAGTTGGGCCGAAGGGCCTGTTTCTGTGCTGTTTGACGCTGACTCTGACATGTGACAAAAACACATCGACAAGTCTTCCAATGTTGATGCCGTACACTTGTGCACTCACCCCATTTGTTTCCAACTAATACTGGACAGGCTGCATGCCGTGTGCTGTAGTCACCTTCTCCACTGGGAAAGAGATTGTACCAAAACACCGCTGAGCCCTGCAAAACAAGCGCCAAATAGTTTCTTGACATTTTAAACAAATTTAGGGAGTAATATATACAGGGAACAAAATGCAATGCCCCATCAGAAACCCAAGAGCAAACCTGTAGCTTTTGTTGAACACATAGAACATTCTTTTAAAAAAAAGACTAGGCATGCTGGTAGGTTAATTGGTTATTGGAAATTAATCTTCAGCACGTTGGTGGCATAAGAGTCAAGATGGGGAGATGATGTGACATGCAAGAGAAACACAATAAGTTGCAAGGCTACAAAAATAGAGAGCGTGAATGAAACCAATAGGATGTTCTGCCAATGTGGACCCCATGTGCTGGATGGTAACTTAACGTGTTAGAAGTAAATACATCAGTCTCTAATTACACTACAGATGCAAGCATTTCAGGGATAGAAATCATTATATCCTAGTTTTAACTGAGTAAGATAATTAGGTGGGTTTATCTGTGTGGCCTTTCATTCAGAAAACTTCTGTGTAATTCGACCTGGCTTCAAGCTGCATAAACCAGTAGAAAATATTCCACTCACAGTGGTGCTGTCTTATTTGAATTAAATGCCAAACCAAACATCTGTTTGTGATAGTGAATCACATGTATTTAAAGATCCAACTGTATCAAGATCAGTGTGTTTCCAACATGTGTCATTCCTCATTGTTTGCTGTGAGCCGTGGCTTCTCTTGCCAACATTATTGTGCACAACTATTCATATTTGACCCTTCCAGGTGAAGTGCTTTGAAAAGCCTGAAATGATTAGTCTCTTTCTAAATGCAAGTCTTTTTTGTTTAAAGAAACTGAAATAGCAATATTACTTAAACTGCAGTCAACCCCATTGAAAAAAACCCAAATTGGCAGCAAGAGCTTTTTCAAAGATGTAAGATTAGTTCTAATTGATGTTGACTGGATTAAAAAAGCAGCCAAACCCCCACAGTGGCAGGTAAATTTATGCATTAAAATCTTTTCAAAGCCGCCTCGCATGTTTCTTCAACTCTTTTCACTTTTCTTTCTCTGATGTTATTCCATACTTAAAAGAAAATAACTGGTAATTCTAATGCTTACATTCTCAGGATGCTTTAAACCTAGTAAGTTGCTTTTGAAGAACTGACGTAAGGAAATGCAGTAGACCAATATGTGGAAAAATAGTTTTAGAAGAGCAGTGAGATGAATGAAACATTTGTTTCGTTGCTGTTGGTTGGGATGTTATGGTTTCTAGATTAAATGAATAACACTACAATAAACAACCATCTCCATCTAGTGGGCAGATGGTTTAAAAATCTCCAAAAACTTTATAGGCAACGTTGCAGTTAGAGTCACACAATGAGTAAACGGCCCCTTCGACCATGATGCCCCATCTACACTAATCCCAACCGCCTGCATTTGGCCCATATTCCTCTGAACCTTTCCTATCCATGTTCCAATCCAAATGTTGTTATAGTACCTGCCTCAACTGCTCCCTCTAGCAGTCTGCTCCATTTACTTTTCTTTTCAATGTAACCATTTCAGTCCACTGCAACTATAATTTCTTAATATTCGCAATGGATTTATTTCTCCTTTGAATAACGAGACTTTAAAAAAAATGTTCCTTCACTGTCAAGGCCAACAAATAATTCCTACCTCTAACTGCCCGAGTAAGCAGTGGTAAGATGCTTTCTCAAACTGCTGTCCTTAGTGAAAGCACTGCTGCAGTCCTTTTTGGGTAGGCAACTGCACACTTAAACACAGCAACATACAGCAAAAGACCAACAAGGAACAATAACATTAACTATTATTAAATACAATGTTAGGCATAGGTTTACTCAGAAATGTGTAAGCAAAAATTCGTTGATCCAAACCATTATTCTGTTTCTATATCCATAGGGGCTGTATAACCTGCTCACCAATCTGTATTTTCTATTATTTTCTCTCTCATTTGAGATATCCAAAATCTGCAGTATTTTGCTCCAGTGTTCTCTGAACCCACTGAACTAAAACCCATTGATCATGGACCTTTTAATCAAGTGGATCAAGTCCAGATCGAAAGATGGACACAAAAACCTGGAGTAACTCAGCTGGTCAGACAGCATCTCTGGAGAAAAAGGAAGTGGTGACATTTTGGGTTTGGGACCCTCATGAAGAAGCTGGGTTACTCCAGTATTTTTTGTCTATCTTCGGATTAAACTAGCATCTGCAGTTCCTTCATGCACACCAGCTCGAAATACGTTGTTTACAATTGGCGGGTGTGCATAGAATCTTACAAATGTACTGCGTGAAAACAGGCCATTCGGCCCAACTTGTCCATGCTGAACCCTGAACTGCAAACTCTGCAATTATTAACACCAGACTACAGATGGATGCTGTCGTTATTGTGACTGCAGTCTGTGTCATCCGGATATTAGAGGTGGGGAAGTTGAGCCATTCTCATAAATAAGCTGTGTGCAAACTATCAAAAGTTACAAGTGTTTCATTGTCATATGTACCAAAATGAGAACAATGGAATTCCTATTTGCAGCTGCATAACAGATGTGTAGTCACAATATTTATAGAGAACACAATAAAAGAAAGAGAGTTCAATAAATTAAAAATATATATATATTAGTGTAAAACAAAAGCCTGGTTTCAACCAAGGCAGTTGTTCATAGTTTGGTTGGTATTAGCGGTGTTCAGGAGTCTGATGGTTGTTGGGAAGAAGCTGCTCCTGAACCTGGAGGTCATGGTTTTCAGACTCTTAAACCTTCCCCCAGTGTCAGGAGTGAGATGAGAGTGTGGCCAGGGCAGTTGGGTCCTTGACGATGCTGGCTGCCTTTTGAGATAAATCCTTTCGATGGTGGGGAGGTCAGAACCCATGTTGAACAGGGCTGTGCTCATCTTTTATTGTATTCTCCTTTGTATTTGGGCGTTGTGGCCAATGAAGCAAATGGCCGAAGCCTTCCTGGCCAATGAACCAAAGAAAGACAATTCGGAGGTAGGCAAAAGTGCTGGAGAAACTCAGCGGGTGCAGCAGCATCTATGGAGCGAAGGAAATAGGCAACGTTTCGGGCCGAAACCCTTCTTCAGACTACTGCTGCTGCACCCGCTGAGTTTCTCCAGCACTTTTGTCTACCTTCGATTTTCCGGCATCTGCAGTTCCTTCTTAAAGACAATTCGGATCCTGCTTTTTATACATTAACGGCTGGATAGAAAACATCACCACTCGGTAGTGTGTACAAGTCTACTGCCAGCCTCTATATTAAGATAACATCAGAGTTTGCATGTGATGTGTTTGAGAAAGCATGTCTGGAGTCATTGGAACAGAGTGAATTAGGGTGAATAGTTAATGTGGATAGAAACATGGGGACATAAGCTCAGGATTAGCAGGGAAAGCACAAGCAGGGAGCTTGAAGACTTCTCCACTGCATTGCAATTCTGAATTAAAGCTGTGCCAGTGTCCTTGCTGTTAGGGTGATTGGGGTAGGGGTGGGGGTAGGGGTGGGGGTAGGGGTGGGGGTGGGGGTAGGGGTGGGGGTAGGGGTGGGGGTAGGGGTAGGGGTAGGGGTGGGGGTGGGAGCCAGACAGGAGCTGTCATCCCTCACTCCCTTCTGCTCACGTTGCTGTGAATAACAGCCAGGGTCGCTACATCTGACAGTGAGGGCGGTTTCTAGAATGAGCTCTGTCTGGTTTCAGCATGGTGTTGTCAATCGCTCTGCATTACCTGCCTCCCCCGGAATCGCTCGAGCCCTGGTGCTGGCAGGGCAGGAGCAAAGTGCAGCTTTGTGCTGGAGTATTCCTTAGTGTTGAGTCACTCGGGGGAACAGTACGGTACTGCACAGGAAGCCGAAGGAATCCTCGAGTCATTCAAAAGAAGAAAGTTATCCTACGCGCATTCTCTCTCCTGCCATCCATACTTTAATTTTCTTCAGAAGAGAGAGAGAGGGAAGGAGGGGGAGAGAGAGAGGGAAGGAGGGGGAGAGAGAGGGAAGGAGGGGGAGAGAGAGGGAAGGAGGGGGAGAGAGAGGGAAGGAGGGGGAGAGAGAGGGAAGGAGGGGGAGAGGGAGAGGGAAGGAGGGGGAGAGGGAGAGGGAAGGAGGGGGAGCGGGAGAGGGAAGGAGGGGGAGAGGGAGAGGGAAGGAGGGGGAGAGGGAGAGGGAAGGAGGGGGAGAGGGAGAGGGAAGGAGGGGGAGAGGGAGAGGGAGAGGGAAGGAGAGGGAGAGGGAGAGGGAGAGGGAGAGGGAGAGGGAGAGGGAGAGGGAGAGGGAGAGGGAGAGGGAGAGGGAGAGGGAGAGGGAGAGGGAGAGGGAGAGGGAGAGGGAGAGGGAGAGGGAGAGGGAGAGGGAGAGGGAGAGGGAGAGGGAGAGAGAGAGAGAAAAGAAAGTACAGGACAGGAACAGGCCCTTCAGCCCAAACTGTCTGTGCTACCTATAATGCCAATTTAAACTGTTCATCTACCTGTACATTATCCATATCCTTCCATTGTCTGCTTCTTTACATTTCTCTCTAAGTGCTTCCTTAATGTTGCTATTGTATCTGCTTCCACCATCTCCTTGCAGTGCTTACCCCCACCCATCACTGTGTGTATAAAAAACTTGCCTTTTAAACCTTCCCCGCTCTCACCATTTGAACTATGCCCTCTAGTTGATATTTGATATTTCCATCCTTGCAAGAGGACTCTATCTAACCTGACTGTGCCACACAATTGGATCTTCAATTATCCAGTTTGCTTTCGAAATCAGCGATTTAGTATGTACCTATGACCCTAACTGGCAGTGTATCCCAAAGCTGACCATTTATTGCATAAAGGTGTGATGCAGCCCATTCTAACATTGGTTACATTTATGTCCTCTTCCTCACCTGATCGCTCTTGGGTTTTTCGTTGTTGTGTGAGGTGGAGGGGTGTGAAATAGAAGCATTACAGTCGGCACGGTGGCGTACAGCAGTTACTGCCTCACAGCGCCAGAGACCCGTGTTCGAGCCTGACTATGGGTGCTTGTCTGTACGGAGTTTGTACGTTCTCCCCGTGACCTGCGTGGGTTTTCTCCGAGATCTTCGGGTTTCCTCCCGCACTCCAAAAAAGTACAGGTTTGCAGGTTAATTGTCTTGGTATGAATGTAATGTTGTCCCTAGTGTGTGTAGGGTAGTGTTAGTGTGCAGGGATCGCTGGTCGGTGCGGATGCGGTGGGCCAAAGCGCCTGTTTCCATGCTGTATCTGTACACTAAACCAAACTAAACTACAGTGTTTAAGAAGGAACTGCAGATTCTGATTTGAACTGAAATTGACATGAAGAGCTGACTGTGTTAAATCAAAGGTAGACAAAAATGCTGGAGAAACTCAGCGGGCGAGGCAGCATCTATGGAGCAAAGGAAATAGGCAACGTTTCGGGTCGAAACGTTGCCTATTTCCTTCGCTCCATAGATGCTGCCTCGCCCGCTGAGTTTCTCCAGCATTTTTGTCTACCTTCGATTTTCCAGCATCTGCAGTTCCTTCTTAAACATGTGTTAAACCAAAGTATAGTTTCACTGGTCTAATCTGCTTCCACGTACCTCTGCAAATCCCGAAGCAACTTGCCCCAAATCAAAATCAACGTTGGAGATGTGGCAGCTAATTTGCACATAATAGAAAGATTAAACAAAGAACTTACCGCTTGAGAAGTTGGAGTGAATCTACGTGAAGGTCCCACCAGCAAGCATGCGCTTCAATCTTCAGTGCAACTGTATGAAACCACAGACCACTTGAAATAAATTTAAGCTATAGAAAGATTACTAACCCTTGACTTACCGAATGATATTTATGAGATTGAGGGTTGGGAGTGGAGGGCACCTAGTCTCTCACTCCAACCTCTCATAAAATAAAGATCTAACTTCACACGGTAACTTCTCGTTTAATCTTTCAATCTTATTTCCAAGTCTCGTCACGAGACCACGTGAAGCCTTTGAAACTCTGTGGTTTTGTGGATATTAGAAGAAACGGCAGGTTTGTGTGAAACTCAGCTTTGCAGATAGTGACAAGGCTTTTGCAAGGTGCTGGAAGATGGGACCTGGCCAGAGACACTCAGTCTGGAACCTTTGCAAACCCGAGGACGATGTTGCAACAGACGACCCATAAGTTGTCACTTAAACCTGAGATTGTTGCAGATAATGTGAACCATGCCCCTTTAAGCAGACATAATGTCTGGAATTAGCAGGCGTCTAGGGGTACCGACGCTATTCCTGAACTGATGCGGTGGAAGGTGAGGACAAGGGGGACTGTCCTTGTTACGTGAGGGGGTGGGGAGTGAGAGCAGAGCTGCAGGATATAGACCCTGGTGAGAGCCTCATCTATAATAGAAGAGGGGAACCCCATTCCGGAAAGAATGAGGACATCTCCAATGTCGTGGAGTGGAACACCTCATCCTGGGTGCAGATGCGGCATAGACGGAGGAATTGGGAGTAGGGGATAGAGTCCTTGCGGGAAGAAGTGTAGTCAAGATAGCTGTGGGAGTCAGTGGGTTTGTAGTAGATGTCGGTCAGTTGCCTGCGATGGAGATGGTGAGGTCTAGAAATGGTAGGGAGATGTCGGAAATGGTCCAGGTAAATTTGAGTGCCGGATAGAAATTAGTGGTGAAATGGATGAAGTCAATGAGTTCTGCATGGGTGCAGAAAGTAGCACCAATGCAGTCGTCAATGCAGCGGAGGTGGAGTTCTGGGATGGGGCCCTGGTACGCCTTGGGATTGTTTGCGTACCCTACAAAGAGGCAGGCATAGCTCAGGCTCATGCGCGTGCCCATAGTTACGCTTTGGGTTTTGGAGGAAATGGGAAGAGTCAAAGGAAAAGTTGTGGGTAAGGACCAGCTCCGCTAGGCGGAGGAGAGTATTAGTAGACGGAAATTGGTTGGTTCTTCGGTCGAGGAAGAAACGGAGGGCTTTCAGACCCTCCTGATGGGGGATGGAGGTGTAGAGTGACTGGACATTCATAGTGAAGATGAGGGAGTGGGGGCCTGGAAAACGGAAGTCATGGAGGAGACAAAAAGCGTGTGAGGTATCTCAGACATGGGGAGGTCCAATCCCTCCCCACATTCCACACTTCTTTGTATCTCGGCTTTGGAAGGTTCATATTAAAGACACCGTTCATAAACCTTGACACCAATGGGTGAGTGCCAATCGTTTGATGTCCTACCCCACGCACTAGATACCATGATAAGGCACTGCGAGCAGTGTTAATTGTGTTATAACTTAGACGCTGCTCAAAAAGCAAAACTGAAAGAAATTCCAAAACCTCTGCTACTTCTGCTTTAAAGTAGTTCACGTTAACCTCATACATCTATCGATCTTAGGACGAGAACCTTCTCACGATCCACACTTCTATAATGCATAGCCCCATATTGTGTGGCTGGGAAGGCAGCTACCATCTTGCCCATCACCCTCGCAACCTGCCTATAGTAGTCTTCTCATTTTTAAGTTGTCAAAATTTGTAAATAGCCTAGGAGCTGTACTCAACCCATTAGGTAGAGCCTTAAATAGCCACCACTGTCCTTGCCAGATAAACTTCAGATATTTCCTGTGACTCTCATGTATTGGTACCGAATAGTATGCATCTTTGAGACCGATTGAGGCCTTAAAGCAATCCGCTGTAATCGGCTGCATTGCTGAATGAAAATTATCCATCTTAAAATGGTTATATTCCAAGCACTAGGGGGTCGAGACTCAGACTAGCCACATCAAGAATGATTCGGTATTCTCCATTTTCGACCTTGTGAAGATGTTAGAAATAGATTCCTCTTGTGCACGGACAGTCTGCTCGATCACACCATTTGTGTGCAATTTCACTACCTCTACTTGGATAGCTGTAGTTTCCTCTTGACACCGAATGTACGGGAATTTTGGCTTCTCGTGCTGTGGAGGAAACTGGTCAGACAGAAACTCAATCTTATATCCATTTATGGGTTGTAAAATGAAAGGGTCAGTGGTAATCTCTCTCCACCTGCTCCTGAACAGTTTCAATCTACCTCCGACTTAAATGACCTCAACACATCTCATGCAACTGTAGGAATCATATTCACCTACCTCAATGGCCTTATTGGTCAGTAGAGTCTGGTGACTCTAGTTTTTGTTCTGTCCCCTCCCTTTGGCCCTGGCATCGTGGCCTGCTGGGGGTCGAGACTTAGTGTGTGGAGCGCGCTGCCTCAATGGTGAGCGCTGTCAACCTGCGCATAAAAAAAGGCCTCTGTCTTAGTTGTGTAGGCCTGGTGCTCCAACCGGCCTCAGTGTAGCGGGTTCTGCCGTTAGCTTGGTGGGGATGATATGCATGCCGGTAGTCGCGAGTCTTACCCACAGAGGGTGTCTTTGCAACACCCACAGCAGCCTTGTATTCCTCTTGCAAGTCTTTTACTTCCTTGCTCAAATTCCCCAAAAAGATACTTTGCACATTGTTTGCGTTGCACAAATGAGCATATTTTGGGTTTATCTCAGGCTTTATACAATCCTTGTGAATGCAATTGAGCTCAACCTGTGCGTTACACAGAAGTGCTAAGGTGTCGCTGCACTTCAGACAGCTGAGTTCCATCCACCGACCTTGCAAACCTTGCCGTAAACCCTCTTGTGAGAAGTCTCTGAACTCGCTGGAGTTTTAAGTCTTTTGACTTTGTTTTGCCATTCGGATTGTCCCAAATGGTGGCAGTAACCTTCGGAACCTCCAGTGTCTGGCAGTTGTCAGGACTATCATTCTTTCCAGCAGTGTCCTGCATGTTCTTCTCATTCAACTGGTGTGAAGTCAAGTATACAATGCTACTCGCCAGTTCTTCCTCTAACGGTTCTCCTCTCCCCGAGGGGATGGCAAATTTTGTAATTTTGTCACGAGTGCCGGCAGCTCCTTTTTAGTCGTGAGTTGAAGCGTATCATCCGCTAGTTGAGGGAATTCTAGTTCATTGTCGACTTCCCTGCAGTCAGTGTCTACCGCGTAATAATCCTCAAATCCCCCCGCCTATGAGCGGGAGATATCACAACCCAGCCCTTGACCAGGTATTGCCATCGCAGACATCTGACTGGAACGGCCTGTATCGGTCGCATGTGTGCGGTGCACATTTCCTTCGACCGGCCTCTCAATCAGGTTTTCCAGTTTTGAGGGGCAACAGTTGACATCCTCATTGGATGTTGAGGCAATACCTTCCTGCCGAGTATTGTCCTTTTGCCAATTTAGCCTTGGCCTTCCCCGAACTCGAGGTCGACAACCTGCTCCCTTTTGGTGCCTTTGCGGAGGTTGCTGTGCAGGCCGCGCCTGCCAGCGTCTCCGAGCTCGACACAGACGGCCACCGACCTCTCCTGTTGCCGTCATGTGCCACTGAATCTTCAGCCGCTGTTTTTAGGCTTCTCCATTCTTGGGACCCAAACCAGCGTTGAAAGCAATAAACACAGTTCCAGTGAAATCTGACCTTTCAGCTTAAAAATGGTGTATTTCAGGGAAATCCATTTTCCCTTCCGAATCTAGCGCCATGCGTCAACGTATTGAAGCGCATGCGTGCTGGCGAGTTCTTCACATAGTCTCGCGACGAGACTTCGAAATAAAATCACAATGTGACAACGGTTGATGAATCTATTTTAGTGATTTGATTCAGGGTTAAATATCAGGCCAGATATCAATAATAATGCCTTGCTCTTCAAAGAATTGCCATGGATTTCTTCATAAACGACTGTCTGGGTCTGAGGTTGAGGCTTGGTCTATAATGTCACGTGTAAGATGACATTTCAAGTGGTAATTTCTTGGTACTTTATGGGGTATTTGCAAGGAGTGGAGGCTTGGAGTGCGTTGCGGTGGCTGGTGGTGATGGAGGCAGGTATAATAGTGGTGTTTAAGAGGCTTTTAGTTTGGGATATGGAACTGCAGGGAATAGAGGGATATGGATCTTGTGCAGGCAGATGAGATAACTTTAATTTGACATCATGTTCGGTGAAAACATTGTTTCTGTGCCCTATGTTCTAATTTTGCAAATGGAATTTGAACCCCAAAGCTTCTGATTCAGAGGCCAGTACATTACTCACAGCACTATGATTTAGTGTGACAATTTGACAGGCCACGTTCCATAACACAAATGAAAGTTAAAAAGTGTCATGAGACACTGTCCATTTGGTGTAAACACCTTCCATATAAGCCAGCTGACGGTGCGAACCATTTGTCATGCTGTGTACAGGGGCATCATTGGTAACAGATGAGGCACGCAACAATCCCAGGCAGCCTCTCGTACCTCGTTAACCCCTGCCCAAGAATCACCAACAGGACAGATTTATGTGTTTCCTCTGCAATAACTCTAGTAAAGGCCAGTGGAGAGCAGATCGAGGTGCGCTCAGCCTCACTGCTGACAGACTGTTCGGCACTTTTTGAGTCCAGTACCTGGAACCAAGCAGAAACTGTATCTGACACCTATTGATGTTTTTGATCTCACCGTGACCTGCTTTATTGTTCCCTGCATGTGGAGGTTAACTTGTTTTAATGCCAACATGTCCCTTATTGACGGTGCATGTTGATGGTGTTATCTTCCTGGTTATATGCCCAAAATCACTGCAAGAACTGCAGCAATTATGTCAATTGTTAATTCAGATTAAACTGTTATATACATAACTAAATTAGACATTTAGAAATTGCAAATGGTGAAGAGACTTTTAATTCATTGATCAACTCTTGATTTCAAATAAGTCAAATATTTGCTACTACAGTCACAAAATGTATTATTATGGTAGGAATTCTCCTGCAGTACAAACATAAGCATTATTTCTTTATGAAACCATCTGCTTAGACCAGATAAGGCCACTAATAAAAAGCACTCATCCCATTGTAATCTCTGTTGAGATATACCAAATCAAGTGAGACTTCAGAACAGTAATTAGGATTTGGGGATTAAATCAATGTCAATTATTATAAAAGTTATGACCTTTGGAGTCCTTACAGTCTTTGTAATCCTTCCGTCAATTATGCCTCTGGCACATCCCTGATTTTCATCCCTTCTACAATGGTCACGCCTTGGCCATGAAAACTCGGAAGAATGGTTTCGAGAGGGTTAGAGAGGCAACAGAGTTTGCAGCTTAAGGCAGGATCACCACGGGAAAACAGAGACTTTCACTAGGTAGAATTTAAGCAGTGGAGAGATCTAGAAGAACTAATTCATGAGGATATTGTCAGGATTCAAGGGCCTAAGCTACAGGAAGAGGTTGAGCAGATTAGGACTTTATTCCTGGGAGCACAAGAGGCGAAGGGGTGAACTTATAGAGGTGTATGAAATCATGAGGGGCATTGATAAGGTGAACGCACTGAATCTTTTTGACAACATGGGGGAAATCAGGAAGTAACAGCATGGGTTTATGGTGAGAGGGGAAAGACGATAGGAATGTGAGGGGCAACCTTTTCACAGAGAGGATGGTGGGTATATGGAACGAGCTGCCAGAGGACGTAGATGAGGCATTTACAATAACGACATTTAAAAGACCTTTGGACAGGTGTATGAATATGAAAGGTTTGGATGGATGTGGGCCAAACACGGGCAAATGGGACTAGCTTAGACAGGGTATCTAGTCTGAAGAAGGGTCTCTACCCGAAATGTCATCTATTCATTTTCTCTAGATACGCTGCTTGACCCGCTGAGTTACTCCAGCTTTTTGTGTTTACGCTGCAGTGTGATTTCTACAGGGAAATTTATTTTTTAATGTGGAGTGGAAGAGCGTGTCTGGAAACAATAATATAATAATAATAATAATATATCTTTTATTGTCATTGCACGTCAGTGCAACGAGATTTAGTGTGCAGCTCCACTGATGTACAAGAAAGGTAAATAAATACAATACATAAATAAACAAGCTGAATTGATTGACGTGACCATCTGAGGGAGACTGTCCAAAGGGGGTGGGTGGGGGGGCACTCATTAGGGCCGGTTCAGAGCCGCTATAGCTCTTGGGATGAAACTGTTCCTGAGTCTGGAGGTTCGGGCGTAGAAGGCCTTGTAATGTCTGCCGGAGGGAAGTAGTTGAAACAGACCGTGGCAGGGGTGTGATGAGTCCTTATGGATGCTGAGGGCCTTCCTGAGGCACCGCGTGTGGTAGATGCCCTCCAAGGTTGGTAGCTCTGTCCCGATGATCCTCTGCGCTCTGTTGACGACGCGCTGAAGAGCTCTCCTCTCCGCCTCCGTGCAGCTGAGATACCACACAGAGATGCCATACGTTAGTATGCTCTCTGTGGTGCAGCGGTAGAACGTTGTCAGCAGCTGTTGGGGCAGACCAGTCTTTTTTAATGTCCTCAGGAAGAACAGTCGTTGCTGTGCCTTCTTGACCAGCGCGGCGGTGTTTGTGGACCATGTGAGGTCTTCTGAAATGTGAATGCCCAGAAACTTAAAGCTGGACACTCTCTCCACACTTTCCCCATAAATGGAGATTGGGGCGTATTCTCCAGAATGGGACCTCCTGAAGTCAATAATCAGCTCCTTGGTCTTGGAGGTGTTTAGTGCCAAGTTGTTATTGGCGCACCAGTCCGCCAGGTTCTGCACCTCCGCTCTGTATTTTGTTTCATCACCGTTGGTGATCAGCCCAATCACTGTTGTGTCGTCTGCAAACTTCACGATGGTGTTGGTGTCGAATGCAGGGACACAGTCGTGAGTGAAGAGGGAGTAGAGCATGGGGCTTAGTACACACCCCTGTGGTGTGCCGGTGCTCAGGGTGATGGTGGAGGACAGGTGCGGGCCCAGTCTCACTGCCTGCGGTCGCTCCGTGAGAAAGTTCAGGATCCAAGCGCATATTGGTGAGCTGAGGCCTAGCTGGTGGAGTTTGGTGGTGAGCTTGGTGGGGATGACCGTATTGAATGCAGAGCTATAGTCAATGAAGAGCATCCTCACATACGTGCCCTGTCTGTCCAGGTGAGTCAGGACAGTGTGAAGGGCCAGAGAGATGGCATCCTCTGTCGATCTATTTGCCCTGTATGCAAATTGATGGGAGTCCAGTGAGGCAGGGATGCTGGATTTAATATGGGAGAGGACCAGCCTTTCGAAGCACTTCATGGGGATTGGAGTCAGGGCAACCGGCCGGTAGTCATTGAGGTTGGTGATTTTGGACTTTTTCGGCACCGGCACTATGGTGGCTGTTTTCAGGCACTTGGGGACCGTTGCCAGAGATAGAGATAGATTGAAGATTCTCGTGAATACCTCCGCCAGCTGTCCAGCACAGTCCTTTAATACTCTTCCCTGTACACCATCCGGGCCTGCAGCCTTGCGTGGATTGATCCTACGCAGAGCGCACTGTACCTCCTGAGTGCTCAGTGTTAAGGCCTGTCCCTCCGCTATGGCCGGGGTTATTCCACACCTGGTGGTGTTGCCAGTATCGAACCGGGCAAAGAAGGTGTTTAGTTCGTTGGCCAGTGTGATATCACCGTGGGGGCAGGCGGGGCTGCTCTTGCAGTCAGTGATGTCCCTGACACCCTGCCACATGCTTCTGGTGTCCGCGGTATTGAAGTGGTCTTCTACCCTTTGCCTGTGGATGACTTTGGCCTTTTTTATGCCTCTGTTCAGGTTCGCCCTGGCCGCACTGTAAGCAGAAGTGTCCCTGGATTTAAAGGCGTTGTTGCGTGCCCTTAGCAGATCCTGAACCTCCTTGTTCATCCAGGGTTTCCATTTTGGGAACATCTTTATTTGCTTGTCCACTGTGACAGTCTCCACACACCAGTTGATGTAGGAGAGCACAGTGGATGTGTACTCATCCAAGTCTACCTCTGTGCCACTGGTAGCCTGTTGTTCAAACAGGTCCCAGTCGGTGCGATCAAAGCAGTCCTGGAGTTGTAGGGTTGCGTCCTCGGGCCATATTTTGACCGTCCTTATTGCAGGTTTGGTCTTGCGGATGAGGGGTCTGTATGCAGGCAGTAGAAACAGTGAGAGGTGATCATAATGTAACAACATAGAAAACAGTAGGTAATTGTTATGGAATTGATCGTGAAAATCTTTCCTTTAGTTGTTGAGCAAGGTTGACTTCTGACTGTCCTCATTAACAAAAAAATTTTCAGTGGTAGCAGGCGAGTGTCACTTGCCTGAACCTTTCCATCTGTGGTAAATGCAACTGGTCTCCACTTGATGGCAGCGTTGAGTCTGGAGCATTAGCGTGGCGAATGCTGTAAGCCACATCGTAAAAGTGAGCACAGTTAAAATGAAGCAACTTCAATGGTAGTAGAGTGCTTGGGGCCAAAACACAACAACATTGCAAGTTCTTCCAAGTGATTCTCAATAATTTGCCAAAGAAAGCATCGATGCTTGAATCCAAAAGAACTATAAAGTTAAGTGAACTACAGATGCTGGTTTAAACTTCTTCAGTCCTGAAGAAGGGTCTCGACCCGAATCGTCACCCATTCCTTCTCTCCAGAGATGCTGCCTGCCCCGCTGGGTTACTCCAGCTTTTTGAGTCGATCTTATAGATTTAAGTGTTGCCTTCCATCTAGCGATAGACCTTAATGAATATCGTACTAGATTAAAAATTCTCTGTTGTGACAGGGGCCACTTGGCAGGGATGGGAAAAAGATTGGAGACCTAAGAAACTGCAGATGTTGCAATTGAGCAAAGAACAAAGCATTGGATGATCCTCAGCAGGTCAGGTAGCATCTGTGGAATGAATTAGATAGATGACGTTACAGGTTGGGATCTTCAGTATGAAAGACAATCTGAGGGTGTGGGGTTAAGGATTTTGTAACCAAGAAAGAATAGAAACTGAACAAAATGGGTCTTGTTTTTGTGAATTAACCAACTGAATTTTTAGCACCGATTTATTCTAGCAATGGAAACCCATTTCCAAAATGATAATTTTGAATTTAGGATAAACGGGGACATTTGTGCTTGAGATCAGAGGATGTGAGGAAAGTTCTAAACAAGTACTTTACATATGTATTCCCCAAGGAGAAGGACATGGAGGACAGCGAGGTCAGTGTGGAGAATACTAATATGCAAGGGCAATTTGAGATCAAGACAGATGTAGTGTTGGGGCTCTCGAAGAGCATTAATGTGGATAAATCCGCAGGGCCTGATGCTGTTAAGGGTCTTGCCATTAACTGTACACCTTCTATTTACATATGACCTCTCAAACTACAGCATCTAACACTTGCTTGGATTAAACTCCATCTGCCATTTCTCAGCTCATTTCTGTAGCTATTCTATATCCCGCTGTGTACTCAAATTCCACTGCACCGTAATTGGTACGTGTGACAATAAACTGACCTTGAAACGTCACCCATTCCTTCTCTCCCGAGTTGCTGCTTGTCCCGCTGAGTTACTCCAGCTTTTTGAGTCTTTCGAGGTGTATGTGATGATGGTTAGAAAGAAAAATAGTGTCGGGACAAATATGAAGTGATGCAAAAGACTGTGGTGGACTTAATAAAGAGAGAGCTTGTTTTTTTAAAACAAATGTATTGGTATACCTTCGGGTTTTCCATTGATTCTAGTGGCCATTTGACTCTTGTCAGCAAACTTGTCATGTATCAATTTTTTGATGCCACATCCATCATGTGGAATGTACTTTTGAATCCAGATTGTTGTCGGAATTCTGCATTGGTCTTGATGGCAACAATCCAGATGCGATTGTAGTTCCGCAGGGTGGAAATAAACTCTGCAGCCCATCTCATCAATGCTGACCAAGTCCCTAACTGAGCTGAGCCCATTATCATAAACTATTCCTATCCATGTACCTCTCCAAATATGCTTTACATATTGAATTGTAATTGTATCCACGTTTGCCACTTCTTCTGACAGCTTTGTGTGGAAAGATGGCTCAGCAGTAGTTTCTGCCTCTAGAGCCAGAAACCCTGGTTCAGTTCCAAATACGGGCGCGGTAGTTTGCATGTTCTCCCTGTGACCGCGTGGGCTTTATTCTCCCACATTCCAAAGACATTGGCTTTGGTAAAAATTGTCCCTAGTGTGTAGGATGGTGTTAGTGTGTGGGGTAATCGCTGGTCAGTGTGGGCCAAAGGGCCTGTTTCTATGCTGTATCTCCAGTCTAATAAACCATTGCCCCTCACTCATGCCCCCCTTAAATCTATACCCTCTAGTTTTAGATCCCCTCCTCAAGGACTATCCACCTTATCTATGCCACTGACTATTTTATAAACCTCTGAAAGGTCATCCCTCAGCATTCTTTTGCTCCTGAGGATTAAAGCCTAAATCCATGCAGTCTCTCCTTGTTGCTTAATAAATCCTTTAATCCCAGCAACATTTCAGTTTGTTGTGTTCTGTAGATGCCAAGCACAGTGTCTGTTACTTTTGCTAATGTTACATTGTTAGTCACTTGTAGATCTGCTTAACACATTTTGTCAAATTGCCTGGCTGAATAAGATGTTCCAGCAGTGTTACATCAGTTCCCAAAATTGTGGTTTCATAACTTTTCATCCTCTGAACGCCCCAAAGAGTTTCACACACAGCCAAAAAATCTTCTGGCAAATGTGTGTAGGCAATGTATTCACCGTAGAATCCACAATGTGAATGACATCTAGTCTGTTTTTGAGGGATAAATGTGGTCAAAGACAAGGAGTGAAATCTCAGCATGGGATATTCTACCACTACCTGATCAAGTCTTGATTTAAAAGTTCATTTAAACAGAGGTGGGTAATGTAGTGTGGATTTAAACATTTAATTTGTATAATGAATTACTATAAACATGCAAGGTTTTCTTTAGGATACACTTCTAGATCTGCTTAACCCACTGTGTGAGATTGCCTTGTTGGTCTCTACTTTATTAAATGTTCCGCCAGTATTAGATCTCAAGACCTGGCCACTAATTATGCTCCCCTCCGTTTAGTACATTTAATACATTATTATTGTTGTTTCTTGTTTGCTGACCCACCTCTTCTATACTTATTGGCCTATGCCTGGTTAAGAAACCATTCAACTTAAGAATTAGGTCACGGTGGCACAGCGGTAGAGTTGCTGCCTAGCAGACCCGGGTTTGATCCCGGCTACGGGTGCTGTCTGTATGGAGTTTGTACGTTCTTCCCCTGACCTGCGTGGGTTTTCTCCGAGATCTTCGTCCTCCCACACTCCAAAAGACGTATGGGTTTGTAGGTTAATTGGCTTGGTGAATGTAAAAAATTATCACTCGTGGGTGTAGGATTGTGTTAATGTGCGGGGATCGCTGGTCGGCACGGACCCGGTGGGCCTGTTTCCATGCTGTATATCGAAACTAAACTAAATTGTGACTGGCTTTACCCTTCCTCTGTAATAACTTCCAGACCCACAATTGTCAGGTCTGTACTGAACCGATTCGGGCCATAGTGATCCATAATTTCAGTCACTCTAGCAATGGTGGTTGCAAAATAAATAGCGAGAGACCCAAGGTCTGGAATTCCCTCCCTAACCAGCTGCACTGTTTGAGATACTCTAGACATGAGATTCGTTAGTTCCAACTCATTCTCTTTGTGTACGTCTGCGATGCTTTTCATAACGTGCGTGCAGAAATAGAGTTTAAAAGTGGTAGCTCACTGCTGCGCAAGATAACACACAAATCGCAAGTCATTGGAATTTAAAAGGATAAACTATCACTGCTTACACAGTGAGACTTTATTTTCTTGTTCAAGTTTACATTTGGAACAGAAAGGAAAACAAAATTAGAGTCAAAATACTAAACTCAGATGTGTAGGAGCAACACTCGGTTAATAAGAAAATCTGCAAATTTGCATGTTCAGAAAAAAACCTAATCTTTAAACTGGTAATTTAAGGGAAGGGAATGGTTATTAAAATAACATTAAAACACAGCATATCTTAGTGGTCTCTGATTCATGTAGAGAAGTTGACAAGTATGATTAAATCCAATGGTTCGTGTGTCAAGTTCTGGTTTGATGCGTCGTGGCTATTGGCATGGGAGCAGGTTCCAATACTAACAAGTACTCCCACTCACTGGGATTGATACAGCTACTGCATCATAAACTCCCCTGGGGAGCCCAAGCTGGGTGAATGGTGCAAAGTGAAAGGTGCTGGAGTGAGAGCATGATAAACCATTTTTATAAAATGATTAAAAGATTACATGTTTGCACAGGTGACTTGGCCACTCTTGCACTAATCAGCACTATTGCAGGTGGGCAAGAGAACTCTTGGCAGGTATCAATCCTCCAGCATACAGCACTTTCTTGACAAGGGAGTGTGTTGATGCCAGATTGACATTATCCACTGGTTCTTCTGCTGGTAAAGGGGTGAGATTTAGGCAACACGACTCGATGTCTCTCACCCCAGTAGTAACAGGTTCCCAAGCATGAGCTGAAGTCAAGTCAGATTATTTAAACTAGATAAAGTTGCATTGATTCTTTCCATTATTTTTTTTAATATAAAATTATCAGTGAAATGAAGCTTGATTGTAGCTCACTGCTTAATCTAATAGGTTTATATCTCACATCCTGACAATCACTTGCCTCTGAACAATTGATGGGGCATTGAGTTAAACTACTCTTGTAGCCGAGTACATAATGAAACATTAAAGGAAATAGTATCTTAAAACAGAAAAGACCAGGTTTTATTTCAAAATAAAGATATATAAATACACAATTCTCCCACTGATGGCACAGAAAAAGCACTTTCCAATTATAAAGATCCTCTTGAGCATGTGATTATCATGTTATTTTGTCACATTTATCTCTTACTCCAAAAGCTTTACAGTTTAAAAATATTCATTTTTGACATTTTGCACACGTTAAAATTTTACCCACTGATTGTTACTTTTAAAACATGATTATCCGGGTAAATTAACAAGACTTTGGAGCAAAAATGAAATGTATATATACACATTTAAAAACTTTAAAAAATCATATCTGAGCAATATACACAGCAAACATATTTTTTTGGCCAATTACCAAGGTGCCTAAGATGAGCAAATTGATACCAAAAATCCAATTGAGTGTTGGAAATAATGAATGATTATTGTTAGGGGTACAACTATAATGTTTCAACAGGGATGCTGGATCTAGTAGTTAATGGCTAAAAGGAGAGACACTTGTGATTGTGATTCTCAAGAAGGGAGTAAAAGTTGGAGTGAATTGTGTGCCCTATATTGCATTCAGAGTGCATCAGGCACAGTGTGTCACTATTAAACGGTATTTCTGGTCTACACCACCCATGGTCAAATATATTACAAAAAGTGGATCAACGATATACTTTAATTATATCTGTAAATCAAAAAAAAAATCCTGATTTTTAACATTAGTTCAAGAAAATGACCAAGTTTAGGGAAGATTCAGATGATTTTCTTGCATTTAAGATAATGTATTTCTAAAGTCAACATCATGTATGGATTACATGATTTGAGAGAACTATTATTCCATGCACACTAATGTAACTGCATTCTGGAAAATGCTTTATTCATTGGGCTGACATGAAGCAATGCCCTTCCATCAATAACATTCGAAGAGTGTACTCAGTTCCATTAAGCACTTTTATCAGAATTATTCCCAGAAGTGTCACGCTGCAAACAGATGCCCAAGAAAGGCGTAGTTGGGTGGGGAATAATCGCTTCCATTGCTTGCTGAGAGGTATAAATTCAAAAACATGATTGTTGCATAAAAATCAATTGGTAGAAAAGAGCCGTGTAATATATGGGAATACTAAGAGGGTAAAAAACACATGATTTAGAGAAATATTTTGTGTCATTTAACCAGCTCAGCCTAGCTCGATTCAAATCTATCCATGGAAAAGGTTATAAAACGTGAACTTCTCTGCCCAGGCTTCCATGTAAAACTAAAGGATGTTTAAGTCAGGTCGGTGACTTGAGGAGTGCTGGGGAATATAGGAGCGTAAACAGGACTGAGCTGTAGTGTTGGTGGTACGAACAGAGGGGTCGATTTGCCAACACTGTGTGCCCTCAATCCATCTCAGACAAGTTACACCTTCGTCGGAATTCCTGTCCGCGTTCGTGGATCCACTTGTTAGACACTGAAACAACCAGATGGACACGTGTCAGTAACATTTGAAACACCAACCTCACACACACACACAAAGGTAGCAAATGGTGGGATATGGGCCAAATGGGACGCGCTTAGATGGGCCACCTTGGTAGGCATGGATGAGTTGGGCCGAAGGGCCTGTTTCTGTGCTGTTTGACGCTGACTCTGACATGTGACAAAAACACATCGACAAGTCTTCCAATGTTGATGCCGTACACTTGTGCACTCACCCCATTTGTTTCCAACTAATACTGGACAGGCTGCATGCCGTGTGCTGTAGTCACCTTCTCCACTGGGAAAGAGATTGTACCAAAACACCGCTGAGCCCTGCAAAACAAGCGCCAAATAGTTTCTTGACATTTTAAACAAATTTAGGGAGTAATATATACAGGGAACAAAATGCAATGCCCCATCAGAAACCCAAGAGCAAACCTGTAGCTTTTGTTGAACACATAGAACATTCTTTTAAAAAAAAGACTAGGCATGCTGGTAGGTTAATTGGTTATTGGAAATTAATCTTCAGCACGTTGGTGGCATAAGAGTCAAGATGGGGAGATGATGTGACATGCAAGAGAAACACAATAAGTTGCAAGGCTACAAAAATAGAGAGCGTGAATGAAACCAATAGGATGTTCTGCCAATGTGGACCCCATGTGCTGGATGGTAACTTAACGTGTTAGAAGTAAATACATCAGTCTCTAATTACACTACAGATGCAAGCATTTCAGGGATAGAAATCATTATATCCTAGTTTTAACTGAGTAAGATAATTAGGTGGGTTTATCTGTGTGGCCTTTCATTCAGAAAACTTCTGTGTAATTCGACCTGGCTTCAAGCTGCATAAACCAGTAGAAAATATTCCACTCACAGTGGTGCTGTCTTATTTGAATTAAATGCCAAACCAAACATCTGTTTGTGATAGTGAATCACATGTATTTAAAGATCCAACTGTATCAAGATCAGTGTGTTTCCAACATGTGTCATTCCTCATTGTTTGCTGTGAGCCGTGGCTTCTCTTGCCAACATTATTGTGCACAACTATTCATATTTGACCCTTCCAGGTGAAGTGCTTTGAAAAGCCTGAAATGATTAGTCTCTTTCTAAATGCAAGTCTTTTTTGTTTAAAGAAACTGAAATAGCAATATTACTTAAACTGCAGTCAACCCCATTGAAAAAAAAACAAATTGGCAGCAAGAGCTTTTTCAAAGATGTAAGATTAGTTCTAATTGATGTTGACTGGATTAAAAAAGCAGCCAAACCCCCACAGTGGCAGGTAAATTTATGCATTAAAATCTTTTCAAAGCCGCCTCGCATGTTTCTTCAACTCTTTTCACTTTTCTTTCTCTGATGTTATTCCATACTTAAAAGAAAATAACTGGTAATTCTAATGCTTACATTCTCAGGATGCTTTAAACCTAGTAAGTTGCTTTTGAAGAACTGACGTAAGGAAATGCAGTAGACCAATATGTGGAAAAATAGTTTTAGAAGAGCAGTGAGATGAATGAAACATTTGTTTCGTTGCTGTTGGTTGGGATGTTATGGTTTCTAGATTAAATGAATAACACTACAATAAACAACCATCTCCATCTAGTGGGCAGATGGTTTAAAAATCTCCAAAAACTTTATAGGCAACGTTGCAGTTAGAGTCACACAATGAGTAAACAGGCCCCTTCGACCATGATGCCCCATCTACACTAATCCCAACCGCCTGCATTTGGCCCATATTCCTCTGAACCTTTCCTATCCATGTTCCAATCCAAATGTTGTTATAGTACCTGCCTCAACTGCTCCCTCTAGCAGTCTGCTCCATTTACTTTTCTTTTCAATGTAACCATTTCAGTCCACTGCAACTATAATTTCTTAATATTCGCAATGGATTTATTTCTCCTTTGAATAACGAGACTTTAAAAAAAATGTTCCTTCACTGTCAAGGCCAACAAATAATTCCTACCTCTAACTGCCCGAGTAAGCAGTGGTAAGATGCTTTCTCAAACTGCTGTCCTTAGTGAAAGCACTGCTGCAGTCCTTTTTGGGTAGGCAACTGCACACTTAAACACAGCAACATACAGCAAAAGACCAACAAGGAACAATAACATTAACTATTATTAAATACAATGTTAGGCATAGGTTTACTCAGAAATGTGTAAGCAAAAATTCGTTGATCCAAACCATTATTCTGTTTCTATATCCATAGGGGCTGTATAACCTGCTCACCAATCTGTATTTTCTATTATTTTCTCTCTCATTTGAGATATCCAAAATCTGCAGTATTTTGCTCCAGTGTTCTCTGAACCCACTGAACTAAAACCCATTGATCATGGACCTTTTAATCAAGTGGATCTGGTCAATTATTCAAATCCTGGGTTCCTGTTGTGTTTTATTTGGCCACCTCAGAGTTTAATGGACATGGCTGTTGAACTTGTGGCTCGCAAACAAAGACTGCAAATATGTGCAGGAACAAATGGGAGCATAAGCAAGGTGGGAGGCAAAGGAAGCAGGTGTTTGCACAGGCTTGCCGACTGGAAAAGAAAAGGGACAAGAATCAACACTGATACCTTTTGTGGCCACACAGCTGCTCCAACTTCAGGGAAAACAGTGGCTCCTCCGGCCGTGACATCACTCATCTGGCAGAATAAAGACAGAAAATTACAATCAGATCATAGCAAGTGGAGAAAAACCCGATGATTGGGAAAAATGCAAAACTCAGGAACGGAGGGACATGAAATAAGCAATGGAAAAGCTTTGTGAGAAACACAGCAAGAGAGAATATTAAACCCTCTACCAAAATGTTAAAAGGAAAAGATTAACAAAAGTTAATGTGAATTCCATCCAGATTAAGGGAGGAAAAATTAAAATTAAAGAGGTAAGGAAATGGCAGAGGAATTAATCAAGTATTTTTTAGCTATATTTGGAAAAGAAATAGAAACCTTCCAATATTACCACAGGTCTAGTATGAAACGATCTCAAAGGAATTAGTGTGTAAGAAGGAACCGCAGATACTGCTTTAAACAAAAGAAAGACACAAAAAGCTGGAGTAACCCAGCGGGACAGGCAGCATCTCTGGAGAGAAGGAATGGGTGATGTTTCGGGTCGAGACCCTTCTTCAGATTGGAGAAGGAATTAGAGTTAGTTATAAAATCTGTATAAATGGACACTAAACGCAGGTACCACTTCCTCCCACACCGATATTGATCCTGACCATTTACACGTTATGGTTTTGAAGATGTCTATGGAGATAGGTGATGTAAAGTTTGTCATCTTCCACAATTGCTAACATCTACCAAAGTGGATGAGTGTGTTTTTATTTAAATGGAGGAGCCTGATGTTCAGTGGTACTGGGTTAATTTGTTTACAAATTACTGAAAGGTAATATGGAGTTCTAACAAGAATTTGAGAAGGCATATGGTAAGTTAAGCGTTAGCGCAAGAGGATTTGAGTACAAGAGGGAATACATTTTAAGTGGAGAGATTAAGCACGAGGCCAACACTATCTTGATTTAGGAAGAATAAAAATAATCTCTTTACACACACACAGAATGTTAGACATGAGCTAATCAGGACAGGAAATAATTCTTGCCACTTAAGGCAGAGAATCTTTGGAAAACACAGAGATAAACTCGAAAATTTTTCAAAGGCTATTTTCAATCCTGGATATTAAAGGGATCAAGATATGGAATTACACCAAGAAACTGCTGAAGTAAAATAAATCCCTGATCTCATTCAACAAGCTAACACGCATAAGGGATTTAATCAGGATCTCACTACTACTATTTTTGATACTCTTATAATACTAAACCTCGAAGCTGATGGTAAACTGTCTTGGTTTTTATCCACAAAAAGACTGAAAGACTGGGATGAGAGTTAGCTAAGAGGCATAAAAGATTTGATGGATCCAGTGGAAAGATCATTAGTCCTCAAAACGCACCTCCTGCTGTAGCTGATGCACAACTGTGGACAAAAGTACCAGAGCCCTTGCTCTAAAATAAGAGGGAGAACCCTACCACCTCCCCAGCTCTCCCACAACCTACTGTCTCTGCCTCTTCCTTTCTTCTTCCTGCCCCCCCACCCCCCACATCAGTCTGAAGAAGGGTCTCGACCCGAAACGTCACCTATTCCTTCGCTCCATAGATGCTGTCTCACCCGCTGAGTTTCTCCAGCATTTTTGTTTACCTTCGATTTCTCCAGCATCTGCAGTTCTTTCTTAAACCCTACCAACTGATGTCTGCCTGGTAACCTTGTTCCATTTTATCTGCCAACAACCAGACATTCTTCAGATTCTAACCGAGCCATCGTCAATGAAAAAGCTCTCAATCATCATGTTGCTGCACTTTGGGGATTACCTTCCGATCCTTGCGTTCATTTCTATACTTTCAAAACATCAACTCCTGTTGGTCAACTATGCAACCCTCTTACTGGGATCCTACTTTGCTTCAAAACAAAAACGTTGATAACATCCCTTGTACAAGAAGGAAGATATAAAACCAATTTGTGCAGTTTTGCCATTTGCCTGGACTTCAGGAAATTAGCATTACTGCTGCAAAACTAAAGCTCTTGCAACATGGCAGAATGTTGCCAAACCCATCTCAGCAGTCACTTTGTGAAATTAAGCAAAGCCATCGGGTGAAAGGGGAAAGATTAAAATGAATAATTCATTATTTCACATTAAAGATTAAAATGCAACTACTTATTTCCAATGCACAAACAGTAACTCAAAATTATTTCAAATCCATGGGCAGTGGTTCACAAATTGAATCTTTGAACCAAGCACACAACAAATTTTACTTACGTAAATTAACCAGGTGGCAATCCTGTTCCCCGTGCCCAGCTCTTTGAAAGCATCAGGTTCATCTTTCTATAGCGAAACAAGAGAATCTTTAACAGTTGTAGCTGTTGCTATACCTACACCATAGGCCGTGGCATTTTTCAATTTCAAGCATTGACAATTACTTAATGGACAATTTATGTACAATTCCTTTTTCTGCATTTTCGTGAGAAGCTCTAATGCATACATACTTTGACAAATGGATTCATTTATCTTGTAAAATAGCAGATAAAGCAAATGCACATAAACAAATATTTGCATCTAATTTTTTTTGCAGACCTCAATTTGAGGTTACAATTTGATGCAGGGCAAGCAAAATTAAACCATGAACCAACAACAAATTACTCAGCTTCCATCTCTGCATTTTGAATTCAACAATTTCAGATATCAGATTTCTGTTTCTCAGCTCTGATTCACTTGATGCAAGGTTATCAGACCTCATTTGCATATTGTGTAGGAAGGAACTGCATCCACCAATCTCTCTTAGGCAGGACCGATATCATTTGTCATTGGGCTTTTCCACCCTACTTTTTGCATATCTTTCATTCATTTGTTCTATATCTCTCGTTTCCCTTTCCCATGACTATCAGTCTGATTAAAGGGTCTCGACCCGAAACATCACCCATTCCTTCTCTCCAGACATGCTGCTTGTAACGCTGAGTTACTCCAGCATTTTGTGTCTATCAGTCATTCTCTTTTTTGCCCATGAAGCCTAATTTGCATGTTTTCTCACTTGCACAGTTCTGATGAAAGTATGATCTGAAACGTTGATTTTGTTTCTCTCTGCAGGTGCCGTTTGACTTAATGACGACCTCCATCATTTTCTGCTTTGCAAGACGCATCCAGTGCTACATTGAACTGGGATTCGAGTCTGCCTTCCATCCTGCGTGTATTTTGAGCTACAATCTGGATTTACGTGCTACTTCCCTTGCCACTATTCTCTTCACGATTTGTGCAAAACTCTTCTTATTTTTAAGTTTACATCATTCAACCATGCACCTGATATCCTATTAAAACTTAATCATAGGTAGACAAAAATGCTGAAGAAACTCAGCGGGTGAGGCAGCATCTATGGAGAGAAGGAAGAGGCGATGTTTCGGGAAGGGTTTCGACCCGAAACGTCGCCTATTCCTTCTCTCCATAGATGCTGCCTCACCCACTGAGTTTCTCCAGCATTTTTGTCCACCTTCGATTTTTTCAGCACCTGCAGTTCCTTCTTAAACAAAACTTAATCATGTTGTTTTTCAGACATTTCTGGTGGCCTACTCCTGTTCAATAATGGATACTTTCAAAAGCAACCTCATGGTCCTAATCTCCAATTTATTATCATGGGGAAGCATTTTCTGACTGTGATACATAGGATATCCAGCAGGAGTCCCATGTCCACAACAAATAACCAGCAGAATAGCGAATGAAGGACAATAAAGGGCTGCAGCATCTACTTGTTCCATGCAACGTGGATGTCAAATACAAGAGTTTACATGTTAATAATCTTGATTTGTGAAACATCACCAAAGGGAGGTTCATTTTACAGTATAATAACTTGTTTTTTCCTAATTGCATTTACTCTATCAAACCTATTCAATTTAGTCATGGTCATACACCACAGAAACAGGCCTTTCAGCCCAACTCATCCCTGAAGACCCATTCAATTTAAAATCATTGCTCACTACAATTTCTGCTGAAAACTTACTTCAAGCGTTTAAAAAAATTATAAAGATATAAATTATCATCTAAAACTACATTGACAACTGATCAACTGTTATTAAAAACTTATTCAAACAACCAGAACCCAGTATCCATGGGTGCTGGATTCTATCAAATGTTTATTTGAATGCATGAAATGAGTATAGTTGATGGCCTTTGGTGCTAATCAGGGTAATCTGTTGTTTACAGAGAATAATGTTCAAAGCAACCGGCTTGTAATTTGAAATAGAATTTTTTTTTGCTTTACAAAATATTGTTGGATTTTGCATGGTTAATTTTGCATTAGGCTCATGCCAAATGTTTGAACATTGCGACAAGAAACAAAAACCTACATTAGCACGGTTATAGTAATTATGCAGCAAGTGTATGGAATATAACCAAGATCATTTGATCCATATAAAATTAAGCAGTCAGCATTAATAGGCAACATGCTGATCAACATGTGAGATATCACTACACCATGAAAATTAGCTAATTAGAAACATTAACACAGTGATAATGAAATGCCAGCATGTCGAGAAGTAAAATAAATGAAATACAGCAATGATCTCATCAATAATACTATGGTCAAACCAGTCATTACTTCTCAGAGGTGTTGACAAACTGAATATCCATACACTATTTATTAGAATATGCAGGTGTGACAACACACTCCAAAATCCTGTTAGCAAGTCAGTAAGGCAAAATGGTGGCCGATGCCAATTTTAAACTAATGGAATCCTCCCTCCACAACAGCAAAACCTATCACCAAGATTGCGGAGATAGAATGTTCTGGTTTCACACTGATCAAATCAATATGACTTTCCCCAAATTTAATGCTGCCCTGAGAGTCACAGAAAGTAGAGCTTGGAAACAAGGCCATTTGGCCCAGCTTGTCCATGCTGATCAGTGGGCACCCTGTTGTATTAATCCCACCTCCCAGCACCTGGTCCACAGCTGAAGCAATTCAAGTGCCCAAAGAAGACACTTCTTCAATGCTATCAGCAACTCAGCTTCAACTACTATGTTTCAGGTACTTACCACTCTCTGGGTGAAGATTTCCATTATACCCCCTCTAAATCTCTTTACCCTAAGTATGTGCCCTTTAATACCCCTCATAATTTTATATAGTTCAATCACGTCTCCTCTTATTCTCCTCCACTCCCACACCTAGTTTCTCTAGTCGTTCATCACAACTGATCTGCTCCATCCCAGCCAACATCTCCTCAGCACCCTCTCCAATGCTATCACATGTTCCTACAACAGGCTGATCAGAACTGCAGGCCGTAGTCCAGCTGAGGTGTGACCAAGGTTTAAGGAGTTGAAGCATAACTTCCCTACTTCTGTGTTCAATGCACTGACAAATGAAAGCCAGTATCCCGTATGCTCTCCTAACCTTGCGCAATGTTATTAATTATGGCTGCTTTATCTATGCAAAAGCATTGCAACAATGCAACTTTTGTGACTCTACTTGCCCGTGCAAAGTCATGATGAGGCTCATACTGCCCACCCACGCCATAATTAGCCACCTGAAAAAGAAATAAGTGGTGACAAAGAGTTGAAAAATAACACTTACCCGTCCAAAATCAAAATGAGGTTCATATTGGCCCCCAACCCCATAATTGGCCACCTGTTCAAAATGAGAGGTTACAGAGAACCAGTCAAATGCTCAGTACTTCTCAGCGAACAATTCACAGGATTAAGATAAAACCAAATGTATAGTTACACGTCAGTGGCACACAGGTTTACCAGTCATGACAGAGGCCTCTTTTAAACTGGAATTGGGATTTACACTTGGCATTGTATTTTAATTGCACTAACATCAACACATTAGACCTGTTCTAACAAAATCCAACATCTTGCACCTCCACAGTTAATCAGGTTTTTCTTTTGCATTAATAATAATGGTTGAGGAAATACTAATATTCACTGTTATATCATAGCAGCAACTGTTTCAGTCCAACTTCCTCCTGTGACAAAAAATAATCATGGACATGATTTAAGGTCCAGGCAATGACAATTTTACCCCGTCAAGCTACAGTTTAAATGGAGTTTAATGTGAATATTTAGTGTGCTAATATCATGGAGTAGTAGCGATGGTACAGTAAACATAATGGAATATGCACCATCTTTATTGGTGAAAATTCTTCCAACATTTAAAATGAGTCCAGAAAAGTAACTTCCATTTATAACTCCACAAATACTGCCACAAATTACCTCCATTATCTCTGCGTTCCAGAATCTCTGGTATTTCCTTTATCTCGGGTACTGAAATTAGGTGGGACGCAGCCTTCAAGCCACCTACTTAATTAACTCTTTTCGCAAACAATTCTGCCTTAACTCAATGCCACTCTCGGATAGATAGTTTAGTTTATTGTCACGTGTGCTGGGGAACACTGAAAAGCATTTGTTGAAAAGCTTTGTAGAGCATTGCAGTTCAAATTCTGCTAGTTTTTAAATGTATATGCACACCAAGTGTCTGTAGCTATCATTCAGATAAATACTCACTGTCTTATTTATGAGGACCTAATCCCAGTACTCCAAGATCTTTTTGCTCAATGTTCCGTTCAGCACCTACCTGTAGCTCTTCTGCTGTGGAAACATCAAGACCCGTGAGATCTTCTATCCGCTTGTTAATTTTGTTTATTACGGGATCTTCATAACCTGACAGCCAAGCACTGGGCAGAAGCAAAAACATGTTCAAGTTAATGTCCTACATATTTTCACCTGTTCTCTCATTTAATGTATCACAACACATTTCCTACTCGTGTTCATACATTCTTAACTAGTTGTAACTACGCAGTTCAAAGTCTTAACCAACAGTTAGATTTCTTCGGGTATGAAAATTATCAAATTAAATAATTTTAGAATGACTCTCAACAACATAAGATCTCCCTCGGCATTTTAACTCGTTAATCATTGCTTGGTATCAGCAGGGAGGTTAGTCCACAGAAAAGTTCTGATGAATGCAGATTCCTCTCAAATTTAGATAGCTACATTATTCAATGACCAACTCATGGATAAAAAAATCACAAATAATACCGGGGGAGGTCAATTTCATATTCCATATCATGCCCTTATGAAAAAGGGGGCAGCTATTTGGCCCGTCAAGTCTATGACAGGTCTCACTTTGGCCCATGCTAATCCTTTCACTTATTTCCCCGATTCCATTAATTGTGCTCAGACGCCACTGACACGGCACTAGGCATTCATAACACATCTACAATTACAGCTAAATCAATATTCAAAGGTAATCTGTAATGCTAACAAGGTTTTCGGTTTCCTCCCACCCTCCAAAGATGTACAGGTTTGTAGGTTAATTGGCTTGGTAAATGTAAAAATTGTCACTAGTGGGTGTAGGATAGTGTTAATGTGCGGAGATCGCTGGTCGGCATGAACACGGTGGGCCGAAGGGCCTATTTTCGCGCTATATCTCTAAACTACGGGATAGAATAGTAAGATTAAACGAGAACTTACCAGTTTGAAGTTTGATCTTTATTTTATGAGGAGGAACGTTGAGGGACTACGTGAAGAACCCCGCCTACGGCGCATGCGTGTCATTCTTCAAAGCAGCGGTGTGAGGTCACAGATAGAAAATAATGACCTAAGATAGTAAGATTATTAAAGAGATACCAGTTTAAGATATGACCATATAAGGGTGGGAGCGGAGGGCACGTAGTCCCTCAACGTTCCTCCTCATAAAATAAAGATCAAACTTCAAACTGGTAAGTTCTCGTTTAATCTTACTATTTTACTTCGGAGTCACGTGAGTGACTTCGTGAAGACTTCAAAGCTCTGTGACCTCATGCCGTGGAACGAGTCCAATTTTCACAACTGCCTTGGTAGTTTGGGAGAAATTGTTACTGGTATTTAAAAAAAAAACACAATGATACCAACATTTTTAAGCAAAAATTGTATATAATATTGATTAAATCAATTTATAAACCTTATAAGCTTCAGGTGTAAATTAAATAGAACTCAAAATTTTTCCCCGAAAACGTTTCTTCTTTCCTAACTGGTTTGTTGTAATATGTGCGAAACGTTTTCTCTGATGACCATCCTGCAGTTCTGAGGATATTGTCCATCGGTACCTCCAGGCGATTAGCTGCTGATGTAGATGCAGCCCTGGTGGAGTGAGATTTGAATACATTAGTGTCCACTCCTGCCTGAACTAAGCAATATCTCAGCCACCGTGAAATGGTCTGAGTCGAGACTTTATGGTATGGCTTCTTATGGCTAATTAAAAGAGCCTTTTCATTGCCTCTGATAGCCTTCGTTCTGTCCATATATAACATGATGTGTTTTACTACACAGAGACGTTCATCCTGTGGATAGGCTATGAACTCTATCACCTGACCCGCTGATCCTGGTCTATTGTGCTTAATAAGGCCCTGGATCATGAAAATCAGCCTTCCTGTCGCCTCCGTCAAGTTATCCAATCTTAACTTCTGTAATGACTGGACCCTTTGCGCTGTGACCAGCGCCATAAGCATAACCATTTTCATAGTTAGATAGTTTAGCGGTAATGCCGTTGCCGGTTACCAATTCCCTAAAATTTTTTTTTTTTTTTTTTTTTTTTTTTTTTTTTTTTTTAAGGACTACGCTTACATCCCAGATTTGGCTATATCTAGCCCTTGGTGGGTTAGTGTTAAAGATGCCTCGTAGCAGTTTTATTACTAGAGGATGTGAGCCGACACCCTGTCTTTCTGTGCCTTCCCATAAATAACTGGACAAGGCACTCTCTGTGCTGCTGTGATCATGTCCACAGTTCTATCAGATAAACCCATATGCCGAAATGGTTCCTTCAGAGTCTACAACCCAATAAATTTAGATAATTATGGCAAGGATGGCTGTCCCCAGTCACCGGATGCACCAGCAACTGAGGACTATGTTTTAAAGTAATATATGGTGTAAGCACCAAATCCTGCAGCACCGAGAACCATGGTTGGGTAGGCCAATCAGGTACTATGAGAATCCCAGATGCCGAGTCTAGCTGAATTTTCCGTAGTACCCGATTGATGAGGCAGAAAGGAGGAAATGCATAAATGAACCATTTCCCCCCAGTGCAAAGAGAATGCATCTGTAGCTTCTGCCTCAGGATCTGGTTCCCATGATATATACCTAGGTAACTGATGATTTAACCTGGATGCAAAAAGATCAATATCCGGCCTTCCGTACTTTGCTGTGATATCAGCAAATATCTTTCTGTCTAACATCCATTCCGTATTTTCATTAAATTTTCGTGACCTGGCGTCTGCCACTGAATTAAGTATCCCTGGTAGATACGTAGCCGATAACCAAATATTCCTTTGGATACACCATTCCCAAATATGGTTTGCCAATTCATCACAGGATATTGATATATTTCCACCCATATGATTTATATATGCCACCACCGTGGTATTGTCTATCTGCAATCTAACATGCTGGTTAATCATTCCCGAGCAATAAGATTTTAAACCATAAAAAGCACTCAACATTTCTAAGTAATTTATACCCTTTGTGGTAAGTAGGTTAGTTTCCTGTATATTCCATCTCCCTCCAGAGCTCGAGATGGTATCCGTTGCTCCCCAACCCAGTGCACTGGCATCTGTTTGTAATACCACAGATGGGTTTGGAATAACTATTGGGTTGGAGCTATATATAACATTTTGTTCCCACCATTGTAGTTCTTTTATAGCTCTAATTGTTAGCTCCCCGTAAATTTTGGTAATGCAATCGTCCAAATTGAATGGCAGGAAACGTGGCTATAATTTTCCCAATAATCCTGGCTACCCGTCTAATGGATGGTTTAACGGTATTAATAAGCTCTGTGCAATCCTTTTGGAACTCAGTGGCTTTCCCTATAGGTAAAGTCACTAACATATCAAGTGTGTTAATAGTGAACCCCAAGTAATCAATATTAGTTGCAGGTGTTAATCTTGACTTAATTGGATGGATAATGAATCCCAGCTGTTCCATCAATTTTCTTGTGGCAACCACTGCTCTACTAGCCAATTCATAAGTTTTCCCCACAATCAAGATATCCATTTTAAAATGAGCATATTGTACAAACTTATTAAGTGTTGATAAATCAATAATTATCCGGCAACCCCCATCTTTCTTATGTCTAATGAATATATTTGAGACAAATTCCTGTTGTTCATGTTTGGTTTTTTTCCAATTACTCCTTTCGTGAACAACCTTTGTATTTCAATTTTTGCTTTAGCTCTGTCTAATTTGGTAAGCATATAAGTTCTGTCCGGTGTATGTTGTACTGGAGGTTCTTGTATGTGTATAAACTCTATAAGATATCCCTTAATACTGCTAAGGATATACCTATCCACAGTTAACTTACACCATGCTTCCAAATGAAATTGCAACCTCCCTCCAAGTTCTGTGCTCCTTATTAATTTTTGAGGCACAGACCCACCTACCTCCATGGTTATCGGTGGTGTTACTTTCTTGGTCTTAACCGAGGTTGCGGAGGGCCTTGAGGTTGAAAGTGGGGTAAATGTTGAAGTGGAGGCTTCCGCATTTTCCATTGTGGGCGTCCCGGGCCAACCCCTAAAAAAGGACGCTGTTGCTGGTTTCCTCTGGCCTCTCTCCAATTTTTCGTACTATACATACTAGTACTTGCTTTTTTAGTCGTCCCATAAGGATGATACCGTTTTCCGACATATCCTTTGGTCGCTTTTATTAGGCCCAACGTTTTGGCCTCTTCCTCCAAATCTTTGACCTGTTTTGATAGGTCACCCCCAAACAACAAATTTTGAGGTTTTATGGCTTTCTGTTTGCACAGGATTGCAAATTTTGGGTCTAACGTTGGCTGAATAGCCCCTTTCCTGATGTTGTTCAGTTCAAATTGAACATTGCAAAACAGTGCTAAATCGTCTTTCATGTCATTGGACATATCCACATTTTCCAGCGTACGGGCCAAAGCTGTTATACCCGCCGAGAGTCCTTTACTAGCATTCTGTATTTTTATATCCAGACTCGGAATATCCTGCCCCACGTGTCTCCAAATGCTTCGGTTCACCTTGGGTACATTCAGAGCCGCACAATTTCGCGGAGGTAAATGTCTTGCCCATACCTCAGCTAAGGTATCAGTTTTGAGGTGATGGGTCGTCATATAATCAATGCTGGCCGCCATCCTGGCCTCTAGGTCTTTTCCAGTTTCTTCTTGCTGGAAATATGTGTGCACCATGTCCAGCAACTGTGTTCCCTCATCCTCCATATGGGAACGTGGCTCTGACTCTTGTTCAGAGTCCGAGTCAGGCAGCCCTTGAACACCCTCTTCAGATGAGGATGATATGTCCAGCAGCCTTTTCTGGCCATGCTCTGAGGGACTTACACCTGTATGTGTGCGGCTTTTATCCAATTTCTGGAGCCTGACACTATGGAGATGTTCCTCCCACAACCGCTCCAGCCGACTTTCGTGCTCTCCCGCACTAGTCGCTCGCGGGTGTTTCTTTTTAGCCCACCGCTCCTGCCGACTTTCGTGCCCTCGGGCACTAGTCGCACGCGGTTTAAATCGCAACTCGTCGCCATGCCTACCGGCTCTGGTTGCTCCCGGCCGCTGCAAACGCCGTTTTTCGCCGTCCCGGTACTCCTCCAAACAGATAGATGACGGCCCCACATGCTGCAGCCACTCGTACTGTTTTCCGAGCTCTGCAGATGCGATCGCTGCCGGCTGCTCTATGCCCTGCAGCTGGTCATCATCACTGCTATACAAGTAAGTATTTACCGGCGATTTTTCGGGCTCACTTTCCCAGCGGTTCGTTTTGCGGTTCGCCTTCCCGCCCGGTCTAGAATTAGTTTTTCCCGGCGCGGGGTTTGAATCTGGCACAGCTGGCTCAACGCAAACTGCCTGTGCCGTCGGCTGCTGCTGCGGGTCCCCGGCACCTTTACCGCCGACATCCTGCAGCTTCTTCACAGCCTTTCTGCGTCCTCTATCCATTCCTAAAAAACGGTGAAAATGCAGAATCACTTACCTGCCGTCGACCGGCTTGTTAACTCTCCCGTTCAAGGGGACGTTCTCCCCAGGTCCGACACGTTCAATGCGTGTATGCGATATGACACGCATGCGCCGTAGGCGGGGTTCTTCACGAAGTCACTCACGTGACTCCGAAGTAAAATTGTGTGTGGAGGGGGAGAGGAAGCAATGAGGAAACGCTTCACATTTAGTTTAATCATGAGAAATACTAGGGGAAATTATCACCTAAAGTATAACCAAACCCAAATAAACCACAGATAATTCTCATTTCTTGATTACACTGATGTTCCTGCATCATCCTTTTCAGTTTTACTGGACAGTGTTTGAAATAATTGGAATAATTTAATTTTCTCACCACAAGGAGCTGATCATGGACTTTAGGAGGGCACATCTTGACTTGACATACAACTACAATGGAACTTGTTTACAGCAGATGTTCAATGACTTAAACATACAAATTCCATGTAAAAGACTATCTAATCTGATTGCAATTGGTTTATCAGCCAACTCTATGCAATAAACTCCCTTCGTTAAGGCCAATCAATGGATTATAATTTAGGTGTCAACCTGGATTTAGACGTGCAAATTTTATTTCTGCGTTGGAGGCTTGTGACACTAACCTTACTGCAGAGATTTATATAATCTGGGTTGGAACTTAACTGATGCATAAGGAAGGCACTTGGTAAATGATCTGATCAAGTGTCTCGAGATAGTTTTATTACATTAAAAATGGTGGTTATTATTGTTTGCGAGGATGTTAAATAAAACCTACTTGTCCTGTTAGTTTGGCACAATTCTATTCAAGAGGTTTCTACTGGGTTGTTGCTAAAAGCCATCTCTCAACGGGCATCATTACTATTAAGTTATTGGGATATTTGTCATTGGCCATTGGAAAGGCCTTGTTTTTTGTGAATTGGCTGCTACATTGTCAAAATTACAGCAGTGACTCCACTTGAAAACAACTTCACTTTCTGTGAAGCATCTGAAAACACAAGGAAAGTGCACCTTAGCTGACTATACGTAGAAGCTTTACGGAAACAAATGGCATATATTTTGAACAGTAACTTTGCACTAGAATTAGAATTAAACATTGCCATCTCACTACTACCTGTACACTGTAAAGCAAGAGGGTGACACAATATGAAACAGCATGAAACGGTTTCAACATTAAATACTGTGAATACCAGGAGAAATGCATTGCCGACAAACTATTTGGTAAGAGGAACTTCAGAGGTACTAGATGTTTGTCGAAAGCTATTCCAATCCAGATACCTGAAATCACTGAGAACCAAACGTATATGAAATGTTCGCAATAAATACGTGCCGACATACATAAATAGCTGTTTTATCTCACTCTAAACTGACCTTAGAAGTGCAGTAAGCTTGAAATTAAGATTACATGATGGTAGCAGTGGAGAAAGTGGAGCAATCGAACAAAACTCTCAGATGTCAAATGAAAAAAGGACCATTGAATCATCGAATAAAAATGATAGCATTGTGAATACACTGAATTAATTTTGCATGGGAGCTAACTTGCTGTATCAACTGAAGGCATTCATACCTTTATTAGACCTGCACTGACAGTATGTCCCTCAAGTTCTCTGCCAATTAATCCAGCCCATAAATTCTAGCCGAAACTTGTCAATTCAAAACCAGAGCTACATTTTATATACTTACTCAACTATTTGACATTTTGAATGTTGAGTTTGTCATGGCATGTTTTTTATGTTAGTCTCATTGGTAAATAAATGTGCATGCCACAGCACCAACATCTGTCTGAATCTATATATAATTAAGAGCCTCACTTTTAAAACAGTTTGCGCCCCAAGACTTCACATTAAATACTGAAGCAACTCAATGAACAATGAATTCAAAGATCTTGAATTTCCATGCAAGAACAAATAACATGAGTTTAGTTTGTTCCTATCCTGAAACATCAGTGTCATTTTCAGCTTCTATGACAAAGTAGGTCTCCTGATGGTGACATACAGCAAGAAAAAAGATTATTTGTGGCTACTGAATAATTTAATGCTATGAAAAGAAAAAGCAAAATTAAAAGAATATCTGTGGGGAAAGTTAAACCTAAGGAAATGCATTTGTAGGCATACAGAAGTTATTTGAATGGATATCTCCAATTAAAATTGCCTGTAGTTTTATAGACTGAACTATTATCAATCAACAATTGAAGTTGAAATGATTTTTATATGTCCATTCAAACACACATTTAGATAATTCATACATTTATTTTTGTATGTTATATTAGCATAACTATGAAAAACAAAATTTACACTCCCATCAAAATAATCTCTGAATCCTACCAGTCCCAGAAATGTATCCTTGTGCTCCCTTTGCTAGGAATACTGTATGCCAACAAATGCTTGGGCTGCTGTCAGTCTCCGAGGTGAACAGTCTCCAAGTTCTTCACTGTTCCAAGAACATGACACCATAAACAATGTCAAATCAGGTACCTGGCTGCATAAACTACTGCATTTGATGAAGATAGATTCCCCTCAGTTACCTTTAAAGGATAATGCTTTTGATTCAAGTAAAATACGAGGTTTCCTTACCTCGCTACATTTCACAGCTGTTAAAATTATTTCCTGTTTTCTCTGAGCTAGAACTGCTTGCATAGACACATAACAGAGCACAAAGTAAAATTAACTTAAGTCTTTGCCAAATATAAAATGCTGCACTGCACACAGAATCATTTTCCATCTGTAATCTGTGTGCACCAGGCAGAAATGCATTCACATCAACTCTGGTGTGCACATTAATCTACGTGCAATCTTGAAAACATATTTAACGAATCTTTGCAAGAAAATTCAAGAGCAGCTGATTAAAACCACGATAACATTTGTTGCACACAAAAACTCCAGACTCTAAGGTATTGAAAATAACTAACCATAAACAAAAAGCAGAATTCAAATAATCTTCAGAGATTCTGTCAAAGGTCTCACTGGTAATCCATCAGAAAATGGCCAGAACTCAGCGGTGTCAGGTCTCATTGGTTAGTATGAACCCTTATGAATAGATAACTCAAGCATCTACTTTTACCAGATAAACGCGATTAAAGATGAACAAAACAAGGATGGCCCTTTTCTTGGGCTCATTTGAAATCCAGCGTGGAATTTCACAGGTGGGAGTTTGCCACAAAGAGCGTGTGTTCTATCAAGGAATGTTTAGATTTCCTAAGGATAGTGTTATGTTGTTCACTGTGAAGGATTACATCTCTACGGCAATCTTTATTTTCATCCACGCCTTAAATAATGCGGCTGAGGAAGGTGGCTAATGTGACTCATTCAATTTCAAACTGCAAGGTAAATAACGTTAAAAATGACTGCAAAAGCATTTTATCTAAAACAAAAAAATTGAATACGAGCAAGCTATTCTATTATACCCAATCCTTGTCCCTAACTGGGCTGCATTGCAGCTGTAGACACAATGCTGGAATAACTCAGCAGGTGAGGCAGCATCTATGGAGAGAAGGAATAGGTGACGTTTTGTGTCGAGACAGAACAGAAGACCCAGTTTCAGACAGAACTGAAGACCCATCTTCAGTTGTAGATAGCATCCAAAGTGATTTTCAATTGTTAATTGGCTATCTACTTAAGAGTAGGTGCAAATAAGGTCTCTTCTCTAGGAGCCATCTCAATGGCACGACATTTCTTGGCAAAAAGATGCTTCAATAAAGCATAGGTGGCATGGTAAATGTCATGGAATTTGGTGTAGCTGGGCCACACATTTACACAGAGAGAGGGTAAATGGTAGTTTCTGAACAACTGTAAAATCTGAAGAAGGGTCTCAACCTAAAACGTCACTCCAGAGATGCTGCCTGGCCCGCTGACTTACTCCAGCATGTTGTGTCCATCTTCAGTTTAAATCTGCAGTTCCTTCCTACACAGTAAATAACTTGTTCTTTGAATCTAGATGCAGTCCTACCCCAGTGGGTTGTCGACCCAATGTCCTGAATAACTTTTATTTGCTGTTCTTTCATAACATAGATATTTTACAAAGCTGGTGTCAAATTGCACACTTTATTAACTCCTAACACAGTGCTACTGCATTTGGGAACACATCTACCATGTCAAAGGAGGGCTGGGTACTTTAAAATAAACCAAGGTAAAAGGCCAAGCACACTCAATATATCCAGAGTCCATAATGTTTTTATCAGAGATTATCACCCTTGATCTCCTACATTAAAACTACAAAATAATTTTATTTTACTATTTGTGCAAGACAATCAGTCACACTTGCAAGTTTCCTGTGGCTGAAGGCAATTCCAAAATAAACATCAGTAAAGTACATGACAGTGAAGATATACAGTGTCCTCCGTAATGTTTGGGACAGAAACACATCATTTATTTATTTGCCTCTGTACTCCACAATTTGAGATTTGTAACAGAAAAAGACACATGTGGTTAAAGTATTCATTGTGTACAAAGGCCATTTTTATACATTTTGGTTTCACCATGTGGAAATTACAGCTGTGTTTAAATAAATGTTGGGTCTTTGTCTTAAACATTATGGAGGGCACTGTAAATAGGCCCTTCGCCATGGATACAGAATCTTCGGCCCAACTCGTCCATGCCAGCCAAGGTATGAACTGACTTCTTAAAGGCCTGCAGTAAGTGAAGCAAAGATTTCTTTCAGTGCCACTGAAAATATTGAAGGAGTTGTGATTTTCTTCCAAGTCAGGATTCAGGTATACTTGAAGGGGATGTCAAAATGGTGACTGGGGCAATTGCAAAGCTCTACATAAAACACATTTAGGTGAATGTACTAAAAGAGCCTGCCCTTCTTTTTAAAGAAATCTTAAATATTCCATCCTTCAACAGTAACAATGAATACAGTGAGATTTAGGTGGATTAGTCCAGTCCAGGATGAGGGTCAACCAGCCATAGCTACCTTCATTATGTTGGCCAAGTTGTTATTTTTTTAGATGTGTTTACTGGCTTCCATCAGCCAGTATGGTAACCAGAAGCTGGCTCAAGCTCTTTATTTTCTGCATATCAACAATATCTGCACTTTGCTGGAAAGAATGGGGTTTGCAGTCGATTGACAATCTTCCCATAGCTCTCTGTTAAATCAGCAAGTAGTAACGGTTTTCCAATGGTTACCACATCTGAATATCAGTGAAGACCAGAGCTGAAGGCTTTTTAAAGACAAGCTTTATTCTGAAATGCTGACCACTTGTTGGAATCATCCACAAGCCAACAAAGCTGGAGGAAAACCAGAGGTACTAAAATTATTTATGTAGACTAACAAAGTGTACACATGTACAGGAAAATTACCAATCTAAGATCCCACTCAGCTCAAATAAAAAATGGAGAAGCAAGGAACTGCAGATGCTGGTTTACAATAAAAGACACAGTGCCTGGAAGACATGGATAGATGTTGTTTCAGACTGATTATAGTGGGCCCAGTAGAAAGCTGGATTGGGGCAGTACAAACACTGGCAGCTCTTGGTGGATACAGATGAAGGGAGGCTTGAATGGCAGACGGGTGGACAAATGCTAGCAATGCAAAGGAGACAAAGAGGGTATAAGATAAAGAGAGAAGTGAAATATGAAGCCAGAGGAAGGATGAGAGGTATAAGGGGATGGGAGAAGGTGAAAGGGGAGGGGGAGATTAGTTGGTGATATGGGTCACATCCTAGAGGGGCACAGGGAAGAGAGGGGAAAAAAAGTGGGCGTTGTTTCCTATAATAGGAGAATTCAATGTTCATACTGTTGGGCTGTCAGCTGGATTACAATGTAAATTAAACTTGCCCATTTATATCCAGCTCTTGGCTGAGTGCTGTATCAGGCAGAAAGCCCTGGCAAGAATGTTTCATGTTCAAACTTCAGGTGCCACCCTTTGGCCAAAATTAAACATAAGAACTAGATGGATAGCGGATAAGCAGAATAAATGTAACAAGGCCACTAATTAATATCAGTATCGACACAAATTACATTCCATATGGAGAACCTGAACAGATCCTTAAAAGTATTCACATGAGCATTGAAAAACAACAGGCAAAACCAGAGATCAGTAAGTAAAGAAACAAACTTCAGTTCATTAATTTTCCCCAGTTAATTTCTGCAAGATACTTCCGATAATGCGGTGCAACTTGTTTTACTGCATGTCAGAAGTTATTGCAAATTTTTGACCAACAATCAAAAAGCATTCCTGTAGCTAACGTGAAAAGACAAATGGGCACAAGGAATTTAGATTTATATATCCAAGTTTAAAGCCAGTGGGAATCTTTCAATGACCTGAAACATTAACTCAATCTCTCTCTACACTGATGCTGTCTGATTTGCCAGAATGTTTTAACATTTCAAATTTCCAGCAGCTACATACATCACTCTGTTTGAGGTTTCTACAGTAATGAGATGGACAGTTAACATATTCATTATGGGGCAGAACTGGTTTGTATTGATTTATTATCACCATGAGCACTGATATACGATGCCTGCCAACCAGTCCAATTGTACTGTACACGAGTACAATCAACCCACACACAAGTAAAACCGAAAAACACCAGAGTACGGAATAAGTGTTCCAGCATTACAGCGACAGAGAATGTGCAGATAAAAGTGCAGGTTCTTTAATGAAGTAGGTGCTGAGATTAAGATTCTAAGATTTAGAAAAGAATGCCAGACACTGTAAATTAACATCCTTGCATCCAATGAAACAGTCATTGTTGAAATGTAGAAAACTATTCTTAATTGCACAGAACAAAGTCCCCATATTGGTGGTCACTGATCCATAGAGGTAAACCGCACAGAAACAGGCTCATCGGTACAACTTGTCCATGCCGACCAATTGTCTCACCGAGCTAGTCCCCTGTGCCAGCAAGTTGGTCTTTGTGATATTAAGGGAATAAATACTGACCACTAAAACCCCTGTGCTTTTCTTTAAACCATATAATAGAAATGTGTCTGGTTGTGCTACATACAGGTATGTTTCTGATACAGAGCTGATAAATTAGGAGGGCAAGGAGATGTATGGGAAAACAATAGTGGATAAATGGCGAGTTTATGTGTTACTCAGAAAGTGATATGGCCAGTTGCATGGAATAAGTGG
Source organism: Amblyraja radiata (assembly GCF_010909765.2). Taxonomy (NCBI): domain Eukaryota; kingdom Metazoa; phylum Chordata; class Chondrichthyes; order Rajiformes; family Rajidae; genus Amblyraja; species Amblyraja radiata. The sequence continues at coordinate 6,158,612 of NC_045992.1, read as the reverse complement.
AGTTTTGATTTCATTACCCACGGTGGCACAGCGGTAGAGTTGCTGCCTTACAGCGCATGCAGCGCCGGAGACCTGGGTTCGATCCCGACTACAGGTGCTGTCTGTGCGGAGTTTGTACGTTCTCCCCGGGACCGCGTGGATTTTCTCCTAGATCATCGGTTTCCTCCCACACTCCAAAGACGTACAAGTATGTAGGTTAATTGGCTTGGTGTTTGTGTAAAATTGTCCCCTAGTGTGTGTTGGATAGTGTTAATGTGTGATGATCGCTGGTCAGTGCGGACAGGGTGGGCCAAAGTGCCTGTTTTCGTGCTGAATCTCTAAACATCTGAGATTTCATGCCGACTCATTGTGAATAGACGATGCATTGTGTAATTTGACGAGGCACCAACTCTTTACCGAGAGACATCGCTTTAACAATGGGCTGTTTTGTACTGATCCATAGTTTCTGTTTTGTAAAACCACATCTTATGATCCAGATACCCAAGAAATGAATTGATGAGAAAATTATCACTTCTATTAATAATATATCCAGAACCTTCTCGGGCTAACTGCGAAGTTGATTTTCTAGGTTGAAACATTTTTAGAGATGGGCCTCCTGTGTAGACTCTGCACCCCGTGATTACTGTTCCCTTTGGATTATGGGGAGCTTCATCCGCTGTAATAAATTGTTATTTTCCGTACAAAAAGAAGAATTTTCATTATACATTTCACTCTCCCAAAAATGCTAAAGAGCCAAGAATGTTGTGCTACAGGGACAATAGTCCACCATAATGCAGCAATTAGTCTTGTTAACCTTGTAACATCATATTGATATTCTGTTGTAATAAATATGTAAATTCACCCATAACCTACATTAGAATAATACTAGAAAATATCAAATGTTAAGACAGTAAACTGAAAGTTGCAATAAATAATATAATCAGAGATCAGAAATACATTAGGTATAGAGATACACATCATCTCACTTTTCAAACACAAGTCACACTATTAACAAAACATTTACAAATATTAAGGGAACAAGACCAACCTGTTTGGAAGATAGTTCTCTGGGCTAATTTAAATTGATGAATTCAAACTGTGCACCAATTTTTGCTTCTTCGCAGTCATTGAAACCTCATACTGACCAATTAACCCAAATTCTCAAGCTCTGTATTGTTTCACTAATTGGTGATTCCAGGCACTGGATAATGAGTATTGCATCATTTAGTAAATGCTCTTCGAAATCTCAACAGAATGTGTCGAGGAGTTGGACAAAATAAAACCCCATCCTTCTTAACAGGGCAATGAAGCTGCTCACACCTTCAATGTACGTGGCGGAAGTCTTTTCCCTTTGTTGTTGCACCTAGAGAGTACCTCATACCTTCCCCTTACCTTTTGGAGACTCTGTAGGTTGCAACAGTCAACTGGCCAGTCACAGGGTTATGCACTGTGGCACGCTTCAGCTACAGAAAGAGAAAGGGCAGATTTAATCCTGGAACAGCCAGACCACCACTCATTAGTGGAACTCTGGAAGCTTCCGATTGGTCAGGATATGTGAAAATGGAGAAGGGCAAGTCCTGCAAAGGGGGCTGCGTTCCAATTCAATGTCCTTTCACTTTTCAAAATTTGGAGAAGTTTTACCTCGAAGTGAGGTTAGGAGGAATGGATGACTATACTGATTAGCTGCTTGCATACATTGGAACCCAATGGTTCTGTCAGTAAATTTTGCATTTCATCAATGTGTTGAATAATTCAGCCTTTTTCCTCAGTCGTCATCTCTTCACCTGGTTCACGTCATTGGATGCCAGCTTCCAAACATGCCTGGTCTGTACCAGATGCAGCAGCTTCACTGCAAAGAGGAGTTGCCACAGCTCTCGCTTACCTTTTGCTTATTCTGTAATGAGCTGTCTCCAGCACTCCAGTTATTGGGTTAGAAATGGTGGCTCGTCTCAGCTGTGGAGCCAATCAATCAGAAAAAAGACACAGATTATTACCAGCTTGACTGGATGTTAAACAGGACCAATCAGAATCCTTCCAGTGGGGAAATAACTAAGCCCATCACCCTGGAACGATCAATCTTGGGTCCTTTCCCCAACACTCTGTGGCTCGTGCAGCTAACAGCAACAGTCACATCTCGGTAAAGCTGAAATTCATGGAAAGCCCCTTTGAAACAGGTTAACTATTTCACAATTCTTTTCAAACATTAATAACAACCAGGTGATGAATTTTGCAGTTTTACCGTAAGTTTTCACTGAAATAACAACAACAAAAATGTCTGTGGTAAACAATGACAAGAAGTGCTGGTTCACTCAGGGATGACAGCAATACAAAAAAAGCAGTAAAGATTACCTTAGAATACAATGCAATTTCATTTTATCATTAAGTAATTTAAAATTGAATGTGTTAGCAATTTTTGTGCCACTTTGTTGCAATAATTCCATTTCATAATTTTAATCCAGCTCTTTAATGGCTGCTGATTTAGAGTATATCAACATTTATAGTCACTCAATCGTCAATCTCACTTGGGAAGTCAGAGGGTCGGAGTATTTTAACTGAATATGCTGCATGGAGACAAATGGAATCAATAGCTTTTACAGATCCTGTATTTTCTTTATTACTTTACTTATTTTTCAGGATCTGGCATCGTTGACGAGGCCTTCATTTATTACCTGCCCTTAAATTGCTCGTAAAATGTGCTGAATCACCTTTTTGGACAGTAGTCCTTCTGTTAGTACTCCATCAGTTACACAAGCTTCAAACACACCTTTGCTAAATTAGAAGTCTTCCTGCAGCACCTCAATCAAAATCCAATACTGAAGGTTATGGTCTGACATTCGTTGACCATTAATGAGATTAATTTTAGATGAGCTGAAAAATAACGACTCAATTGTTTTTCTGTGATTGAGCCCAAAACAAAAATCTAAAAAAAAAGTACATTCTTTTTTTCAGATTGTCTCACTTACAGAACAACACTGAGCTAGAAGGCAGCTCAGAGAAACCAGTTTTGCTGAAGGACAATATCTCTCTGGATTATAACTGCCGTCTCCCCAAATGAGTTGGAAAACTAAGGCACTAGACCACCTTGGATAATGTGACATCTTACCCGTGGCTTTGCTAATTCTTTCACACGCTCAATTTCCTGGTCGGAAATGATATCAATGAAACGAATGATGCGAGGTTTGTCCCATTCATCTTGCTGTTTCACAGGCCTCAGAATGTATGCTGGATTTCTGCTCGCGTCCGAATAACGGCAGAAGAGCCTTTTCTGTCGTCGAGGAGTCTGCACAGAAATATGAAATGTTGATTCATGTCAAATTAGAACACCCATGTCAAAACAATTCAAAATTATATGATTTAACTGAGGCAGACTCTGACTGAGTGATTGTTCCAGCAGCCTGTTTAAATAAATGATGATAAACTAGTGAATGAGAGATGACAGACCTAATTTTGTGAGTAAAAATGCTATTTTGAAGTACATAGAAATAATCTGGATGTAGATCCATCGTTTAAGATTCCAAAAGCAACTGAATAATCAATGCCATGCACAGGACCGACCATCAGGAGGGGAGGGAATGGGGAGGGAAGAGAAATTGATTGTACTTACAGCAAGGACATAATAAGTTTTATAGACTATGTATTAGTTTAATAATTGCTTTTATACAAGTTAAAATATTGATTATATAGAATATGGACATTACTAGCAGAGCGCCAGTGAAGCTTTATCGGCTTCAAAATGGTGGCGATGAGCCACTTTCCTGAACTGCTGCAACCATTCTGGGAAACAAAACACCTACAAGGCCCTTTGGTAGGAAGGTACTGGATTTAGAAAATGCAACATGGGTGATTGCCAACCAAGCAACAAGAGGCCTAGGCCGAGGCCTAATGGTGGGGCTGGCGGCCTCGGAGCTGGGGCAGCGTTCCAGCGGCAACATCGGAGCTGTGGCGTTCCGGCGGCAGCGGCAGCGACGACCCGACAACGGAGCTGTGGCGTTCCGACGGCAGCGGCGACCCGACAACGGAGTTGTGGCGTTCCGGCGGTAACGGCAGCGGCGACCCGACAACGGAGCTGTGGCGTTCCGGCGGCAGCGGCGACCCGACAACGGAGCTGTGGCGTTCCAGCGGCAGCGGCGACCCGACAACGGAGCTGTGGAGTTCCGGCGGTAGCGGCGACCCGACAACGGAGCTGTGGCGTTCCGGCGGCAGCGGCAGCGGCGACCCGACAACGGAGCTGTGGCGTTCCGGCGGCAGCGGCGACCCGACAACGGAGCTGTAGCGTTCCGGCGGCAGCGGCAGCGGCGACCTGACAACAGAGCTGTGGCGTTCCGGCGGCAGCGGCGACCCGACAACGGAGCTGTGGCGTTCCGGCGGCAGCGGCAGCGGCGACCCGACAACGGAGCTGTGGCGTTCCGGCGGCAGCGGCGACCCGACAACGGAGCTGTGGCGTTCCGGCGGCAGCGGCGACCCGACAACGGAGCTGTGGCGTTCCGGCGGCAGCGGCGACCCGACAACGGAGCTGTGGCGTTCCGGCGGCAGCGGCAGCGGCGACCCGACAACGGGGCTGTGGCGTTACGGCGGCGACCCGACAACAGAGCTGTGGCGTTCCGGCGGCAGCGGCGACCCGACAACGGAGCTGTGGCGTTCCGGCAGCAGCGGCGACCCGACAACGGAGCTGTGGCGTTACGGCGGCAGCAGTGACCTGACCTCAGAGGATCGGCCACGGGTCCGGTGGACGATAGCGTCGGGGGCTCACAGGTCGCCTCGGAGCAGAGGAAGAACAAGGAGGGAAGAGACAAGGACTTTAAGATTTTTGCCTTCCATCACAGTGAGGAGGTGCCTGGTGAACTCGCTGTGGTGGATGTTAAATTTGTGTTTATTGTGTGTTTTTGTCATTTTTATTATATGTATGACTGCAAGGCAACGAAATTTCGTTCAGACCGAAAGGTCTGAATGACAATAAAGGCTACTTTACTTTACTTTAAATCTTTCATTAGCAGGAATAATAGAAGGACCTAAATTAATGAAAGCTGCTTGGAGAATAGAAGGGTGATTAGGGTAACTTATTTGCTTCATCTTGGAATTTAAAAGAGGGCTGGAAGCAGATTCTATTATAGTCATATAGTGTGGAAACAGGCCCTTCGGCTCAACTTGCCCACACCGGTCAACATGTCCCATCTACACTAGTCCCACTAGCCTGCGTTTGGCCCCTTTCCCTCTAAACCTGTTCGATTCATGTACCAGTCTAATTGCTTCTTAAACGCTGTTTATGTGTTGCTTAAATATTATACTTGAAAGAGGAAAACTGTGCAAGGCTAAGGGAAAGATGGAAAGATGAGTGTAACAGATAGGATAGCTCTTCAACAGATATGGCACATACATGATGAGCCAAACATGTTTTTGTGAAGTTCAATTTTATAATTCTAAAATGTGATATGTTTAAGAACAATGTTACTTCACCGACAATGGTTATCTTATTTAGACATAGAATTCAATTTTGGTTTGCCTGATTAACCCCTGGTATTTTTCTCTCTGCAGAATACCAGCATTAGGAATTTGGACATTAATTCTTATGACCGTAAATATACTTTGTTTGCAGTCAATCAACTAGGATTAGCAATAGCTGAGAAAAGTCAACAATGGGAATCACATCTGCCCTTCTCTCACTTGGCAACTTTCAAAGTATGGCCATAAAAAAAAATAAACAAAAGAACAGATAGCATTTATTTATGAAGCTGTTTTTATTTTACGATCTTGGGATGATCCAAAATCTCAGTCAATATGCATCCAATTAAGTAATCCTCAAATGTAGTCACTACTGCAAAGAAACATGGCAGCCAATATGCAGACAGTAATGTCTCACAACCAGCAATAAGATAAATAACAGATCATGTGTTTTATGGTGACGTTGTCCTGTTGACTATAAAAACTCCCATGGTCGTCTTTGAAAACTGCTGTTTACTTTTTGTGAACGACAGTTTCCACAGAACTGCTGGCCTAGTTGAAAAGTTTAAATATATGTTGCAGGATCTGACGACAGATGAGGGGGATTATCACTGAAGACTGGATTTCTTGAATCGTTGCCTCCCCTCATTTATGTGGTAGGTGCCCAACTCGTCACTTGTTTGCTATAGGGTTGGCTTCAGAAGTAAAAGGAAATTCACAAATCCACAGAATTCAAGAACCCTCCTGAATCAAATAATTCACTTACCAATTTGATACCTTCTCCTCGACACAGCTTTTCATATTTCTGTCTCTCGGGCAGGTAATCCTTTGGACGGCCTTTCTTGGTCTCTGAAGTACTCCCCACTTTGCTTCCTTGAGAGCCCTGGGTTTCATTTGCCTTTTTTAGCTCCTCAGCTTTCATATACTCAAAATATCTAAGGTTCCCATTGGCTCGCTGATGTTCTGGATCTATAACATTTAATGTCAGTGTATAACTTTCACAGGCATCTTTTCTTGTACAGTACTCACATTTCAACTTAAATACAGAAGACATTTCTCTGAACATCCTTACCCAGCTTCAGCATCTGTTTTGTGAGGTCCAGTGCCCGATCCAGGTCACCTTGCTGGTACACTGAATAACTCAGGTAGTCCAGTATGGTGATTTTGTCTATAGTGGATACCTCACCAGTATCCAACTGCCTCAGTGCTTGCTCCATCCACAGTTCAGTGTGGTAGTAATCTGCATCTGAGTAAGCTATTTTCCCAAGCTCAAAGCAGTCCTCTACTGAGAGTGATGTTTTATGCTTCACACCTAAGAGAGAGAAAAAAAGAGAATCATGCATTTGTATCTCAGCCATAGAGTGAACAGCACTTGTGATCTGTTCAGGAAGGAACTGCAGATGCTGGTTTATACCGAAGATAGACACAAAATGCTGGAGTAACTCAGTAGATCAGGTAGCATCTCTGGAGAGATGGAATAAGCGATGTTTTGGGTCGGAATCCTTCTTCAGACCCAACCTGAAATTGTTAAGCCTTTTCATATTCCCACCACCTCCTGTTCTAAAGCTAAAATTACTTTGATCCTATTGCCATTGCTCAAAAATCTACTGTCCAGCTAGTGTCACTATAAAAATGTAAAATCCTTTGCGCCACGTACCAGGCAGGTTTCCTTGAGAGATGGTGTCTGCATCCAGTTTGTACGTGTCTTGGAGACGCAGCAAGGCTTTGGCAGCTCCAGTCTGGTCATCATCATTAGGGAAGTACTGTCGCTGGATGGTGAGATTAGAAATGAATCCTGAAAAGATATCAGAATCAATACGTCAAATGTAAAATTAAAGGTTGCATTCAAACTTTTCACAAGTGGCTGCAACAACAACAAGGTCTGCTGCGGTTCATTGCAGTGAAGCAGGCCAGCTGCTCCAAACATGCAGGGAATGAGCTGAAATTGTTAGCCCTTTCACATTCCTACCGCCTCCTGTTCTAATTTACAACAGCTGCTTTTCCACCCATGAACAGACATCCTCTGTTAAAGACTTCCTTTACTTGATTACAGCAGCAGTGCAAACTCCCTGATTTTTTGTTTTACGTTTCCTCCCTTTCCTCTCTTCCGGGGTAGGCTTCACCTATGCTCAACTTCTATGGTGACCTCCATCAGGTTTGTGAATGAGAAAGAGACTGAATGACAAGAGGTTGGTGGGCTTGGTGTCACCAATGCAGGGGAAACCACAGAGAGCACAGAATGCGATAGATGAGGTTTCAAACTTGTTGATCAAAGTTAATTTCTAACTTGCTAGTTCCAACAAAAGCTCTTCAATTTGAAATTGTATTGTAATTTGGGTCAAGCAATCTTTAACTTATACCATCTACTATTCCTTGTCATTTACTTTCAGAAACATTAGGGGTATTTTTTTGGTTGTTGTTATTAATTAAATAACATTATGTGCAGGGATGGCGCAACGGTAAAGTTCTGCCTCACAGCGCTTGCAACGCCGGAGACCCGGGTTCGATCCAGACTATGGGCGCTGTCTGTACGGAGTTTGTTGATCTTTCCCGTGACTATGTGGGTTTTCTTTGGGATCTTCGGTTTCCTCCCACACTCCAAAGAAGTACAGGTCTGTAGCTTGGTATAAGTGAAACATTTGTCCCTAATGTGTGTATGATAGTGTTAATGTGTGGGGATTGGTGGTCAGTGCGGACTCAGTGGGCCAAAGGGCCTGTTTCCATGCTGTGTCTCCAAACTAAAATTGTGTATTTTCTGACTATGTTGGGGCTTTCATCCAATTAGAACATGCAGTTGGATGGCTCACAATTTTAATTCTTCAGCTGGTGTCACACCAGCCCAGTGGACGTAAACATCTTAACGATCAACCTAGATATGGACACATTCATCCTAAACTATCCATGTTTACATTCACAAAAGCCATTAATCCTGAGCAAAGGGAAGATTGGAACGTGATTTTAACTGTGCTGAGCAGCCAAGACTGCGCAAGGACTGCCAACTTAAATCTCTGATTTTTTCAGGAGACAGCTGCTACACTGCTTTCAAGCTACAAAAATACAAAACTAAACACAAGTGCTAAGATACATGTGATTAAAAAATCTGACCAAAACGCTCAAGTATTAGGCTTCCTTTTGTGAAGCCCTTGGTTTATTCATGCCAGACTCTCCATCCAATTTGCAAAGTGAATCGTTCCCATGCTTTTTGTTGAGTAACCTTTTCATCTGCCAAATGAGGTTTATTGAGATCTAATGCAGTCATACTGTTGGCTCCTGCGCCGCTGAGCTTGGATTGCTCCTTCCACATTTAGAGACTTCTGCTTTTTAGGAGTAACTATTTCAAGATGAATTCCAGCTGCTTAAACTGGAATTTCTTTATTGGATGAAGTACAGATTTGAACTTGGAGGGTGGAGCTTGTGGTACGTCAGAGCCAAAATAGGAAAAGGCTGCAAATTCCTGCAAAGGTAATTATTTGCAAAGGTTTTAGGATGAATGCTTCTAATAGCTAAAGGCTTGATTCAGCCTTGGATGACAATTCTTCAAATGCATTCCTGATGAATGAAAAACTGAAATGAGACATTGGACTCATTCCCGTCAGGAAATATGAAATGTAGAACTATTTATAAAAAATAAATCTGCAGAGTTTTGTTTTTCTATAATACACATAATACAAAGTTAATTTTAAAATCAGATCTATACATAGACTTCGATAGTTTTGTTTGTAAGTACTGTTGAACTTTATTTTTTTTTAATCTACTGGTGGCAAGTCATGTCTAGTGATCCCATAGCTGCAGGATCTACTGGCAAGAAAAAGGAAATAACACCACATCAAATAGAGCATGAAATCCCACACCTAAAATACCAAGTAGCATTCTTAAATTTAAAAAAAAAGGATCTTCAAAGGAAACACAGAAGGCAAACATCTGCCCGTGAATAATACTGGATGCAACATTGATAAAGTCATGGTATGATGTTACAAGGTACACTGCTGGTGATCTTTTACGTTGTTAATTCTAATTGTGGCTTCATGTCAAACATTTCTAAAAACAATAAAATTAACGGTGTCACTGTAATTAAAATGCAAATCTCCATAGAATCCAGGCTCTTTTCAAAATGCCACTGGCAAATGCCAAGAATGGGAAAACAAGATGGTTATTACTCTGAACAAAATGACCATATTACCCCGAAACAAAAATATTAATTGCTTTTGTCATATTTGTAACCTAGGTTGCAAGTAGATTTTTAAATGATGTTTCTCTTGTCTCAAAGTAAGGAGACACTCATTCAAATTTGAACTGAGATTATATCACTTCACCCGAATAGTAGTGATTTTTTGGAATTCTCACCAAAGAGGGTAGTGGACACTCATTTGCCAAATATATTAAAACCAGAGATCAGAATGTTTTTGGGTATTAAGGAATTTATGCAACAAGGGGCTAGTACAGGAACGTGATAATGGGGTAAATTATCAGCGAAGGTCTTAAAGAATGACAGCAGACGCAAGGAGCCTTTTCCTTTTGTTCTCTCTTACACTTTGCCACTCAAGGCAACACATTTCTAGAAAAAGGACAAACATTAATTTGTTTCTTGCAAATGCACTCAGGATTCAAGGATTCAGGCTAAAGTCTGAAAAGGTTACAATGCTTCGAAAAAAGGTCAGAGAATGGATTGCTCTGGCTTTGCAGACAATAGTGATGCAGTGAGTGAATTAATGGGGGGGAAAACCCAACAAACGGCAAAGGAACAAAGAGTTAGATGAAGAGTAAGACAGTTTGTCAATTGGTCTACTTAGAAGATGATTTACCACTAACCATCTGACATATCTTTGAGGACCAGATTTTCCAGCTCCAACCACTCCGTGTTCAATCGTTTCATCAATTTAAATGCATTTACTGGATGGCCAAGGAATCCTTCGGGATCTTTTGTAGCTGTCTCTGTAAGTAGGTCCAGTCTTTCGGCCCACCTATTAATGTACAAAGAAATTACCTCTGGGATCTAATAAAATGTTTTACTGGTAAGTAAACTAACATGAATTGCAATTGTTTAATGTACAAGCTCATTAACCACTCTAAAGGAGATTTTAAAAAAAGATTAAGAACCAAATGTTGTGTAATTAAAGCTTTCAAAACTCCAACCAATTTGCCCACCGTTTGATTTCTCCTAGTTTCCTTTCTTCAGCTTTGATGTAGTCTTTCAACGAGGTCACCAGATCTTTCTCTGTGTATAGAAGATCTGTCATCTGACCTGCTCATGGAAAATGAAACGGATTATACAACCTATTCAAGGAGTTTCATTTCAAGAAAATATATACCTCTATAAAATAATTTGGGGAATAGTTATTTTAGCATACTGACACATAGTCATTTTAAATGGCTCCAAACCTGCATTTCTTCTCAGACATGCAAATTATATACACAGTCCATTATCTGACTGCCTGCTCCCATTTGGGAATTAGTCGATTTCAAATTCTCTTTCAATTCTCACAATATAATTGCTTCGCCCCACACATCATTGCAATAAGTTAATTAAGGATAATGTCATGGTGTAACTGGTGTGCAACCATGGAACTTTGGACTGTCGAAGCAATTGAAATTCTGCAGTCAACAGAATACAGGAATTGTAAGACGACACAGTTCCGCACATTTACACCAACAATCCTGGTTGCTGTTTGATGCAATAAAATTGAGTTGTTGACTATTCATAGCAATCTGCAACACACCCAGGCATGATGAGAGGAAAACTCCATTAATGGAGGATAAAAACCCCAGAAAATGTTGGAAAAAATGCAGGCGACATCAGCAAAATACAAACCAGTTAACATTTCAGGCCTTTTTTATTTTTATTTCAGAGTGTCAACATTTGCTGTGTTTTAAAAAAAAATTCCATTAATGAAATGATCACTCTTTCTTTACATTGAAAGCTCCAGTCTCCTTTATATAATACTGCTTAGTGCTTTGTTTTATAATTTCATGTGTTGCTTAGTTCAGGTTGTTACAGAAAATGTGCCTGGACAGTTAACATGAAATATTCTTTAACAACTATGATTAAAAAAATGCTGGAAACACTCTGTCCAGGTAGCACCTGAGGAGAGCGAAACAGGGTTAACGGCCTTAGACCTGTGAAGTATAAGCTGTTTAATTTTAGATTTCCATTATGAATTAGTGATACATTGGCCATTGGTGTGAACTTTAATACAAGATCCTTAGCTTTAACCTTCTGGAAATGACTCAAATTATAGAGAAATAATATATTTTTATTAACAACTAATACTGAAACAAAAAAAAAGGAAGATCATGCTTACCAATTGATGTGTAGAAGTCGTTATGCGCCTGGGTGATGGAGATCAGGACTAAAATGCACCAGATTTTTACCCATGCCATGTTGGCTTTATTCTGGCACAATATGGGCCTTCTGCAAAGGTGGAGGAGAAATAATCATTTCAGAGAAGAAATACGACCAATAATGAAAGTAACTTGGCCAGATTGAATTATTTGAAGGCTATTAAAATAGATTTTAATAAGCTTACACTCTACCCAATTATTCTGTAGAAACACTTTCACCTGAAGGACCGCAAGGATTAAAGAAGGCATTTCATATTTTTGCAGTTAAGAATGGGCAATAAATGCTTCACTTTCCAGCACATGCTGTATGATGTAGCTGAATAAACTATCTTTACCGTGGCATCATTAATAAACAAAATTACTTGTTCTAACTTACAGATTATTGAATCTTACAATAATAAAGCACAGGAGGAGGTTATTTCAACCATCACATCTTGGCCAACTATTTGAAAGAGCTATTAATCAATCCTCAGTTCTTCACATTTTGGTAACATTTCTCCTGCAACAATAAATCTGATTGACTTTTGAAAGTTCTATTGAATCTTCTTTCACCTTCATATCAGATCATTGCAATTCGTTACATAAACAGTATTCAAAATTAGCAAATTTTTTCTTAAAATGAGATACAAGATGGTGGTTTCATTAATTAAACAATGAAGGCCATTGACAGTGAAATATTTCTCCCCCCACAGAGCCTGCCTGATTTGTTCCGTACAACCCGGAATTTTCTATTTTTATTCCAATTTCATGTTGTTGTTTTGCAGCCCGCCTTACTTCAAACATTCTGCACTCACACCACATCCAATCATGAACAGTGGTGGACAATTAAACGGCCACAAGGGAGAGATCATGGCTCTGCGGTTCAAACATCATATTTCCACATTTGCAGATTTATTTTCTGTAAGAAAATCACTGATTATTTTTGATACATTTAGAAATTATACTTTGATGGGGTAGATAAAGTTAAGGTGTGGCTGATGTTTTTAGATCCAGGAAGTTAACCTTTTGATTGGCAACTTGTGATTGTCTGGTTTCTCATCAAAGGAGAAGGGCAACAAAAATCAACGTGAAATGACCGTGATGTACATACGTTGCACATAAACTTTGCAGGTATGATGCTTGGATTGTGATGAAATATTCTGTGAGATTTATGATCTACATTAAGTTGAAATGCAGTACTTACATATGATGTGTCTGGTCACATTCACTCCAGCTTGATGCATATTTCTCTATGACTCACGTATAATGCAAGTTGTGGCTCTTGCCCCAATTAGAAAGATTAGCTTCAAGCCTGATATTTGAGCATATAAATCCAGGTGGATATTCAGGACTTTTAAAATATGCTTTAGAAAATGTTTTTAAACTAATTATGTCTTAACTTTAGGTAGACACAAAGTGCTGGAGTAACTCAGCGGATCAGGCATCATCTCTGGAGAAAAAGGATGGGTGATGTGTCGGGTCGGGACACAAAGGTGAAATGTCACCTATCTTTTTTCTCAGAAGAAGTTGCCTGACCTGTTGAGTTACTCCAGCACTTTGTGTCTATCTTTATGTCTTAACTTTTTCCAGTTTTAATGAAAGGTCTTCAACCTAAACATTTTTTTCCTCTTACCAATGATGGCTAACCTCCCAAATATCTTTAGCACTTTATGGGCACACACTTACCCAAACTTTCTTGGGATAGTAAGAATTGGGCGAAACATGACTGAAATCTATTTTTTAATTTGTCAAAGTTATAAAAAGATAATATTATTGACTTTAAAGTAAGGAAATAGAATTAGGCTAGGATATAAAAGATCCATCATAATTAATCAAGATATATTTCAAGGGATAGAATATGCATTTGGATAGACAAGAGCTTATTAAGGATATCAGCATGGTTTTGTATGATGGAGGTCATGTCTTATGAACCTGATTGTGTTTTTTGAAGGAATCAAAAAGGTTGATGAAGGCAAACCCATAGATGTCGTCTATATGGACCAGCAAGGGATTTGATAAGGTTCTGCATGGTAGACTGCTCTGGAATGTTTCATTGTATGGGATCCAGGGAGAGCTAACTGACTGGTTAGAGAATTGGCTTTAAGCAAAGAACCAGAGTGTGATAGTGCAAGATTGTTTATCAGACTGGAGACCTGTGACTACTGGAGTGCCTCAGGGATCGGTGCTGGGCCCATTGCTACATGTGGTTTACATCAACTATTTAGATGAGAATGTAATATACAAGGCATGATTAGAAGTTTGCAGATAACACAAAAGTGGGTGGTATCGTACATAGCAAAGATGGTTACTAAATATTACAGCAGGATCTTGAGCAGTTGGGCAGGTGGGCATTTGGGGAAGTCAAACCAGGTCAGGACCTTTAAGGTGAATGGTAGGAAACTGGGGATATAGAAGTGCAGGTGCATAGTTACTTGCAAGTTACGTCACAGGTAGATAGGGTGACAAAGGATTTTGTTACATTGGCCTTCATAAGTAGGGTACTTAGTATACAAGTTGGAATGTTATGTCACAGTTGTACAATACGTTGGTGTGGCCGTATTTGAAGTATTGTGTGCAGTTTTCTGTCACCCTGCTGCAGGAAGAATGATGGTAAGCTGGAAAGAGTTCAAAGATTTATGAGGATGTTGCCAGGATTTGAGGGGTTGAGCTATAGGGGGAGGTTGTGCAGGCTAGAACTTTATACCTTTGAGTGCAGGGAGGATGAGGGGTTATCTTATAGCAGTGTTTAGGATAATGAGGGAAATAGATAGGTTGAATGTAATATTTTACTCAGAGTGCGGGAATCAAGAACCAGGGGACATACATTTAAGGTGAGAGGGGAAAGATTTAATAGGAACTTGAGAGATAGCATTTTCACACAGAGGGTGGTATATATGGAACGAGCTGCCAGAGGAGGTAGTTACTATAACAACCTTTGAAAGACATTTGGGCAAATCCACCCCAGAGTCTTTGACATACTCCACCTTGCCTAATATTTTGTTCTAATGCAGCTTGTTTTTTTTTTACAATACATATATAAAAAGATGTTGAAGAGAATCCACAGTTAAGTATTTTCTCCCTTTATTTTTCAACAGTCTAGTATGCAATTCAGAAGGAGTCAGTAATCAGTCCTCCTAAACTACTCAGTATTTTAAAATGTAGAAATAAAGAAGTGCAGGCGCTGGTTAATACACAAAAGGACACAAAGTGCTGGAGTAATTCAGCACATTGGGCAGCATCTATGGAGAATATGGACAGATGGCGGTTCTGGTTGAGATCCTTCTTCAGACTGAATTTCTTCAGTATTTCTACGGATTACTGTTGAGTGGGAAGCTTGAACTCAAATATACAGGTGGCATTTTGCCCCTTGACTTCTTTGCAATTTCCACATGATATCCTTCAACTTCAAATTGATCAGGAGTCCCTGTTACCACACTCAGTCAAATGCTGATTCAAGGGCAGTAACTCTCGTCTTATCTTTAGAATTTAGTTCTGTGGTCCATATTTGGTTCAAAACCGTAAAGAGGTCTGGAGCAGAGTGGGTCTGGCAAAACAGTAACATGACAGGTCATCAGTGAGTAAGTACTTATTCACAGTACCCTCAGAAATGCATTCTGTCATTTTGCTGATGATTGAGAACAGATTACCTAAGCAGTAATTATCCAGATTGGATATGTCCTGTTTTTTTTGGTGAACTTGATATACCCGGGGAGTTTCCCCACACAGTTCGGTATATGCTATTGCTGTAACTGTTCAAAACCAATTTAGTAGAATGTGCAACTAGTTCTGGAGTCCAGGTCTTCAGTACTACCGTTGGAATGTTGTCTAGAATCATAGAAAAATAGGTGCAGGAGTAGGCCTTTCGGCCCATCGAGCCAGCACTGCCATTCAATATAATCATGGCTGAACAACTAAAATCAGTATCCCGTTCCTGCTTTTTCCCCATGTCCCTTGATTCCTTTAGCCCCAAGAGCTAAATCTAACTCTCTCTTGAAAACATCCAGTGAATTGGCATCCACTGCCTTCTGTGGCAGAGAATTCAACAGATTCACAACTCTCTGGGTGAAAAGGTTTTTTTTTTTCCTCATCTCAGTCCTAAATGGCCTACGCCTTATTCTTAAACAGTGACCCCTAGTTCCGGACTCCCCCAACATCTGGAACATTTTTCCTGCATCTAGCCTGTCCAACCCTTTAAGATCCAGTTGCATATCCTTTGCTATATTATAGTGTTTTCAGTTATTTCTTCATATTATGTGGTGCATTGAAGCAACTAATTTTATTGGAAGACATGATTGAAGGAAAATGAAAACAGAATGTGCTATGCACCAGTAAACTCTGATAAATTGTGCCAATGGTTTTCTTCTCCTTGACCTTACAATGTCATTCATAGAAATAAAATTATAATTATCTTGGCTCCTCTCATGTAGTAATATAGCAGTAACACTCTCAAAGTTAAGCACTTCTCAGTTGGGTGTACTGCATACCACTGCATTGTGCCACAGACAGCTTTTGTTAATAGAGAAAGCACACCACTATTTCCTTATGATTCCTATGGCAAGCAGCTGGATGCTAATGTAAAGCCATTCAATACTCAGTTGTTCCGTTCTGATTTATTAATTAATACATAGAATAAATAAAATATATTGCTTCTCTATTAATGTGTGTGGGAGGGGAGGCATTGGGAATAAATTAGGTTACAATGTTTGCAGTTTGCTTCAAGTGAAATTATACAAATAACCAATTTAATTTTGCTCCTCCTTAAGCATTTGAATTTCATTAAGCCTCAAATTCAAACATTGCACAAATAGAGCAGCAGTGTCTGACAACAGCCACCTATTGATTCAAGTGGAGTTCATATAGTTTTAGGATACAGGTGCATACTGGAGTAATGAGATGTGCATTAAATGACTTGGATCAGAAATCCAGAGACGAGTTTGAAGCACTCCATAACATTGGGGCTCAATAGTTCCAATTGTAGTGAAAAATCCATTGTTTCTTTCAAAAGAAAATGTTGATTCCATTCTGGAACCATACAATCTCACAGTACAAAAATTCTGTGTCGACCAACATTTATTGGCCATTCCTACCTCCCCTTAAAATGAGAAGCTTGCAGAGGAAATTTAATAGTCAACTGCATTTGAGAGCCCAGAGTCAGGTACAGACTGGGAAAGGATGACAGATTTCCTCCTCAGATGGAAATCAGTGAACCAAGTGGGTTTGTAATGACATCCATAACACAGCAAAGTCAGTAATGGACTGAGTGACATTTTGTTCTGTGAAACTCTGTGTTTCCTCTCCTTCATTGCAATGCCACAAAGGATTCTCAGTGACCAATGCAGTGGTCTAATCAGGAGTTCACAATTGCCATCCTTGATTGACGACAAAAAAGTTCACCAATCAGAGTTGAGTTCATTGCTGATTCTCAACCTTTTTACCCTTGCGGAACCCTTGAAATAATTTTCATGTCTCAGGGAACCCTTACATAAAAAGTATTATATATCTTTATTAATCTCTTTCTTTCTCTTTAATAAACTTAAAGTTCATAGGGCAAACATAATATATTTTCTGATAACTGGTTTAGGCAAAAAATAACTTGTGTTTTTCTCGTTGACAATGCAAATAAAAAAACTGAAATCAAACTGCTTGTTCAAGAGACCTCATAAGGAGGTTTTCATTCACACAAAAAATAAACAACCATATCGAGAGAGAGAGAGACAGAGACAAGAGAGGGGGAGAGGGAGAGGGAGGGGGAGAGGGGAGAGAGAAAACAACACACATAAACTTTTGATAAACTTACAAAAATAAACAGAAATATACTTAAATTTTTGAGATTCATATAACATTCCTAAATGATGGGTAAAAATGATTAAATAACGTGGGTGAATGAGGGGCCGTACCTGCATGCCAGGAAGCACACACAGGACTGATGGATATCATGCTTGTGTCTGTACTCGAGCGAGTCACTTGATGATACACGAATCAGTCACGTGCAGCTTCTGTCCACTGACCACTAAAGGCCGGTTCACACTGGCGCCGTATAAACGTCGCTAAATATATTCCCTATGATTATTATACTTTTAAATGATATAACAGGTTGAAGACTTTATTATAATACCCAAGAATATGCCGTATGTGTTTACATATGATTAGCCTATTTATCACTATTTCTCTCGGAACCCTTAACGACCTCTCACGGAACCCCAGCGTTCCAGGGAACCACGGTTGAGATACGCCGATCTGCACTGATAGCATATTAAGCATTTCTAACATCTAATTTTCAGAAGGAAATGTGAAGTTAACTTTCATGAAGCAATTGTGTGGGCCAAATATTTTTACTAAAATTATTAGTTTCAGTGAATGCAAGTTTTACCATACATTTACAGTACACTGATAGCACTCAATACCAAAGTCAACCCTCCCCCACACAACCATGAAAATGGGGCTTCATAAGCTGGCAAGAACATTCAAGTGGAATGTAGTTGGAGTCAATCTGGCTCAAGAGTGGTAATGCAAGATATGATCGTTCCTGAACAGGAAGCAGCCTGAATTTTAATTCAACAGTAAATTTGCAGCCAGCCATGGTGAAGTTCCAAGTAGTGAGCCTGAAGCTATGCACTTTTCATTAGGGCAAACGGTATACAATTGTGCATAAGTCATGATGATGAGTTTATTGGGTTAAGAGAATTAATTGGGTACACACTGAAAGGATTTAATATGCATGTGTGCACTTGTCTCTTTCAGCATATGCTACTGAAAAATCAAAGGCAAAATAAGTACGCATCTTCCTATCAGCACAGATGCTCTCGCCCAGCAAGTCCCCTCATGCCTTCATATAGCAACAATGTAGACCAGCCCAAGTTAAAGCTTGAAGGGAACAAGTGTTCAAGTTCAAGTGAGTTTATTGTCATGTGTCCCTGATAGGACAATTAAATTATTGCTTTGCTTCAGCACACAGAACATAGTAGGCATTTACTACAACATGGAAAGGGTCTGAGCACAAAGGCATACAATAAGCAAGCTGGCACACATTAACCAATAACCCAGCCATAAGCAAATAGCCCAATTCTTTGAGGGTACAATGGAAGGGAAGAATTCCAAGGCAGTAGACCATGACAACAAATCTGGAGTTCAAAGGTGGACTGACAATGAACTAGGTGATCTTTTCAGTAATCAAGCTGGTGCCAAGTGCACTGTACCCAATGAGGATATCCTGAGGGGGAGTGTGGAAGAGAATTAAAAGTTAAAGAATAAAAAGAGTCCAGGATCACCATTAACTCCATGCAGGCTTGCATTTTGCTGTGTAGGTGTTAGTGGAAAGAATGCATTAGATTGCTTTCTCACTGTCTAAGCCAATGATAAAGCATATACATCTCATCCACAGTAAGCCACTGCCAGTGGGGAAGATTTCAAACTAATGTTAGCCCGCTGACAAATGAGTATCAACTATGCAGAGCACCAGCTGTTCAAGCATTTGGTCGTCTGGCACTGGTGTAAAGCAAAACCACAGCAACCTGCAAATCTCATTGTGCAGCATCTATTTATGCCACGTTCTATGCACAAAGGAGACCAAACTATGTGGTCAATGCTGTACTTTGTGGACACCCAAAATCAAGACCCACGCAATCTTAAATTGAACAATAGTAGAGCAGAAATAATTCTAAAGTAGAAAATTACTGTGAAATTCTCAGAAACAAAAAATATTTTTCAGTAGAAATTTCCCGATCAGTACTACCCTGGTTTACTTAGAATAAGGCAAAATAATTGCTAAAAGGAACTGGCCACGAAGAAAACATTTTCAGTAGAAATTTCCCTGCCTGCATTAGGAGAAGAAAAGTATTCAGTACCAGTTAACATCGAGATATAAACTTCAAAATATACCCATAAATTTAATTTAGATTGTATTCAACCCATCTGTGGCAGCTCTGATCATAATCAGACCAGGTCTTCAGATTTTCCATTGAGAATATTTTTCATCATCTGCTCAAACACTTCAGTATCATCAATCCCAGGAAATTGTATGGATCAAAATTCCAATCATCTCACTCAGATCCTGGCTACTGTTAGTACAATTTCTCCATTCCAAAAGTGATCTTGAATGCCAGAGAAATAGCTTGTCTTCCAAAACTAAAACTGAAACTTTAATCTGGTGTTACTTTTTGAAATTGTTGTAATTCTCAATTCATTTTTTAATTCAAAACTATTGATGTGACAAACTCAAAATAGAAATAATATAGCTAAAATAAATTTCAATATATTTTCAACATTGAAACCACATTTGCATTAAACCCATTCTCCCTGCTTATCCAAATTTTAATAGTCAATAGTCAGATTTATTTGTCACATGCACAATGAAGTGCAGTGAAATGAATTTTCCTGACAACAAGCATTCATGCAGAGAAGCACAGGAGGGTTATTGTGGGGAAGGGAAGCAGGTAATAAAGTATTTTTAAAAGAAGTCTTTAAGAAGGAACTGCAGATGCTGGAAAATTGAAGGTAGACAAAAATGCTGGAGAAACTCAGCGGGTGAGGCAGCATCTATGGATGCTGCCTCACCCGCTGTTTTTAAAGAAGTCTGATTATTTTTGCAAGGAAACAAGTGACATTTTGCAAATAGCAAAATCCCATAATAGCAATATAATGAATGACAAGTTTGTCTTCTTAATTGTTATCGTTGAAGGACTAGATACCAGGAATCCCATCCCTCAAAGCATTATTTTTTAAAATATTTCAGTGGGATCTTTAGCATTCACCTCAGGATACATCAGACCAGTTAGTTCTTCCACTAGTGCAATGCTCTCTCACACTACACCATTTTCTCTCTGTTCACAATTTGCACAAATTTTAAGTCTAACGAGCCCCCATCCTCTAATTGAACCATTGTATGAATGCTAAGGTAACAGAAACGCAGGGAAGAGATTTTTTTTTCTACACTTATCAGTACAATCATTCCTGTGTGGAAGGGAGTGAGGGAGGGAGAGCCCTGGAGCTATTTTCAGAAAGAATTTTCAGTAATGAGTTATACTCCCTTTGCTGTCAACGGCAACATTTTCAGTCTAAAAACTAAATCATTCTACCTCAAATCAAAAACAAAGTAGGTTTATCCCTGCTTTTATTGCAAATTTCACACACATAGATTTCCCTTTTCTTCCTTCTCCTAATGAATTAGTTTTGCTCCTTTCCCTAACGTATAATTTATCCATTTTGTTGGATGCGCTAGTTGTTATTCTCATCCTTTTCATGCCCATCCACACTTGTCCTTGAGGTGTGCTGATATGTTTTCATGTACTCTTGCAATCCTTGTGTTGAAGATACCCTCACTGTGCTATTAGGCAAGACTCAGTAACGTTGAATATTTTCAATTCAAGATGGACAGAGACCAAGAGAACCTGAAGATATTGTTGCCTGTAGGCCTTTGCTGTCCTCGTCTTTCTGGGTGGTGGAGATCATATATCAGGTTGGTATATCAGATGGACGTAAACTGTCCAGTGTTGTTGCTCAATAGATCTGCAGTGATACTTATTCCTTGTTTCACAATGATCTGATTCTCTTCCCCCTTCCCTCTTTATCTTTACACTCTTTTTCTGAGGTGGATTAAAAAAAAGGATTGTCCTTCTGAATATTTATTCCCTACCATAGAGAATTTTAATTCTCATAGTTCTTCCCTTAACACCAGAAAAGCTTTACAAGCCAAAATGGAAAGAGCAAAATTACTACAGGAAGGAATTTCAAATGTTCAAACGAAAAACTAAATAAGCTACTATTTCATCAGTTCAGAAGCAGATCTGTAATTTTATATACAAATCATCACATAAATTCAACAGTATCATTCACATTAATTATAAGCCCTTATAAATTGTAGACCCACCCATTATATTTCAAATCTATCCATGATATAAAGTATTCTCAAGTATCCAGTCTAACTTGAATCACTGTTCTTGTTGCATTCCAAAATCATGGATTATTGGCATCTGTTGACAAATTCATGATCTTGATCACTTTCTCCATCAGCACTAACTCACCATCTCATGGCTGTCCCAGTTGACAGGTCCAATTTATCCTCTGAAACACACCATGCTTCAAAAGAATATTTCCGTTCCCGTATCAAAGATCTCAAATTTCAGCAACTCCAAGCCTCATGCTCTTGTGAACTTTTCGTACCCTTCAGTTTCCTGACCCCCATCTCTCTCACAGTGTTACCTCTTAACATGTTTCCACTATGCCTTCTGATCTTCCCCTCGTTGATTCCAAATAAACCATCCTCCAGAGGTCTTAACTTCCATCCTATGTCCCCCATTTTAGTGAATTTCAAGTGCAACATGATGATGAGGTCGTCTTCTGTCATCCTCGCTTCAATACTAATTTCTTTGTCTCCGTCTTTTCACCCCCAAACCGTGAACCCTTTCTTCCATCTTCAGAATTTCCATCCAACTTTGTCCCGTCACTGTGGCCTAGTCCCTGTCCGGATCTATTTTTGCTACTACCAATTGGCCACTTCAATTTTTCCATTCCCCCCATCTCCTATTTCGATCTCCTCCAGACATATCATCAGTAATTAACAAACCCTCAACACACTGGTCCAGCCAGCACATCACCATTTGCAACACATACTTTCTTGGTCTCTGGTCACTCTGTTTCCTTCTCCCCGACCCTACCACATTATCTGCAGCTTCAACTATGATTATTTCCTGAATTTGCCCAGTTCTGATGAGATCATCAACTTGAAACATTAACTCTTAGTTTCTCTCATCAGACACCGCTCCACTCGCAGAACACAGCAAATCTGAGGTTTTGGCATCGGACTGTTCAGAAATCATGATTGTCTGTTATCTGGTTCAACTCCTTACATTGGAATGTGAGCCTGGGTTGAGACAGCAGGCAGGTCAGGTGAGGGCAAAGCCCAGTGGTGGGGTTTACAGAATGCAGCCAAGATCCGGACTGTGAGCCGACGGTATACAGCTGGCGCTAGGGTCTAGAATACTGCAGATCAGGAACATAGGGAGGCTTGTGGCTGGAGCCAAGGCCTGGTGTGCTTGTATATTCAAAGCTCTTTTTTAAACTCATGGGTTCATTGGAAAATTGATTTTACTGCCATGCAACCTTCTAAAGAGGCAAATTAAAACACTGTGTAATAGGTGTAACATCCAGCAGTCTGTACAATCTGCTAACTAAGTACCAAAGATACTAGAGGACTAGTATGCCGAGTACCACCAAAGTCCTACGAGTGCCAGATTATCAGTTTTACTGTATTTCTACCATTTCAATTCAATTTTCCAGCACTTCTTTTTTCCTTTCAGCTTACTTTCTACCTTTCAGGTGTTGCGCAGTTGTTATCTTATAACACGTTCCATAACACTAATTGGTTATAATGCAACGGATAAATGAGGAACATTATTTGTATTACACAGTGGATTGGTTATAACTTGATTTCAATCAGGAGGTAGTGAACTAGCTCCATTATTTCTGGAAATTGACAAGCTGAAAAAAAAAGTTGTCTTGGTTAAAAAAAAGTCCAACATTCGCAGACAATATTGTCTTTTAAAAACTCAGCTGTTAGCTTCAAAGTGTGTGGCCATAGAAATTGACAAGCCATGGCTTCTACTGACACTTGTGTAATGAGACTCTACAAACATACAACCTTTAGTATTTATAGCTTGCAACAAAAATAAACCTGTTGAAAATTGTGGAAAATTATTTACAATAGTCTTGCGGGAAAAATAAACTTTGTGTGGCGAGTCTAAAACTCTCTAGTCCCTAATCCGGTGTCCCCACTGACACAATCCTTTTTATAACACAATTTTCTACAATGCAAGGTCTCTTATGCCCCTGTCCCACTTAGGAAACCTGAACGGAAACCTCTGGAGACTTTGCGCCCCACCCAAGGTTTCCGTGCAGTTCCCGCAGGTTGCAGGTGGTTGCCGGAGGTTGCAGGTAGGGAGACTGACAAAAACCTCCTGGAACCGCACGGAAACCTTGAGTGGGGCGCAAAGTCTCCAGAGGTTTCCGTTCAGGTTTCCTAAGTGGGACAGGGGCATAAGGAACACAACTGTTATGTTAGACTACCTGTATTTAGATGCCTGCACTATATTAAATGCTCCATCCCTTAATCCCACTGCAATGATTAAATAATGGTCAGACAGCCTGCTTGAATGGCTTGTAATTGCAGATCAGGGACAGGCTATGGCGCACTAAGTTCCTGCATAATGTTGTTGTTCTGACTAAAAATGATGATTAGGACTGCAAGACTGCATTTTGGTTTTTACTATTGAACATGAACCATTTGGAGCCAATATAACACTTTCACAACCGACAACAAACCAAAGCCCTTACAAGTATAGTTTATTATTTTGTCACAGTGGAAAGATTGGCTGCTTGCATATTTAACAGTTCCAATCTGCATTTCAAAGTAGACCTAAAGGTATTCCCCACTATTTCATCTTTCGCACCTCACATCTCATTCTGACAACTCAGCAATCATTAAATGCTTTGAATTTCTCTCCCTCTATTTTCATCCTAGGTTCTTCCCACATCCTCTCAAGTGTAACCTTTCTGCTCCATCTGGGTTAAATTTTATTCATGCTAGCGGCACATATAAAGGTAAGATCCGTCCATAAAAAATAACCAATTAATACAGTGTGGGCAAAGGGCATCTAGCCAAACACTTCCTGGATGAACATCAGCAACATCGGTATACTTTTATTCAGCTGGGCTAAGCTAAGGAAGTTGTATTTCCCCTTTCCCACACAAAAGATGCAAGACTTCAAACATAAACTCAGTCAGATTATTTGACATTAATTTCAGTAATCTCAATGAAGATCAATTTTGTTTGAAAAGCTGCATTCATACCATTTCATCCACAATAATCAGCAGAGATTAAATATTGTGACATGGTAAACAGCACTATTGTTATTCAGATGCATTATCTTACTTGTTGCTCAGACACAATAAATTAATTTGAAGCCAACCAGCAAAGAAAGATGCTTCAATAAAGTGACAACCAGCTAGTTTGATTTTGGTAATGTAAACTCAAAGACCTGCAGATGTTGGTTAACAGAAAAGGGTACAAAGTGCTGGAGTAACTTAGCACTGACCCAGCACTTGTGTCCAATTTTGTTAAAATTGGTTGAGGGAACATTGCTGGTCAAGACACAAAACTCTGTTGTCCTTCTTGGACCATTAATATCCATGCAAACCAGCAGATATGATCCAGGTAAAATATCTCATCTGAAAGATCACAAGTTCTCAGAACTGCATTAAACTGCCAGACTCATCTTGGATCACAATTTAGCGATTCAATTTTGAGGATGCTACCAAACGTAATCACACACAGAGTTCTGGGGGAATTCAACGGGTCAGGCAGCATCTGCAGAAGGGAATGGATAGATGATGTCGTGGGTCGAGACCCTTCTTCAGACTGGGAGGAGCGAGGGAGTGGAGGCGAATAGAAAGCTGGAAAAGAGGTGAACATGACTAAGCCTGGCACGTGAAAGGTGAAGGTAGACCCAAATGCTGGAGTAACTCAGCGGGACAGGCAGCATCTCTGGAGAGAAAGAATGGGTGACGTTTCGGGTCGAGACCCTTCTTCAGACTGGTGATAGGTGGATACAGCTGGGGGAGGGGGGGGTCATTGGCAGATGGGTGGAGTGACAAAGACTAGACGTGGAAAGGAGACAGCAAGGTCAGTTAAGGAAAGAGTGAAATGTAAAACCGGAGGAAGGGATACGATTCAGATTCAGGGACAATAAGATCATAAAATTCGCGGATGACACAACAGTGGTGGGACTCATCAGCGGAGATGACGAATCAATGTACAGGGAGGAAGTAAAACAACTAGTGGACTGGTGCGGCAAAAATAATCTAGAATTAAATGTCGACAAAACGAAGGAGATGGTTGTCGACTTCAGGAGGGCGCAGCCAAAGCATACACACCTCAACATCAGTGGCACTACAGTGGAGAGCGTGGAGAGCATAAAGTTCCTCGGTGTGCAAATTACAGACAGCCTCACCTGGTCCAGGAACACCACTGGGACCGTCAAACAGGCCTCACTCCCCACCAACATCCTCAGGACTTTCTACAGGGGTACGGTGGAGTCTGTACTCACGTACTGCATAAATACGTGGTACTCCACCTGCAACTGCTCGGACAGGAAGGCTCTGCAGAGGGTAGTGAGGGGAGCAGAGAGGATCATTGGCGTCTCCCTACCCTCGGTACAAGAACTGTTCCAGAGCCGCTGTCTGAAAAAAGCTCAGAGAATTGCTAAGGACAAACTGCACCCCCTCCACATACACCTGGATCTCCTGCCATCAGGCAAGAGATATCGAAGCATCAAAGCCCAGACTACAAGACTGCTAAACAGCTTCCTACCACAGGCTGTGAGGCTGCTAAACAGTCACTCTGTACTCACAGTCACTTGATTCTGCGGCTGGCACGGACACTTTAATAACTGGCACTGGCCACTCAAATCAGCTGCCCCGGACATTTTATGATTGGTTTATTGTATTTTAACGTTGTGTTGTACCTGCTTTTAACTATTTATACTGTTCCATCAGGGACTGGATTGTTTTTAGTATTATGTGTGAAATGTTTTAAATTTCATGTGCGATGCTCCGCTATTCCCTGGGAAACGTCTTTTCATTTTGCACTGTACAACTGTTGCTTGCAAGATGACAATAAAGGTTGATTGATTGATTGATTGACTGATTGAAAGGGGACAGAAAAGGAGGAGGACATCTGAACAAAAACCAGCACACTAGAAGTTTAAGAATTGCATGAATGCACTGTCATGAAACACACATTGGTTCATATCTGGTGGAATGAAATGTACACGGTAGAGGGAAAGAAATTCCATTGTGTAAATAAACTAGTTAATTTAAAGAGGCACATTATGTGTACCGTCTACATGGCTCAGAAAGAACTTTTGTTAACTCTATGTAACTGGATCCTTCTCACAGTTCTATATTAATTGCTTCTGACATCCAACCTGTGGGTTTTTAATGTCAGAGTGCCAGCTTCTTAGACTACTGACTTATGCCAACAGTGCAGTTATCCAACTGAGAAAATGTGGACCAGGCACTTCAGAACGTTGTCCACTCACAACATAATAATACTTAAAAAATAATCGAGCCATCCACAGTACGGATATGGGATAAAAGGTATAACATTCAACGCAAGATCAAGTCCAATAATATCCGATTAAAAATAGTTCAAATGTCTCCAATGAGGTAGATGGGAGGTCAGGACCACACTCTAGCTGATGAAAAGACAGTTGAGTTGTCTGATAACAGCTGGGAAGAAACTGTCTCTGAATCATTTTCAGACAACATGTACAACAATGGCAGTTTTATTTTTTTCATTAAAAAAGCTACAGAATCAACTTAGCTCCTCCAATTCAATTATTCAAGTTAGCAGTTTATACATTATATTTCATACAAATTAGACGTACTGTAATTTAACTAGATCAAAGTATCGTAAACAAAGTGTAAATCTGAAATTGTTATTTGTATTAAGTTGCTTTAAAAAGGACAATGTTAACTTTTGTACATAATCAATTTAGCAGTTATTTCCCAGCATTGATGCTATCATTACAGGACAGCGGGAAGTAAAATAAAATCCAAGCCAAGAGTTACAATCACGAGTTACAAAACTTTGCAGGAAGGCAAGGTAACAAAATTAGATCCAGTTGTTCATAATTTCTTTATTGAGACGGTAAAATGGGCTACAAAAATAAGTATTGATGAAACGTGGCTCGGTTCCATTTGGATGACTAAGAGTTCATCAATTCTCAACATCTCAAACTTAATGCCGGGAGACAGAAAAATGTGAAGAACTTTTTTGGTTCTGCAGATGTGGAAATCGGCAGGGCTGGACTTGACTTCCAAATGGACTCCGCAGAGAACGTGCAGTTTTTTGCATCGCTCGGGGTAGAAGGCGTGAACACTTATGGGGGGAGAGACTTGCCACGTATTCTCCCTCCTCCTTCACCCACCCACCCAACCCCACAACACGATCCGTGCTAACTAGCAGCAAATACATAACGGGGAGGGGGGGGTCGACGTTACAGAAACGGCCAGTGTTGCTGAAGTTATACCTTGAAAAAGTTACAATTAGTTTGGTTTACATTAAAACTACAACTGCTTTCAATAAAATATCTCGTGGAGTCGGACGCCTTTTCTCTGTCGTAATAAGACGGTACTAAAGTTTGCAAACTCTTTTCATTACATCAAGAAAAATAGTTCCCTGGAAGCAAGGATAAAGGCAAACCGCCTAACTCCGATCACCCTTTTTTTGCTTAATGGAGCGCGTTATTGGACATTTAGCACGACCGTGATAGAACACGCGGTGTTACAGACAGTGATTTTGCGTACAGCGCCAGAACTCATCGCCAAAAGTTAAATGCTTTATATTAAAAAAAACACTGACGCCGCTCCCAGGCCAGTCAAAGCACCGCGAGGAAACCACGGACACTTAGATAGCGCTCTAAATGGGAATCAATTCGAGAGAGGGCGGACAAGGATGGAAAGAGAGGGATTGGGGGGGGCAGGGAGAGGAAGGGGTGGTGGAAAATGTTTCCCGAGATTTACCTGCTGAGCGACAGAGATGTGGCGCTGCGGAGAGGGTGCCGAGGGAATGAGAGGCGAGCAGGGATGGAGCACTCACTTACAGCTCACACTGAGCCTCTGCATGAGTCTGGAGGAGGGAGTTACTCTCTCCGTCCAGGAATTAACCCTTTCACACAGTATCCTCGCTGTGGGCGGGAGAAACAAAAAAAGTGTCCTGTAATTTCTGGATATGCAAACACGTAAAGGACGTGTCCTTCACAGAATCTCATCTACCTCTTCTGAAATTTGAACCGTTCTCCACACTTCAGAAACAAGATACATGGCTGTGCTACAATGGGTGTCAGGGTGGTTAGAACAACCCGAGCTCGTCTGACGAGCCTGGTATATTTAACTTCTGTATGATTACATGTTTCAATGCTGGATAATTTGAAAAGGAAGCTGAAAATAGAATGCTATTCTTAATCCACCTTGAACAATTTGCTTGATCAGATGGGCAATTAAGAGTCAACCATACTATGGGCCTGGAGTTACATAAATAGGTAAAGAGTGCAACACTCGTTAACACCAAGCTGACAATTTCACAGCTTTATGCCATATTCAATAATAATCTACATTTTCCATCTACAGCAGTGGGATTTGAAAATATCTCTATATTAAGTTAAAGTTTATTATTGACACATGTATATGAAAAGCTTTTTGTTTGGATGCTATCCAATCTTATCAGATAATACTATACATGAATCCAATCAAATCAAACTCAAATGCAAATGTTGAGTAAAATATCAGAGTGCAAAATATAGTTCTCAGCATTGTACTGCAACAATTCCAGAGAAAAAGCTCAATTCTACAATGAGGAAGGTTGGAAAATTGGGATTGTAACCTAGCTTATGGAAGGACCGCTACGGACCAATTAGACCTGAGTTCTTTAAAACTAATCCATCAATTTAGCCACTATACTACCATAGTCCAACAGCTCTGCCCCAAATTAGAAGATTTAATGTGGAGGAAGGAACTGCAGATGCTGGGTAACACTGAAGATACTCAAAATGCTGGAGTAACTCAGCGGGACAGGCAGCATCTCTGGAGAGAAGGAATGGGTGACGTTTCGGGTCAAGACCTACTTGTCAGAATGGGAGTTGAGCACCTTACTCAAGCTAGCAAGCCAATGTAAAACTAACCAAGTTGGTGGTCATACTTTCAGATGTGACTGTTAAAATAGTTCTGGCTGTTTGGATAATCCTCATCATAGGAGTTATTCCCCTCTCAACTCTGGCGATTAAATCTCATTGCTGTTTGCAGCATCAATGGCACGGACCCGCACAAGTCTTTAAATGAGGGTCAGTAGAGGAGTCTTAATAATCAACTGTTATCTTACAATCAAGAGTTTGGGGAGACAAGACAAAAAGTAAAATGGATGTGAGATTGTGATTGAAGAGATCTCCAAAGTCAAGGTTTCTTGACACAATAATGTCACCTTTTGAGTGTGGTGGCATTTGGTGAAATTCAGGAAGGCAACAAAAGCATGGAAGTCAGCTCCACAATTGCAGCAGCCATATAATCTAGTGTGTGGTGATTATGCAAAAGTATTTGAGACCCGTCTCAAGTGTTGTCAGGAAGGGCAATCATCAGAAATAGTAAGATTAAACGAGAACTTACCAGTTTGAAGTTTGATCTGTATTTTATGAGGAGTTACGATGAGGGATTACGTGAAGAACCCCACCAGGACGCATGCGTGTCATTCTTCAAAGCAGCGGTGTGAAATCACAGACAACTGTAATGACTAAACATAGTAAGATTAGAGAAGAGATACCAGTTAAGTATATGATCAAGGGTGGGAGCGGAGGGCACGTAATCCCTCATCGTAACTCCTCATAAAATACAGATCAAACTTCAAACTGGTAAGTTCTCATTTAATCTTACTATTTTACTTCGGAGTCACGTGAGTGACTACGTGAAGATTTTAAAGCTTTGTGATTTCATGCCGTGGAACGAGTCCATGCATCACGTCTGCCTTGACTGTAGGAGGAATAGTGTTAACATAATTTGGACACGAATTCGACATTGAAATCATAAAATTTATTAACACAAATTATAACCCTTTTATGGGTTTGAATTAATTTACAGAATTTTAAAAAATTTCTGCAAATGTTCCAGATTTCATTACTGGTTTATTGTAAAATAATTGGAATGTTCTTTCCCCTGACCATCCTGCTGCTTCGAGGACTTGGTCCATGGGCACGTCCAATTGTATTGCTGCCGATGTAGCTGCAGCCCTGGTGGAATGAGATTTAAAAATGTTAGTATCCACCCCAGCCTGTGTAAGCACCTGTTTCAGCCATCTCGAGATGGTCTGGACCGTCACTCTTTTGTGAGGTTGCTTGTGGCTGATCAGAAGTCCCTTCTCATTGCCTCTTAGGATTTTTGTTTTCTCTATGTATAATGACAGGTGTCTAACTATACAGAGACGGTCATCTGTAGGGTATGACCTAAATAGTATATTGAGGCCTGCTGATCCCTGTCTGTTCTGCTTTACTAGCTCGTAGATGTGGAACGTAATATTGTCAGGTGAGGAAGTCATGTTGTCCAGTCTAAGTTTATGCAGTGACTGTACCCTCTGTGCCGTGACCAATGCCATTAACATGCCTGTTTTTAAAGTCAGTCTGTGTAGGGACAGAGCTGATGCTGGAGACCAGTTTCTGAGCGTCTTCAGGACAATGCTTACATCCCAAATTTGGGAGTACCTGGTTTTTGGGGGATTAGTATTAAAAATTCCCCTCATGAGCTTTGTTACCAGTGGGTGAGTCCCTACAGAGTAACGCTCTGTCCCTTACCATAGGTAAGTCGACAGAGCACTTCTGGCGCTGTTGATGGCACTGTAACTGAGCCCCTCATCATAGTGGAGGCCTGCCAGATATTCCAGAACAGACGGGATGTTCATGTTTCTGTTGGTGATGTTGTTTTTATGGCAGTACATTTCCCACTTCCTGATGTAGACCAGATACTGTTTTTTAGTCGATTGTCTTTGGGCCGCCGAGATCATGTTCGCTGTTCGGTCCGTTAGTCCAAGTTGTAGAAGTGGTGTTTTTAAACTCTACAAATTAATAGGTTCAAATATTTATGGCATGGGTGGCTATCCCCTGTTACGGGATGTAGCAATAAGTCTGGTCTATATGGGATGGTAATACATGGTTCTAACACCATGTTTTGTACCACTGGGGACCATGGTTGTGTAGGCCAATCGGGTACTACCAAAATACCAGACGCAGAGTCTTGTTGTATTTTCCTTAATACCCGACTGATGAGGCAGAAAGGAGGGAATGCGTAAATAAACAATTTCCCCCAATGCAGCGAAAATGCATCTGTCGCTGCTGTCCCAGGGTCTGGTTCCCATGAAACATAGTTTGGTATCTGGTTGTTTAGTCTGGATGCAAATAGATTGATATCTGGTGTTCCATATTTTGCTGTAATATCAGCAAATACTATTTTGTTCAACATCCATTCGGTGTTTTCATTCAATTTGCGTGACCTGGTGTCTGCCACTAAATGTAGTCTCCCTGGTAGGTAAGTGGCTGATATCCAAATATCTCTTTGGATGCACCATTGCCAAATTGAATTAGCCAGATTGTCACATGATATCAATTTGTTTCCACCCATGTGGTTAATGTATGCTACCACGGTGGTTTGTCTATTTGTAGTCGAACATGCTGGTGATATGACCCACTACAATATGACTTTAGGCCATGGAATGCACCCAACATTTCCAAGTAGTTTATGCCCAGTGTGAGTAAGAAAGATGCCTCCTGTGCAGTCCATCTCCCTCCACAGCTGGTGATGGTATTGGTGGCTCCCCACCCAAGTGCACTGGCATCAGTTTGTAGTACCATGGAAGGGTTACTGACAATGATTGGGTTTGAACAAAGCCAGATGTTGTCTATCCACCATATTAGTTCCGTTTTGGCTTGGATTGGTAGTCTCATAGGTCTGTCAAAGTGACCTGCATTAATTTTGAGCGCTTGTATTTTTGCTCTCTGTAAGTTTTGGTAATGTAGAGGTCCAAATTGTGTGGCTGGGAAAGCAGCCACCATTTTACCAATTACTTTTGCTACCAATCTGATGGATGGTTTGCTGATGTCAATGAGGTTATTGCAAGCCTCTATTAAATCACTAGCCTTTCCCTTAGGTAGTGTCACCGTCATGTGAACTGAGTCAATGGTGAACCCCAAATAGTCCATAGTGGTGGACGGCGTTAGTTTAGATTTAACTGGATGGATGATAAATCCCAGTTTTTCAAATAGCTGTTTTGTGGCTGTTACAGTTTGTATGGCTAATTCCAAAGTTTTGCCCACAATGAGTATGTCATCTAAATATGCCATAACCATGTGTTTACATTTCCGTAGAAATGCTAGGGCTGGTTTTAACATTTTTGTGAACAGCCTGGGGGCTGATGATAGCCCATTTGGCAGTGCTTTATACTGACAGCACTGGGTACTGGTGGCCGACTAGGAAAAGGGGAGATGTAGCGAGACCTGGGGGTCATGGTACACCAGTCATTGAAAGTGGGCATGCAGGTGCAGCAGGCAGTGAAGAAAGCGAATGGTATGTTAGCTTTCATAGCAAAAGGATTTGAGTATAGGAGCAGGGAGGTTCTACTGCAGTTGTACAGGGTCTTGGTGAGACCACACCTGGAGTATTGCGTACAGTTTTGGTCTCCAAATCTGAGGAAGGACATTATTGCCATAGAGGGAGTGCAGAGAAGGTTCACCAGACTGATTCCTGGGATGTCAGGACTGTCTTATGAAGAAAGACTGGATAGACTTGGTTTATACTCTCTAGAATTTAGGAGATTGAGAGGGGATCTTATAGAAACTTACAAAATTCTTAAGGGGTTGGACAGGCTAGATGCAGGAAGATTGCTCCCGATGTTGGGGAAGTCCAGGACAAGGGGTCACAGCTTAAGGATAAGGGGGAAATCCTTTAAAACCGAGATGAGAAGAACTTTTTTCACACAGAGAGTGGTGAATCTCTGGAACTCCCTGCCACAGAGGGTAGTCGAGGCCAGTTCATTGGCTATATTTAAGAGGGAGTTAGATGTGGCCCTTGTGGCTAAGGGGATCAGAGGGTATGGAGAGAAGGCAGGTACGGGATACTGAGTTGGATGATCAGCCATGATCCTATTGAATGGCGGTGCAGGCTCGAAGGGCCGAATGGCCTACTCCTGCACCTAATTTCTATGTTTCTATGTTTCTATGACAGAGTTGTCCGATCCAGTTGAATTTTAAGTAACATCTGTGGTCACCTCGTATAGGCACTGTATAGTAAGCATCTTTTAAATCGATGCTGGCCATGAAGTAACCTTTGTAAATTAATTGTTTAGCAGTAACAAAGGTTTCCATTTTAAAGTGAATATATTGTACAAATGTATTCAATTTTGTCAGATCGATGATGATGCGACAACCACCATCTTTTTTGATTTTGGTAAAAATATTGAACACGAATTCTAATGGTTCGTGTTGAGTTATCTCAATTACACCTTTTATGTAAAGCCGCTCCAGTTCAGCTTGTGCCTCTGATTTTTCTTTATCAGAGAGCACGAACACTCGGTTCGGTATATGTTGAACTGGAGGGCTGTATAAACTCTATTGTATATCCCTGGATACTGCTTAAGATGTAAGTATCGGTTGTTAATATGCTCCATGCATTCAAAAACCAGTGTAGTCTCCCCCCAACCTCCATATTTTTTAGGGATCCAGACCCACCTACCTCCATTGTTACCAGTGGCAGGTTTACTTCTTTTTGTAGTGTTTTCGCTGTTGTTGTTGCGCTGGTGTCTGGTTTTTCGGTTTGGTTGGCGTTGGGGTTCCCCGCATCTTCCAAGAAGGCCGGCCTGGGCCATGGCCTAAAAAAGACTCATGTTTGAAATACCGTGCCTTCGAGCTTTCACCAGTTCTGCTGGTGGGTGCGTAGGGATGCTGTCTTTGGCTGTAGTGGGTTTTTGTTGGTGTTCCTTTTATTAATCCCAAGGTTTTGGCTTCCTCATCCAGCTCTTTTACCTGCTTCGATAGGTTGCCTCCGAACAAGAGTATGGGTGGTTTTGTGGTCCCAGGTTTGCACAGTCCCTGCGAATTTTGGGTTCAGTGTGGGTTGAATGGCACTTTTCCTGATGTTATTTATTTCATGCTGGGTGTTGCAGAATAGTGCCAGTGCATCTTGTTGGTCCTGGGACATGTCCCTGTCGTCCACTGTACGGGCAAATGCTGTTATCCCTGCGGTCAGTAATTTCAGTACTTTTTGCAATTCTCTCTAACTTCTACAGGTGCACAGTCGAGAGCATACTGACCGGTTGCATCGTGGCTTGATTCGGCAATTTGAGCGCCCTGGAGAGGAAAAGACTACAAAAAGTAGTAAACACTGCCCAGTCCATCATCGGCTCTGACCTTCCTTCCATCGAGGGGATTTATTGCAGTCGCTGCCTCAAAAAGGCTGGCAGTATCATCAAAGACCCACACCATCCTGGCCACACACTCATCTCCCTGCTACCTTCAGGTAGAAGGTACAGGAGCCTGAAGACTGCAACAACCAGGTTCAGGAATAGCTACTTCCCCACAGCCATCAGGCTATTAAACCCGGCTGGGACAAAACTCTGATTATTAATAACCACTTTCTGTTATTTGCACTTTACCAGTTTATTTATTCATGTGTGTATATATTTATATCATGGTATATGGACACATTTACCTGTTTTGTAGTAAATGCCTACTATTTTCTGTGTGCTTAAGCAAAGCAAGAATTTCATTGTCCTATACAGGGACACATGATAATAAACTCACTTGAACGTGACTTGAAGGTGCATCATCTTGGCGTGGGTATCAAACAATCTAGCCTCCAGGCAAGTGCAGGCAAGCCCTGTCAAATTGGGCCATTTAGAATTCTGCACATGAACATTTGCACTTTCAAATATTAATTATTTTAATTCTGAAACATGCACATTCCTGATGCATATTATCAGAGTAAAAGCTGACGGCAGCAGTTCAATGTTAAATTAGAATGAACAGGTAAGCAGAAAGCAATTTAGACAAGTATAGGACTTGAAGGCAATTATTATCAGTGCTGAGATTTGAAATATCCTGCAGGTAGGGTGGGCAAACACTGATAGGTAGAGTTTAATAAGAACAAATAAATACAGTGCCCTCCATAATGTTTGGGACAAAGACCCATCATTTAATTATTTGCCTCTCCACAATTTGAGATTTCTAATAGAAAAAATCACGTGGTTAAAGTACACATTGTCAGATTTTATTAAAGGGTATTTTTATACAATTTTGTTTCACCATGTAGAAATTACAGCCGTGTTTATACATATCTCAAAGTTTATACAAATCTCAAATTGTGGAGTACAGAGGCACATAAATACATGATGGGTCTTTGTCCCAAACATTATGGAGGGCACTGTGATTGCTTTCCAACACAGCAGTATGAGTGCTCTCAAGTATTTAACATAAAAGAGAATTAGATGCAAAATAGCCTCACCATGAATTATCCTTATTTGAACATACAGCTGTATTTTCACCCTCATTGCATCAAATTCCTGCAGCTTTCTAGTTAGCAGCTATGTGGCAGGCAACGTTACCACATTCCCAAGATAACAAGAGGGGAGGTAGGAAAAGAGGCAGGGAGAGAAAGCAAACTGAAATTTTATTATTATTGCAACACTCATTTTACTTTGATTCTATTTAAAGATATGATAAAAAGAAATGGTACCACAAATAATTTGTAATAGGCAAACATTGTTTGTTTTTTACTTAAAGCAATCCGCCAAATGTTTTGCAATGCTCTTCTTGATAAACAAATTCTAAGATAAAAGATATTTAAAGCCATAAAGGATGTGATAAGAAATATTCTCCTGTTTGCAATTTCTGAGCGAGTTAAAATGTCTAAAATTAACATGCATAAGTTCCAGTTATATTAGGTCAAGAATATGGACCACACACTAAAATATATTGTTAGAAACAGATACATTTATGGAAAGTGCCAGAACAGATGGCCGTTTATGTTTATGTGAATTGCATTGTGTTGGTGTGAGTCTTGGTTCTTTTTTTGTATGGCTGCAGAAACCAAATTTCGTTTGAACCTCATGTGAGGTTCAAATGACAATAAAAGGTATTGTATTGTTTCCAGAATCCTTCAGGAGATTACAGCAAGAACTTATGAGGTATGCTTATGAAGAATTCATAAATATTTTGAGCAGTTCACCAAAAGCTTAATGTACAGTGTACATAATATACACAAATGAAGCTCCAACCTTACTTCAGGATCAGTTATGCCAATATCAGTAACAGGAAAATGCTCAGAATCCTCATAATGTAGGTATTAAAAGCCAAATAAAACAAGATAAACATGTTACTCATCACAACATTGTTAAATCTTTCCAAAGAATTGTTAATTGTTTGCTATTCAATCCTTTGGATACATACATATTTTTGGAAAAAAGTTCAGTATCATCCTTAATCAAATTACAAGGCTGTGTAGAATCAGTAACAAACTGGCTAATTCGACTTACATTTTATAAGAACCACCCCGTCTAAGAACAATTACAATTTCATGGTTGTTCTGGGCATGATGCTATTTTAATCTTAACTAGCAAATATATTAAAAATGGTACATTGTGACATTCCAAATGTCGTTATAATAAATGCAAAACACCAATGATTGATGAATTATTCTTATCTGCAATGTGAAATTAAAAACCTCTGCTGCCAACTACAAATTAAGCAAATGACATTTAAACACAGAGTTACCCAAGTCGGTCTTTACTGAATAAGGTTAATGTATCATGTGACTTATTAAAAGCAGCATTTAGAGGTATTCTGGTAGTATATAAATGTTGGGAGAAGTGCTGTTGGAGTAAATTTCCCCGACCTAGCTATGTTTTCACACCAGGCCAGAAAGTAAATTACTGCCTGGCTTGACTAGGGGATCTTTTGTATGGCAAAGTGACTAGGGGATCTATTATATGGCAAAGTGATTTGTGTCAGTGTAAAGGGCCTGTCCCACTGTACGAGGTAATTCAAGAGCTCTCCCGAGTTTAAAAAAAAAATCAAACTCGTGGTAAGTATGTAGCGGGTACGTCGGAGCTCGGGACATCGCTTAGCGGCTCGTAACGCCAACGGCAGGTACTCGGGATACGCGGTAAGCTTGTGAAGATTTTTCAACATGTTGAAAAATGTCCACAAGAGCCCCGAGTACCTACGAGCGGCTATTACCGTAATTCTCCGAATTCGATTCAGGGGAAACTCGGGAGAACTCTTGAATTAACTCGTACAGTGGGACAGGCCCTTAACATGTTTAAATGTATCACGTGTTACTATAGTCAGAAAGGTTCGAGGACACATGTTGCCAGGGAAAAGGAATGGCAGACAAATAAACCAATGCGTTTATGTTCCGTGACCTTGAAGCGTGTTTATTGCATTGGTATCAAGGCAAGGATCTGACATTGGCAACGAGGATGGGATCTTGTGTAACTTTGTGGTGGAACACACCTATGTTCTTCATGTAGTGCCAACAAAGCTGAGATCAAGGATGATTGTTGGCTCACGAAGGACATTTAGGAGTTGTTGGAACCAAACAAAATCTTCGTACAAAAGTATGGTGGCCAAGGATGGAAAAAGATGTAGAACGACATGCGAGGTCATGCCATGGATGTCAGATGGTAAGCAGACCCATACCACCTGAGCAAATAGCAAGCACATTGTTACCGACAGGTCCATGGGAAGATGCTGCTGTAGAATTTCTTAGTCCACTTCAATCAGGAGAATCAATATGAGTTGTGATTGATTACTACAGCAGATATTATGTGTATGCAATAATGAAGTCTACAACATCGGAAAAGATTGTAGCAGTTTTGATGGAAATCTTTGCAAGACACGGTCTACCAGTGGCATTATATTCAGACAATGGGCCTCAGTTCATTTCTCAGAGGTTTGCCGGCTACAATAAGAGCACAGGTGTGTACCATCACAAAGTTACACCAAAGTGGCCGCAAGTTAATGGACAAGTGGAACGTCAGAACCAATCTCCAGAGGAGAGGTTGAGAATTGCCCAAGCAGAAGGCAAAGATTGGAAGGAGATGCTCTTATCATATGTGGCAGCATATAGAGGTTGCACCACACAGCACAACGAGGAAGAGTCTGACACAATTGTTGTTTGGAAGGGAAATCCAGACTAAGATACCATGGATTAGTGAAATGGTAAATGATCAAGAAGTGAGAGATCATGATGCAGAAAAGAAAGGGGCATCAATCTCTATGCATTCAGGAGACAATGTGCTAGACCATCAGATGTGAGATGAGGTGCTAGCGGGGAGAGAAAGTCCAAGCAAAATGGACACACCCTTCTTTCCACAACCATACACAGTGGTGTCCAGACAAGGGAATATGGTTACGGTCCAGTCGCCAGAAGGAGTCAAATATGATAGAAAAACATTGTATGTGAAAAAGGATCACCGTTGTGATAGTCCAAGGACACTGCAAACTGAAGTTGAGACTGTGGGGGATCAGACTCAAGACTACCAAATTGAGGAGCCAGGAGGACACATGGGAAAAGGAATAGTGGACGAATAAATCAAAGTGTTTATGTTCAGTGTCCTTGAAGCGTGTTTATTATATTCGGATCCAGGTGAAGATCTGACAATTAGGGCATCTTTTGTATGCAGTGAAATAACTTTATAGATACAATGAACTGCAGCCCTTCGTGCTTTTTTTGTGATAAACCAACATCTGCAGTTCCTTGTTTCTATAAAGTTATTTCACTGCAGAATAAAATCCCACCAGGTAAACGGTAGAAACAGCATCATCCTCTTTGATCTAACACTACGTTTTGCATTCCTTTTCCCCTCTGGCCTGAGTAAACCTCACTTCATGTCTCATTCCTTTTCTGTCTGGTCACTGTATCAGTTAGCTTTTCGCCACAATTTTTATGTAACATAAACATCATTTTGAATGACATTTTATATGATTAAACTTAATTTTAGAATTTACAACAGGGTACACCAATTTTGGGTGTGAAGGAAATTCACTTTAAACTGGACGGCATGAAAACTGATCCAGCGAAAATCAGTGCTATTAATGAACTTCTAGCACCCACGGATGTGCCCAGCTTGCCGAGGTTCCTTGGCATGGCGAACTATTTGAGCCAATTCATTCCAGATTTCAGCGAAATATCAACCCCATTGCACCATCCAACACACAAAGACTCTGCTTGGACGTGGCATGAGCAACAACAGACAGCGTTTGACACTCTAAAACAGCAGATGTCGGCCACCCCTACTCTAGCGACTTTGATCATAGACTGCCTATTACACTTACAACAGGATACCTCTTAACTGGGCAACTATAAACTTTAAAACATTTCCTGGCAGCTAGTCCCTGTTGTTCAACCAAACTAGACCCATGCTCTGTGTAAATACACAACTCCTGATCGCCAGTATTTCCCTTCCGAGCCTCCATTTTACCCCAATATTGCGAAGCCACAGCTCTGTCGATAATCTCTTGCTTTCTCTCTCTCTCCTGGTCACTATTCTCCCAGTTTTGTATATTTTCAGAGCCTTGGTTCCCATAAAGCACACAGGCATACTGTATTTTTGGTCAATACCTGATATTGTGGAACATAAATTGTGTTACTGTATATTTATGTAATATTCCAGAAACATTACTAACGTTTCAGGTTATGTGACCAAATATTACAGAGTGCCGTGGGTCTACCCAAGAAAACGGTTAAGAAATGACACATAAAATGTATGTACATTGCAAGTAGGTGTACGATCCAATAAGTAAGATTTGACATTTTTGGGGGAAATCAAGATATCCTGACCTCAAATTATTAATAACAAATCAGTTACTATCCTGAATAATGTGTTACCCGCTAGCCATGGAAAGTTTCCAGCATTGTATAAAAGAACGTACTATTTCACTTGAGCTGATTGATGAGATCGACGCAATGATTTTAGGGAGCACTATAACCTGACCTTGAATTGAAATGTTTAGTTTGGTACAAATAAAACATTGCATCACTCACGGTACCCATCAATCATAAGCCACTTCCAGTGAATAAGGCAAGATCCATCCACTTGGATACCCACCCGAAATTCAAAATCATTCAGAGTATCAACAACCTGCGTTTGAGGTGCAGTGAAATATCGCAGGACATCTTGCAGAGTGTAATAAAAGAAAATAATATTTTTAAACCAAAGGAGAAGGAATCTCTCTTCTGGATTTACACCTGAGAAGAAGAATCTTTAAATCTCAGGTGATGATATTTCTGGAGCCGATATTGATCAGCAAGTAATAGGTGGGTAATAGGTAAATGAGACTTGCTCCAGACTCGCTGCTGCTGGCAGTATCTGTGGCCATCCACTGTCTCTGGACTCTGGCTCAGATGAGTGTAGACTTCTGGGCAGGGTGATGAGCCCAGGGTGACATGGCCCACTGTTGCCGGTAACATAATGATAACAGTGATTTTAGTTTAGTTTACTTTAGAGATACAGTGCAAAAACAAGTCCTTCGGCCTACCTAGACCAGCGATCCCTGCACATTAACACTATCCTTGGGACATCATTCTACATTTATACCAAGCCAATTAACCAATGTCTTTGGAGTGTGGGAGGAAACCAACGTTCTCGGAGAAAACCCATGCAGGTCACGGGGAGAATGTACAAACGCTGTACAGACAAGCACCCAGCTGTAATTTCTACATGGTGAAACCAAAATGTATAAAAATGTCAAATGAAATCTGACAGTGTGCTCTTTAACCACATGTGATTTTTTCTATTACAAATCTCAAATTGTGTCGTACAGAGGAAAATAAATAAATGATGGGTCATTGTCCCAAACATGACTAATTGGTTGTAAATCCATGATGACATTTCATCATTAGTATTCCAGCACATGATGGGTACTTTCAAATCACACGATACAACCATAAATAAAATAAAGCTGGCCTCATCTATCGTGTTTTTAATTACATTTGCTAACTAGTGGGGAAGCAAAACAATATACAACTGTGAAACACTGTGCATTTGGGAAATATCTAATTGTTAAGAAGCTCCGTGAGACAAGGTTGGGCCATAATATTCTATAGTCTCGGCTTGCTCGAGTCGTTAATTTAGGAAGAGGATGAGGCCAAATATATTTTCTGGGATTTATTCCAAAATTGTAAAGAGATAGATTTTACTTAAAGAAGGAAAGTCTCTACGTTGTAAAATGATCTCTTAATATTCCATGACTACTACCCAAGAACGCACTTATACTTATACTTTTAAATATCTTCTCCACCTTCCAAAATATATTTGGAAACCTCCTTGGAGCTTGGGATAAGTCGAGTGCAAATGTAGAATCTTGTTTATATGGAGAGATTATTGCAACATTAGATTATTGCCTTGTAAAAGTTAAGGAAAATCCTATTACCAGCTTATTAATTGGGTTATGTCTTAGCTTTCTTGGCAGACTGGCTGAACAGCAGGAGTTTCCTTTTATGTATTTAACTTTTGTGGGGCACGTAAGGGAAATGTTTTCAATTCTTTGGTTTTAAATATTTCACACTGTCAATAGTAACTCTAGAATTTTCATTTAAAAGCTATCGCCAAATGAATGGCATTAAAGTAACCCTTTCTTAGTCCTGAGGCCCAATAAATTAAAACAAACCAAACCCTACCAGAAAATAATTAATTCAAGCATAGGTAAGGCCAATCTCCCTCAGCTTCAGGACACATAGATGGCCTCTAACGTTAGGCCTCCCTGAATAGGTTTCAGGTTAGGAATGGGTTGATTCTGTACCTATGCATTTTCCCCCAGAGAAGCTCTGTACAGTCTCATAAAACCAGGCAAAATCAATGCATCATTTATTCTTCTGACCAATCTCCCATGATGTTTCACTCAGTTGTTTGCCAGAGGGTCAATCTGATGGGATACTCGTCTCGGAATAAATTTGTTCACCTCTTACTTTTCCCATTCTCACAACTGCAGATACGAACCTGCTTGATTGGCAATGTGATAATTGCACCTTGCAACCTTTGTTACCACAGAAAAGTGGATGATACTAGAAGAATAAATGCCACTGAAACCAGATAAGTACGAGAGAAAATCATGACAAAATGTACATCATGTACAAAATCACTAGAGGAACAGATCAGGTAGATACACAGTGTGTTTTGCCAAAATAGGAGAATCGAGAACCAGAGGACATAGGTTTAAGGTGATGGGGGAAAGATTTAATAGGAACCTGAGGTGTAACTTTTTCATGAAAAAAGATGGTAGGTGTACAGAACAAGCTGCCGGAGGAGGTAGTGGAAGCAGGTACTATCACAACTTTCAAGAAACATTTAGACAGGTACATGGAAAGGACAGGTTTAGAGATATATGGGCCAAATGCAGGTAGGTGGGACTAGTGTAAATGGGACATATTGACCGGTTTGGGCAAGTTGGGCCGAAGGGCCTGCTTCCACGCTGTAAGACTCTATGACTATGAAAACAATATTATGTAGGGTGGTTGAGATTAAGCGGAAGGAAACTCATGTGATTCATCACCAGCACAGTCCTGTTGGACAACCTGACGTGTTTCTCTGCTTGTTTAAGAAAGAACTACAGATGCTGGAATAATTGAAGATAGACAAAAAATGCT
This sequence comes from Amblyraja radiata, assembly GCF_010909765.2. Lineage (NCBI taxonomy): Eukaryota > Metazoa > Chordata > Chondrichthyes > Rajiformes > Rajidae > Amblyraja > Amblyraja radiata. Next base: position 6,115,649 of record NC_045992.1, on the reverse strand, counting down.
GGAGAAACTCAGCAGGTGAGGCAGCATCTATGGAGAGAAGGAATAGGCAACGTTTCGGGTCGTGACTCAAAGGGTCTCGACCCGAAACGCCGCCTATTCCTTCTCTCCATAGATGTTGTTTCTGTGCTTTATGTCTAAGGGAAGATGAGGTTGGGAGTAATAAGTTGAGCCTTCACAAGATTTAAAAATAAAATAGGAATTTTAATCAGTGGGATTTCTAATTAATTTTACAGTATTTTGTGATTGGGGAAAAAAGTGCTGAATATTTTTGTAAACTTTTATTTGCTTCTTTTTAAACAAAAATCCAGGCCACAATTGGGACACACTTCCACGATTCATTTTTGCAGAGCCTATTTGTTACGTGCACAAAGCACCAAGAATGCTGGCACGTATTCAACGTTGAAATACATTGCTACTTAACTATCTACCTGGTAGAAATATTGCTACTTGACTATCTACCTGGAACTCACTACAAGGACCAAGACCTGTCTCTACTAAAATCTGATTAAAAAAAGAGATGACCCATTTCTTAATCAACATCCACAGTTAGTTCAAGAGAGGCAAGGAAAAAAAAGTAAATTTTGGCCCTGAATATGGACAATTAAGCCAAATGTTATACCTTTCTCTGCCACAGTGGAAAAAAGCAAACAGGATTAATCAGAAATAAAACATTCTAGGCTTAAAATTTATAGGCTTAAATTTTATTTTTTCATCTGTAAAAAGTCATATAGCCAAGTGACTGAAGAGCAGTATCATTTGATTAGCATGACACATTAATACAATTCTCCACATTGTATTACCATAAGTTAAATGGTTTTGGTTAGGTTCGAAATACAGGCCCTTCGGCCCACCGAATCAACCCCAATCAGCGAACCCCACACACTAACACTATCCTACACACACCAAGGACAATTTTACCAAAGTCAATTAACCTACAAACCTGTACACCTTTGTAGTAAACCGAGGTGGGAGGAAACTGTAGTACCTGGAGGAAACCCACAGGTCTCAGGGAGAACGTACAAACTCCGCACAGTAGGCACCTGTGGTCAGGATCGAACCTGGGTCGCTGGCGCTGTCAAGCAGCACCATGGAATCCAAAGATTATAAACTGACACTCATATACAACATGTGTCGGAAGGAACTGCAGATGGTGGTTTAAACCGAAGATAGACACAAAATGCTGGAGTAACTCAGCGGGACAAGCAGCATCTCTGGAGAGAAGGAATGAGTGACGTTTCGGGTCGAGACCCTTTTTCAGACTAAGAGTCATGGTAGAGGGAAACGTGATATGGAAGGGTACAAAGAACATGCGAGGTGTGAAAAGGACAGATCAAAGCAGCCAATGGTCAAGGAAATTGTTGGATGAGGGGAAGCTAACAACGAGGCATACAAACTGTAAAATTAATCAGGAGGACAGTAGGAAAACTAGGGTGGGGGAGGGACAGAGAGAGGGAAAGCAACATATTGAGGATGTCCTGCATTATCAGATGTACCATTTTTCAGAGGAAGTGTTCAATCTTTTCTCTCAGATGGACAGTGAACTGGTGGGGTGCTTTCCCCCATTGCCCAAGCCAATAATTAAATCGAATAGATAGTTTTAAAGACAGATTATCAGATGGTTATTTCATTGGTGTACGAGGGAATGTTCGTTGGTCAGCTCGACATAGATTACAAGACCTACACCAAACCCAAACCAATTAGGAGCAGACGAGGGCATTCGATGCAATTTGTGATCCCAGCTACAAAGACAGATGTGTACAGCAATTTGTCCTTCCCCCGCACAATTAAAGCATGGAATAATCTCCACCCTGCTATGGTTACCCAACCAGATGCAACTACATTTAAAGTAGCTCTTTCTTCCCAATAACCCTTTCTGGCTTAAGCCCTCCCTTCACCACCTCCAGTTTAAATTCCATTTGGAATATTTTGGAGGGCAAGAAACCAAGAATCAGCTTTGGGTGAAATTATTGCCGTTTCTCACCATGGCAGTGACTACACTACAAAAATGGCCCCCTGGCTTTTAAAGACTTTGAGAGATTCTCAATAAAAAGACGAATTAGCATAATATATAAATTTCAGTATTTTTCTTTCTTTTTTTTAAAATTTGGATGCACGCTTCTGTTTGTCTAGGTCAGGAGCCTTTTGGTTCATGCGATTTATCTATAAAGTAAGTGACCAGCCTAGCTTTATTCAGGATACCTTGTTATTTGAAAAGTCAAACAACTTTTAACTTTTCAGAAGTTCAAATTTGCATTTAACGCGTGCTTTAAAACACCCCAGGATACGATGAAGAGAATACCCCGATCAACATCTTTCCCTCAATCAGCCATCAAGAATAGATTCGCCGGTTGTCTGATTATATGATCTTGCTGTGTGTAATCTGGCAACTCCACTGGGTTATTTCCTACACACACACTTATTATATATAGCAGGAACGAAAACTTCCAATTAGTATGGACTTGCAAAAGAAATGAAGCGGAATTTAAAAGTTGTATAAATATTGACACGACTGTTTAAACATTTGCACTGAGTGAAATACTTGGATAATTATGTGTAATATGCCGGTTAGAAAGTTCCAGTAAATCGTACCTAGGCCTTGCCTGTGCGGACAGCGCGGCTCAATCCTTCTCCCTAACTAGGACTTCTTCTAGTTTTCACACAAACAACTACGCTCGCTGAGGGAAAAGTGAGACTTCTTGGCTGTCATTCCACTACCCAGAGGCGGGCCTTCACCGCCCTCCTTCACCGCCCCCTCAGGCTCGCCGTCTAGACTCGCTTTGCTTCATCTTCCCTCTCGGTGAGAGACGTGCAGTTCCTCACACACCGCCGATCGCCGCCAGCGCTGCGAGGTCCTCCGGTCCTCCCACCGGTGTGGGGGCGCTGCATTTGGCTGACCGCGCCGGCTGCGCTGTTGGTCCTCCGGCCGGTGGGTGGCGCTGCATCTGGCTGACCGCCCCGGCTGCGCTGTTGGTCCTCCGGCCGGTGGGTGGCGCTGCATCTGGCTGACCGCCCCGGCTGCGCTGTTGGTGCTCCGGCCGGTGGGTGGCGCTGCATCTGGCTGACCGACCCGGCTGCGCTGTTGATCCTCCGGCCGGTGGGTGGCGCAGCAACTGGCTGACCGCCTCACAGCGCAGCCGCAGTCCGGCCCACCCTCTATGGTTGAGGTTTGAGGAGGAGATCCTTCTTCAAACTAAGTGTAAAGGTACGAAATACGACAGATATCGGCGAGACCAAGCGCAGGCTCGGCGATGGTTTCACTAAACTCCTCCGCTCAGCCGGCCTAAACTCCCAAGCCTTTCCTGACGTCCTCTGAGTGAGGGCTACATGTATATATGTATGTAGTCTGTTTTTGTTGTGTATTCCTATAACAAGTGTAAAGCACTTTGGCCAACGAGAGTTGTTTTTTAAATGTGCTATATAAATAAATGTGACTTGACTTGACTTGACTAAACCCTCCTGATCTCCCGGTTGCTCAACACTTCACCCCCCCTCCTCCCTCCCATTCCCACACTGGCCTTAAGATAGTAGCAATGTTACAACATTTTGAGATTTAAAAAATCAAAGTCTGCAATTTATCCCACCAGATAAAGCATAAAAAGAAGTTTAATTTGACACCTAATTCACTTTCATATCTTCAGTATTAAAAAAGTTATGGCCATTACACGCTAGAATTTAGCAGATTGAGGGGGGATCTTATAGAAACTTACAACATTTTTAAGGGGTTGGACAGGCTAGATGCAGGAAGATTATTCCCGATGTTGGGGAAGTCCAGAACAAGGGGTCACAGTTTAAGGATAAGGGGGAAGTCTTTTAGGACCGAGATGAGAAAATCATTTTTTACACAGAGAGTGGTGAATCTGTGGAATTCTCTGCCACAGAAGGTAGATGAGGCCAGTTCATTAGCTAGATTTAAGAGGGAGTTAGATTTGTCAGCTGATTTACATCGGTGAGACCAAGCGTAGGTTGGGCGATCGTTTCGCCGAACACCTCCGCTCAGTCCGCAATAACCTACCTGACCTCCCGGTGGCTCAGCACTTCAACTCCCCCTCCCATTCCCAATCCGACCTCTCTGTCCTGGGTCTCCTCCATTGCCAGAGTGAGCAACAGCGGAAATTGGAGGAACAGCACCTCATATTCCGTCTGGGGACCTTGCGTCCTTATGGCATTAACATAGAATTCTCCCAATTTGGCTAGCCCTTGCTGTCTCCTCCCCTTCCTTAACCCTCTACCTGTCTCCTCCCACCCTCCCATCCGCCCGCCCTCGGGCTCCTCCTCCTCCTCCTCCTCCCCTTTTCCTTCTTTCTTTCCCCCACCCCCCATCAGTCTGAAGAAGGGTTTCGGCCCGAAACGTCGCCTATTTCCTTCGCTCCATAGATGCTGCTGCACCCGCTGAGTTTCCCCAGCAATTTTGTGTACCTTAGATGTGGCCCTTGTGGCTAAAGGGATCAGGGGGTATGGAGAGAAGGCAGGTATGGGATATTGATTTGGATGATCAGCCATGATCATATTGAATGGCGGTGCTGGCTTGAAGGGCAGAATGGCCTATTCCTGCACCTATTTTCTACGTTTCTATTTTCATACTCTGAAATTAGCGTCTTGTTCCCTATTGCTTTTCCATTGACTTAACTCAAAAGCTGTGATCGAGGACAGTCAAAAGCCCATAACTATCTTAAAAATTAAGAGAACTGAATGAAATGTTCAGTTATTATAGATTGAAGCATTGAAACAAATATGAAACAATCTTACTTGGATGACCTGATATTAAAGCATATAATCAGTTAGTTACCTAATTGTAGCTAATTACAAAATTCAATTACTAGATCTAAACATCTATCCATTTCTTAAGAAAAGGTTAACATTTTTAAATAGCCTAAGTGTCCAAATAACATTCACACAATAATTCACAATATAACATGATTTTTATCTCATTGTCATGAATTTATAGGCCAAATGGAAGGAATTTAATGTTTAATTCCCGTAAATTAATGGGCATTTAAATCATCTTGCGAGTGGGTTTTTATGGAACGCGATCGATTCTTATTTTTATGGATTGAGAGAAATAATTGTAAAATATCTGTTTTTGAGCTGTTTGTTTTTTTCACTTATTTTTGTAGAACTGCTGCATTTACGGTCCTGGCACGAAACTGACAGAATGATAAAGACAACATCCTCCAACTGTGCACACTGACTACAGATCTGAAACTTGCAACATGCTCCATTTCCATTAATGTCAGAAGTCTCCTTGAAATTCACAACGTTAAATGATGCTATAACTAGAAAGGTATGCTTGCACAGCTTTCCTTAGGTACCGGTAGGAATAATTTACCACTGGAATGACATAATTCAGCAAAACTCAACAAAAAGAAGCTAAATGCTGGTGTTTTTAAAATGCCTGAAATATTTGGAGCAAGTATCCAAGAAAACCAGAGTGTTTTGTTTTTAAGTGATGTGGGTGTTTAAGCAAGGTGGCAATGGGACTAGGTCAGCTGGACATCTTGGGTCATTACTTATGTATTATTACTTGTTATTACTTGCGAGCAAAGCACCAAGGCAAATTCCTTGTATGTATACATACTTGAATAATTTATTAAATTCAATTCAATTTAATTTAAGTAGGAGGTGATGAGTCAGTTATTGAACAATTTGTCCCTGACTGAAGATACTCCTATTGTTTTGGTTAGGGTATTGCAGAATTTATAACTCAGAGCTGTAAGGAGAATTGTTTTTAATTTGCACCAACATATTTTCACAAAGAGACTTCGGGGGTGGAGAAGCTTAGTGATTAATTTCATTTCTGAGTTCTTCTGAGCCAAGCCACCAAAGGCAGGTGAGATATTACCCGATTGTACCACTGCCCCTGGCTGTCTACTTTCTCTTGTTTAATGTCTACAGGGTTGGATGTACTTGGGGTATAACTCGATTCTCTCTCCGGCAGCTTATGTTCCTCTTTGAGCGCCCAGAATAGATTGACTAGGTTTAGTCAAATTCTATAAGCTGAATTTGAAAATCAGAAGTGATGCATTTCTTTTTGAGGAATGTCAACACACCGGCACTCCAGTTATCCTGCAGAATGGTTTCAAATTATGTCAATCGGATGCGGTAAGTTTTATGCATCTATTCAGTCACATTGTGTACTAACGACTGGCCCCTTCAAGTTTGAGCCATACAAAATATGGAACATCATTCTTTGACTAAAGGTAATGTTCCATATTTTGCATAGTTCTGCATATCAAGCAAAGTACATGGCAGATGCAAATTAAAATTGATAACACTAAGGTATCAAAACTGTCATTGCCAATTTCAAGAGATTTCCATTTGCCACTCAGGCCAAACTTCCATTTGTGCAATGAATGTGTGGAGTTTGCATACTCTCTCTGTGACATTGTGGGTTTCCCCTAGCTGCTCTGGTTTCCTCCCACATTTCAAAGACATCCAGAAGGTCAAATTGGCTACTGTAGATTAACTCTTGTGTAGGTGAGGTGTCAAAAGAATCAAAGTTGGACACGTGTGAGAGAATACGTGTATAGTTCCATGAGTCAACGTGGATCCAATGGTCCAATTGGCTTTCTCAGAATGAGTAAGAATCTCCTCTTACTATTAAATAATTGTTCATTGCCATACAATTTCACACAGGACACCTAAAACCCTGAGAAGGAAACAAATTTAATCATGACCCTTTTGTGTACCATATCTGAGGAAGAATGTGCTGGCCCTGGAGAGGGTCCAAAGGAGGTTTACAAGAATGATCCCAGGAAAGAGTGGGTTAACTTATGATGATAACTTATTATTGACGGCGCTTGGCCTGTACTCACTGGAGTTTAGAAGAATGAGGGAGGAACCTCATTGAAACGTCCTGAATACTGAAAGGCTTGGTTGGATAGAGTGGATGTGGAGAGGATGTTTCCACTTGTGTGCGAATTTAGGACTAGAGGTCATAGCCTCAGAATTAAAGGACGTTCCTTTAGGAAAGAGGTGAGATTTATTTAGCCAGTGTGGTGAATCTGTGGAATTCCTTGCCACAGAAGTCAATGGATATTTTTAAAGCAGAGATAGATAGATTCTTGATTAGTACGGGTGTCGGGGGTTATGGGGAGAAGGCAGGAGAATGGGGTTAGGCGGGAAAGCTAGATCAGCCATGATTGAATGGTGGAGTAGACTTGATGTGCCGAATGGCCTAATTCTACTCCTATTACTTGTGACCTCCTGAAATGTTGACGCTTGTTGCTATGTGAAGCATCATTGGGCTAATTTGTTGCTCCGCTGCGACTTGGTTACATTGAAGAAACACTCTAGTTCTCCTCAATATCTTGAAAAATTCTATCAAGTCATCCCTTGACTTGACAACGGAGAGACTAGTGACTGCAGACACTGGAATCTGGAGCAACACTCAATCTGCTGACGGAACTCAGCAGGTTGAGTAGCATCTGTGGGTGGGAGAAAATGGTTATCATTTTGGGTCAAAATTCTGCATCACGATTTGAGTCTTGATGCAGGGTTTTATCCTGAAACGCCAAGCATTTCTTTCCACTCACAGATACTGTTTGACTCACTGAGTTCTTCCTGCAGATTGTTGCTTTTTAAGCTTGCAAACCTTCAAATAATGGTTCATTGTGCAGTATATCAGAGAGCAACGGGAAATGTTAGCATCTGATAGGCTGCATGTTTACTACTTCATATCAGTAAAGATGGAAGAGATGATGTAGATCATGTTTACATGAAATATCTGTAATTTTTCACTGTATTGCAGCCACCTCTCTGAGCTGAAAGAGGATGATGAAGCCTGCCGCAAGGCTCTCAGCTCCGGAACCTTCCTGCTCTTTCATGATCTCTTGCCACTTGTGCAGAAGATTGAGAACAAGTACATGACACCATTCGTGACAGCAGCAGGTATAAATGCTGGAGAAAAGCAGTCACCTAGGAGCTGCAGAAGCTGAAAATCGATGTCCTAGGGTCACTAACAGATTGAATATCTCAACTTAAGCACGAGCTACATCTACTTAGGCTGAAACTTTTCAACAAGTTGTTATTTATCTTGTTCTGAAGAAGAGAGCATTCCTCCTAATTTCTCCATGTTCTCCATATAGGTTATTCCCCTCCAACCATAATGTATTTTTGGATACCAATTTGCATATTGATTATAATTACTTGAAAAATATACTTCCAAACAGTTCTGCTGTTTATTTAGTAATATTGATTATGATAAGAGGAGTCCAGAGGCCATACACAAATACATCAACTCTCAAATGCACCATAAACAAAGTTTATTTCTCTGCTGGATCGACCATACTGATCAATACTGAATTTGTCAATGAATGATTATTCATTGACAAATTCTTGCACTTTACAATGTGGGAATGAAGCAGGAAAAGGCTTGATCCTCGTTTCAATGACAATGTGACTGTCCCATGATTTATCTGCACTCCGAGTTGAGCACCCTGAAAGCTCGTCTCCTTCAGTGTATCAAACAAACTGATGTGTGTCTGAAGAAGGGTCTCGACCCGAAAGGTCACCCATTCCTTCTCTCCAGAGATGCTGAGTCACACCAGCTTTTTGTGTCTATCTGCAGTTCCTTCCTACACAAACTGATGTGTTAAAGCAGATTATCTTCTGTTCCAGAGCTTAAGAAGCTAGACCTGGCAGAAAAGTGGACGGAGGAATCAGTGCTAATTGGCTGCACAGAGAGTCTTGTGCCACAGTTTGCACTTGATATTGGTAAGATTATTATCAAAGGTCTGCACACAACTTGATGCAACTATCTTACAATACATTATAATGTACGTCTTTGCTGGACTATCATACACACATGTATATAGTTTAATGCATATAAAGATTTACACTGAGAAACATATTTTCTGAACTCCCTCGTACATATTGTAATAATGCATGCAATGTGTATTGCCAGAGATAGGATAAACCACTTTGTTTATTTAAAATTAAGCAAGACTTGTTCTTTTCATTGACATTCTTGCATAGCCTTAGAACCTTTTTAGCACCACTGAAATATTTTAAGCTTGTTAAAAAGGGGCTTTGGGTATATGGATGAGCTAAATGAATGGTGAGGACATAGCTGATGGATTGTAAGGTAGAAAAATGTGATCATCTACTTTGGTTTAAACAAAAAGAAAAGCATTTTAAAAAGACGAAGTGATAGGTGTTCATGATCGCAGAGACAGAGCAATGACAGATCAATTAGCTCTCTATTGAGTATAAGCTACCCTTGTACTCAAATCCTCATTCAATAAATGGCAGCCTACCATTAGCCTTCTCGCTACCTGTGCCTGCGTGTTAACTTATAGTGATTTGTATACAGAGCTAATTGAAAATTATATAGGACTGTAGTGAGAGCCTGCACCTGGAATGTTGTGTACTGGTTTGGTTTTCCCACCCAAAGAAGCGTATACTTGCCATAGAGGGAGTGCAAAAAAAGTTCACCATATTGATTCTATTGCCACAGTGAGGCCACATGCAACCTGGAGGAGCAACACTCCAATTCCGCTTTGGTAGCTTACAACCCAACTAATTGAATTCATTGAATTCTCCAGTTTTAGGTAACTACATAACCCTCCCCCTCTCCTGTATTCCCCCATACAACTCCCCTTCTACCCCCCCCCCCCCCCAACTCCCCCTACACCCCACATGGACTCCCCTTCCACAATTCACAACTCTTCAATCCTGTTGTTTCTCACCTTCTATCTTTTCCTCTCTAGCGTTTAAGAAGGAACTGCAGATGCTGGAAAATCGAAGGTAGACCAAAGTGCAGCAGCATCTATGGAGCGAAGGAAATAGGCAACGTTGCCTATTTCCTTCGCTCCATAGATGCTGCTGCACCCGCTGAGTTTCTCCAGCACTTTTGTCTACCTTCTATTTTCCTCTCTAGCCTTTGTCCAACCATCTGCCTGTCAAATGATCCTACTCACATGAATCACCTATTACCTGCCAGACTTTCTCCTGCCTCTTCTCTCTTCCAACTTCCTCCCCCTTCACCCAACCCCCCCACACACATAATCAGTATGAAGAAGGGTCCTGACTCAAAACGCTATCTATTCACATTCTCCTGAGATGCTGCCTGACCCACTAAGTTCCTTCAGCATCCTGCCTTATTTTGCAAACCTGCATCAGCATCCTGGTTTCTTCATTCCCAGATTAATTGATTTATCATATCAGATGAGGATGAAGCAGATGCGGCAAAGAACAATGAGAGGTGATTTTATTGAAAAAGTACACAATTCTCATTGGTAGCGCAGGATAGATGCACAGATGTTATTTCACTTGTCTGGAGTGTCTAGAATCAGGGGTCACAGTGTCATGGTGAGAGCAGTCACTCAGGACTGCAAGAGCATGACATTTCCTCACCGGGGGGGGGGGGGGGGGGGGGTAAATATTTGTAATTCCCCATTGACGAGGTCAGTGGAACTCAGTCACCTGGTATATTCAAGGCAGAGATTGACAGATTTTGGGATGTTATGGGGAAACCAGGGATATGGGCTCAGTGCTGGAAAGTTACATCGAGCTGTGATCGTTGGATGGTGGACGGGCCAAATGATTTTCTCCTGCTCCCGCTTCTTGTGCTCTGACAACGTTCTAACCTGTCTGTTCTACAAGGAAAATCTGAACAGGCCCGGGCAGAATTGCTTCTGAAGGGAAAGTTTCTTGCATTTCAGAAAGCTTATACCATCATAGACAGAAATGATATATCCCTTATATCTCAGGTAAGAGCAAAACTTCAACAAATATTAAAAATTTAGAAACATGTCTCATTGTTTGCAAGCCAATGTCAAATTTAGATTGTTTTGATGTCTAGCTGAAACAGGAAGGGGTGGTGGAGGAAAGGAGGTGGATGCGCTTCCTCACAGTGTGTATTAACGCAGGACTATTATGTGTGTCGTATATTTTTAGTTACAATATTATTATACTTCTCAGAGCTAGGTTGCTTTCAGAACTTTATTAAAAACTGAAATGGCAGAATCATTACAGTTTTAATTTGAAGTCGGGCTCTGCTGTGAGAATCTGTCTTATCCGAAAAGTGCTGATTCAGAGGCAAGACTTCTTTTATTGAACCAAGTGTTTACTTCACTCTATAACTCACCATGGCTGAACAGCCAGTTTACTTATTGGAAAGGATCTTTAGTAACTTGTCAGTTTCTTTGTTGAACTAAATTAAGGCGCATGTTGCAATCAAAAGCACTTGAACAATTGGTTGGGAAGAAAGCCAAACTGTAAGAAAGAGGACTGCGCCTGAGGATTTGTTTTTTTGTATTGCTGCGGATTGCATTTAGCACCAAATTGGAAAAATATAAATGAATGCAAGTTCAATCGAATCAAATACTAGAGGGTGTAGCTTTAAGGTGAGAGGGGCAAAGTTTAAAGGAGATGTGCGTGGCAGGTTTTTAACAGTGTGGTAAATACCTGAAATGCGCTGGCGTATGATCAGGCAGGGAATGGAGGGATATGGCTTATGTGCAAGTAGTTAAGTGATGGCTTTGGTATCATTTATGGCACAGACATTATGGGTCGAGGGCCTGTTCATGTGCTGTACTGTGTTCCAACGGCTGCATCCACACCCTATCTCTAAACTAATGACTTTGAACATGACTATGAATTGAGAAGTGCATTAAAAAAAAAATTCTGGTAAATCCTGATGATTATTTTTCCTTTGCCGGCCTCTGCAGTTGAATGGTGAAAAGGGTTTGTAAAGGTACAAAGGATTTTAACAATTTAAATTAAAGATCGATATTCTTGAGTTTGTATTTTGTCTTCTGAGCTTTATATTTTGGATCAGACTACTCGTGGCGAATACGTGGCACAATAATGTGATGTATTTTAGGCACAGGCTCTTCTCCGCTGGCACAGCACACACCTCTACTGCAGCAGAACTGGAAAACCGACACAAAAAAATGCATCCGGCAGCAAACGAATCTGTGGCAATGATGAAATAATCTATTACCCACAGGTAATCATTGTGACAGACACAAAATGCAAGAGTATCTAAGCGGGACAGGCAGCGTCTCTGGAGAGAAGGAATGGGTGACTTTACGGGTCAAGACCCTTCTTCAGACAAGTCTCAGCCCGAAACATCACCATCCTTCTCTCCAGACATGCTGCCTGTCCCGCTGACTTACTCCAGCATTTTGTGTCTGTCTTCAGTGTAAACCAGCATCTGCAGTTCCTTACTACAGACGGTAATCATTGTGGAATCTCTCTGCTTAGCTCACAGCTAACTTTATATTTCATAGCTTATTTATTGCATTTGAATGGCCCCCCTACCTAAGGAGAGATATTCTTCTGATTGAGGTTCACCAGATTGATTCCAGCTACAATATGTTTGTCACGTGAGGACAGGTTGAGCAGACTTGACGCATACCCTCTTGAATTTGTGATCTCATTGAAATATACAAGATTGTCAGATAAAATAATGCCGTCCTGATGTTTCACTTGACTGGAGTATGTAGGACCAGGGTTTACTGTCTCAAAATAAGGAGGCAACCATTCATGGCAGAGATGAGAAGACATTTTGTGGATGATGATTTTTTTAAATTTCTCATCCAAAAGCACTGAGAAGGCTCAGTCAAGAGATAGAATATCAAGGGATACTGAGAGTGTCGGAATGTAGTGCTGAGAAGATTACAAATGATCCTATTTAATGGTGCACTAGACATGAGGTGCCAAATGGCCTGTTCCTAATTATCATAGTGTCCCTGTTTTATACAATATACCTTCAGTGGGCTTTTGATTAACCAATGCCTGATTTATTAGTAAGTGATTAGCCATGTGAGCTCACCTGCTGTTCTAAATATTCATTGCAATCATTTGTAACGATATGTAAATGCTAAGTTCTTCCTCCGATTCATTATCAACAGATGTCTCCTGTGGTTATCATGTTGGTATCTGATGGAGCACGTTGCCTGCTGGCACGACAGAAACAATTTCCTCCCGGAATGTACAGTGCACTGGCTGGATTCTGCAACATTGGTAATCAGCTCCTTACTGATTATATGGAGTGCAAGATTACAGACAGAACTCAGCATTTGCAGTGTAATGTGCCTGTAAGAATAATGACTATCTCAGCAGTTGGCAATATATGATGCCTCATGCTTGTGTGCCAATGTTTTGCCTGTGTTTGCTTCACTGATTGACAGCTTGTTTGAAATTGTGGCACAGAATTGTATCCTGTATAGATTATCACGTATTCCTCGCGTGTACAGCCTTTTGTCCTAAATGGTCTGCACCAATAATGGGAGCCTCATCCCATCCATTCCAATAAGACACAAAATGCTGGAGTAACAGCCAGCCAGGCAGCATTCCTGGAGAACATGGACAGGTGATGTTTCAGGTCAGGGCCCTTCTTCAGACCTGCCAACATTTTTCAATGAGAATCTAGCCTGTTTAATCGATCTTGATCCGTACCTTTTTCTATTTCTGGCAATATCTCTCTGTTTTAGTATATTTCTCAATGTTTCTCCATCTTGTTAATTATATGGACACCATATTTGTGCATTGTTCTAAATGCAATCCAATATTTATTGAAATTTAAAATTTCCCAATGCTTAGTTTGGTATTATTTGTGAGCTTATTCATTAATGTTTAGTCATTTGTACATTTTGCCCCTACATCCCTCAACAGCAAATTTTGACTGGTCCTTTCTCAACAGTATATTCATGCAACCAAATTACAACTCCACTCATTTACCCGTTGTGAGGTTCTTGGTTCTTGGTTTCTTGGTCCTCCAAAATATTCCAATTGGAATTTAAACTGGAGATGGTACCTCATGGTGGTACCCCATCTCCCCCCTCCCCCACACCTCTCTCCCTCTCCCTCTCCCCTCTCTCCTCCTCTCCCCCACCCCTCTCTCCTCCCCCTCTCCATCTCCCTCCTCACCCCTCTCCCTCTCCGCCCCCTCCTCCCACCCCCATCCCTCTCTCCCCCACCCCCCTTCCCTCTCTACCCCACCCCTTCCCTCTCTCCCTCCGCCCCCTTCCCCCTACCCCTCTGTCCCTCTTCCACCTCTCCCCCTACCCCTCCCTCCCCACTCTCTCCCCTCTCTCCCCCCACCTCTCTCCCCCTCCTTCCACACTCTTCCCCCTCCCCTACCCCATCTCCCTCCTCCCCTCCCTCCCCAATCCCTCCCCCCCTCCCCACACCTCTCTCCCCCATCCCTCTCTCCTCCCGTACCCCACCCCTTTCTCCTTCCCCTCTCCATCTCCCTCTCCCTCTCCCTGCCTGCAGTCATACACAATAATAATAAATAACAAAACATACAATAAACACAAGTTAACACCACCACAGTGAGTTCACCAAGCACCTCCTCACTGTGATGGAGGCAAAAGTCTTAGTCTCTGTCTCTTCCCTCCTTGTTCTCCCTCTGCGCTGAGGCGATCCAGGCCGAAGATGCCGCCCTCCAGTCCATTACCTGCTCTGCAAGTTTATTAATGACGTCTAGCTTATTACACCATTTAGTATATAGTATTATTAGCAGAATAGATAGGGTAGACGTCCGCAACTTTTTTCCACGGGTGGAAATGTCGACTAGAAGGCATAGCTTTAAGTGAGGTGCAACATTTATAGAGGTAAGATTTTTTTGCACAGGTTTGGTGCGGCCTGGATCGCACTGCCGAGGGTGGTGATGGAATCAGATACAATATTTTTTTTGTTTAGTCTAGTTTTGGGATACAGTGCGGAAACAGGCCATTGGGCACACCGTGATCCCCGCACATTAACACTTTCCTACACATACTAGGGACAATTTGCACTTATACCAAGCCAATTTACCAACATACCTGTACGTCATTGGAGGAAACTGAAGATCTCGGAGAAAACCCACATGGTTATGGGGAGAACGTACAAACTCCGTACAAACAGCACCCGTGATCGGGATCAAACTCGGGTCTCCGGCGCTGCAAGCATTGTAAGGCAGCAACTCTACCACAGCACCACAGATATTGGTATTTAAGAGACTTTTGGATAGGCACACAGATATGTGGGAAATGGTGGGATATGGATCACTTGCAGGCAGAGATTAGTTTAACGACATCGAGTTCAGCACGGACATTGTGGGCCAAGGGGTATGTTCCTGTGTTGTACTGTTCCATGTCCTAATCCTTTTTCTTGTTCTGTTTGCCTCTCCCAGGAGAGTCTGTGGAAGACTCCGTACGGCGGGAGGTTGCGGAGGAGGTTGGTTTGCAGGTGACATCGCTGGTCTATTCAGCATCTCAACACTGGCCCTTTCCCAGCAGCTCCCTAATGATTGGATACCATGCAATGGTGCAGCCAAAGCAGAACAAGGTAAATGTGTGGCAAAAATTAGTCCTGGAGAGCAGAAACATAAGGAGCATGCTTCTGAAAATCAACACTGACCACATCAGAAACATGGAAATGTTGTCTGTGAAGGTTCATTAAGTTTGACTGTTAGTTTGAGTCATTTCAATTTGCCCTGTCTGGTTCAGAATAAAATAATAGACAACCTCTTTGGTGCCAATGCCTGTGGTGCTCTGTAAGCAACCACGAGTAGATAACAAGAATAGTCCAATCAAGTGTTTAAGAAGGAACTGCAGATGCTGGAAAATCGAACGTACACAAAAAAGCTGGAGAAACTCAGCGGGTGCAGCAGCATCTATGGAGCGAAGGAAATAGGCAACGTTTCGGGCCGAAACCCTTCTTCAGACGTTTCGGCCCGAAACGTTGCCTATTTCCTTCGCTCCGTAGATGCTGCTGCACCCGCTGAGTTTCTCCAGCTTTTTTGTGTACCATAGTCCAATCAAGGCTGTTTTGTGTTCTGTTTATGAAAAGAATTTGACCCCATTTAGTTCCAATCCATAGAGGCCCAGCTGAGAAGAAGAATTTGCTACATGAGGGCGTTTTAGAAGGATACAGCCAATCCATAGCACATTAGAATGAGACTGATCCATAATGCAATGTTATGTGATGACATAACCTTCTGACTCAAGGGGAAAGTTTTGTCTATCAATCTTTAAAAAATATTGGCATGAGGATTAACTATTTTTCACTTTTGGCCTGCATTATATATATGTTATGCAAATAGGACATTCCTTGCTGCAAAGTTTGCCGGTGCTAAATGTTAAAGATAAGACAAGAGGCACATATTTAAACCAGTTCCAATTAGTTGTAGAATTTATGTTGAAAAGTTGCTTTTTGCTTAAAATGTGACCAACGTTTGGAATTGACAGGAAAGTCACAAGATCAGGAAATTGTGAATCAAATCTCTTTTAACTGTGTTCTCTCCACATGTACATTTTTGGCAAAACCAAAATCCTGTTTCCAGCTGCGATTCATATTTCCATATGGTAATTTAATATTTTGGGAATGCTGTAATAGAATTGACAAACTCTTCCCAAAGTGAATTTGGGTTAATGCATAGTTAGAGAGAAAGGCACAATGGAAAATGGAAGATCATTCATCAATGACAGGATCAATATAGGGTAATTAATCTTTGAACAAAAGTTTTTTTCCCTTCCTTAGGCAGTGGTAACCGCCTCTTGTAACTCAGCCAGATTAACACAGCAGACTAGCTCACTCGAATACATGCAACATCTTCTACTTTTAAATCTGTTACATGCTATGAATTCCTGTGTCCAGTATTTTAGTAGCTTAAGTAAAGTTGCAGAACAACTGCATTTGGCAAAAAGATATTTGTTGCTCCCACCACTGCATTTTCCATATCATTGACAAGCATTTTGTTATGGCTTCAGATTCAGTTCGACCACTCTGAGCTTCAGGATGCCCGCTGGTTTGATGCTACCGAAGTGGCAGAAGCTTTAAAGCGCAAGATGCCTCGCAAGGAAGAAATGATTTCTTTCTGGATCCCACCACCCTGGGCTTTAGCACATCATCTAATCAAAGAATGGACTCAAAAGCAATAGCTGTCTTGAAATCCTGCAGTGACTCATTTGGTGGGATTGGATAGTGGGTGGATATTATTTCTTTGCATCACTTTGGTATTTTATGTGGGCCAGCCACAAAGAAAAAATAGAATGCGTCAGGATATTTTCCACATTGAAGACCTTTATAATGGTAGATATCATTTTTTGTGTGTCTCCTTCATAGCACTGGAGAAGGGAAGAAGACAAGTGATTGTACATTTCTAATAGTAAATAATAATACTGTGGTATTTAACTTGTTTCTGCTTTAAACATTTGATCCACAAAGTCCAATTTGAATACATTCAAACCCGATTTTCAGTATTAAAAAAAACTTTCCAACCCTTCCTGTGTGGAAAAACTCTTTTTGGTTTCGAGATTCAGCTTTTTGTGTCTCCTTCAGTTTAAACCAGCATCTTCAGTTCCTTCCTACACCTTCCCTCTCCTTCCTATTGTTTGATAGTTTGTATCAGTTATCCAAAGGAAAAATGTGGGATTGTGTTTTTAAAAAAAAGTTTATTCCTTGACACTAGCTGATATCATCATCTTTAATGCATGTTTTTGGAAACATTATTTTCAATTAATCTTGTTCACAGATAATCTGATTCATTAAAACAGTTAGTTATGCTCATAAAGTCTTTTTTTTAAAGTATCTCTAAACTAGTCTAGACTAGTAATGTTATGTAAGAGAAATTGTGGATTACTGTAATTAGACATGGAAAGTTAATTACAAAGTTCCTTGCATCTTTATATTTAATTAGTCATTTTTTATCAAGAATTGACTTTCAACAGGATCTCACAACAATGTTTAGTTTGTTACCTCAGTTAAAGATTGAATCAGTGAAGGATTAGATAACACCCAAGGTAGGCATACAATCTTGAATATTTAGTGAATTAAATATCCTTTTATATGCCCTGTATACCAGGCCCTAAATTGAATATTCAATATTTTAACTTTCAAAATGGGTGCATAAAAATCATAGTATACAGCATGCGACAACGGCCAGCAATGCATCTGTCTCTCCTGCTTGTTACTTTTTCAAAGAAATCCACCAGATTTGTCAAGCAAGTTCTCCCCATGCTGACTTCAGCCGATTTTATCATGTGCTTCAAAATACCCCGAAACCGTAATACCCCGAAACCGTAATAATAATGTCCTTAATAATGGACATCCTTTTGCCTCCCTCTCTTCTTAAACAGTGAAGTAATATTCATGATTTTAAAAAAAATCTTTTAAAAATCCGACCTAATTCATCTCTGTTCTAGGTAAAAAGATAATAGCTTTTCTTTTTTCTTCACGACTGCAATCCTTCACTCCTGTTAATGTTCCAATCCTTTTTCTAAATATTTAGGAGTTGACAATTATCAACACATCTTCTCCTGATCTGAAATGGTGATAAATCTTATACTGGATCGCATTTCACTTTAAATTTTTTCTGGAATGGTTTAAAAAAAATGTTTGGCTGTCTGGGCTTTTGAGTATGAAGCTTCAAGAAGGAAATCATTTGGCCTGTCAGGTACAAATGTAATGGATTCTGGAAAATTGGCAGTTCCATTTTCGGAGCCTGAAAAATTACCAGCTTGACCGTATCTCAGTGTGACAGTTCTGACACGTGCTGGCAAATGGATCTATGATGAAAAATTCCATAAAAACATTTTCTCAGTGGAAAACTGAATCACTTGGTACGAGTCAGCATATGGGCGATGAAATTAAGAAGTTGTTGTGTTGTTTGTAAAGTATTTTTTGTAAATCAGAGCTGGAAATATTGGGTATTAAGTATAATATGTGGATCTGAGTTTAGCCTCAAGCAGGAAACAGACTCAACAACAGTGTGTGTTATAGTGGATGATTTGTCGCGAGATAAATTTGTTACTACAGAATGTGATGCTTACAGTTCTGTTCATCACATTTTATAATTCATTTAAAGCAGGTGGCTGATATTGGCAAAGTATTTAAAATATAGATGGCACCAAAAATGTGTTGAGTTATACTTACAGGTCCTCTGCAGGTTATGCCAGAGTTCAGTTTCTGAAAACTGTTCCTAATCCTGATAGTGTGCAAGCTGGAAATATGGAAATATGGCAATATACTTTAATAAAAACATAGGGCCAATCAAGGCAACTTTACAAAACAGTCATTAGGTCATACATGGCATTATTATGCATAGTTCTGGTTGCCACATTATAGTGTGTGGTGGCTCTGGGCAGAGTAGAGGAGATTCACCAAGTTTTGTTTAAGAAAGAACTGCAGATGCTGGTAAAATCGAAGGTAGACACAAAATGTTCAGCAAGTGAGGCAGCATACATGGAGAGAAGGAATCGGCAACGTTTCGGGTCAAGACCCTTCAGATTCACCAAGTTGCTGCCTGGATTGGAGGACTTTATGAGGAAAGATTGGATAGACTGAGCTTATTTTCCCTGTAACAGGAGGCTGAACGATGATCTGATAGAGATGTATAAAATAGTAAGAATGGATTAGATAATCAAAATCTTTTTCCTATGATACAGGTATCAAATACAAGAGGGCAGCATGTTACGGTGAGATGAAAGATTTTTTAAAGAGGATTTGAGGAGAAAGTTTGCTTGAATCTTAGTGTGGTTGAATCTTAAAGTCATTGCCAGAGGATGTGATGGAAATTTGACAGGTACTTAAACAGGCAAGAGATAAAAGGATGGAGATCTTTGTTGGACAAATGGATTGGTGTAAATGCACAAAACGGTTAACATGCTGAGATGAAATAAAGGACCTGTTTCTGTGCTGTAGAACCATGACAGGTTGTGACATGGGCGACAATTAGTTTAGTGTTGGTTGGTGGGATTAAGTTTTAATAGCTGCTTTTATTTTATTTTTTTTATTTTTTTTTTAACTAAAAAATATTTTTATTAAAAGCAGTGTACAATAGTATATGACATAATACATATGACATAATACATTTATTGTACATCTTCCATTTTAATTTTAACAAAAATGAAATAGAAAAAGAGAGAAAGAGCAGGAAAGAAAGTGAAAGAGTGAATGTGTAAAAATAGAAGCCCTAAACTACCAAAGTGTAGTCACAGAGTAAGTAAAAACTTTAAAAAAATAAAAAGACAAAAAAACGAAAAATAATTTAAAAAAAAACCCAAAATGTGTTGATATATCGACTTCATTTCTCACCACACCCATCACCCTGTCCGTAAATCGGTATAATTCCAAAGTTGTGTTGCACAATAGCTGCTTTTATGACCAGCAAAGACCAAGTGATCTTAATTTTTTTACGATTTTTTATATTGGACTTTTTAAACATTATGTAACGATTTGAAAATAGAAACAGGGCATTTCCAAATCAAGGCCATCAATTCAAAAGAGTCACGAAGAAACAGTCACGAACAGCCCCATTTTACCCGACTGACACTCGTTTTTTCCCTCCCCAATATAAAACGGCATCTTTCATAGAATCCAAACTTCGCAAGGTGCTAAAGTAAATATTTTTTAAAGTAATCTCACACCTGAGATAATGAAATCCAATTGAATTGAAATCCACCTCCTTTTAATTTTGATTTAAGGCCATTCTATAGATGAAGTTCATCAACATGTTCCTCCTAGTGTAGTAAATACAGGATATATTTATTGATTCATAGCATTTCTTTCTGAATTACAATCCTGGAGGATTTGACGAACCTTGTAAATCATTAACCACTGTGAAAATAAAGGTCCGTTACAAGAGGTCAATTTGGTTCTGCCCACATTTTAGTGGCCCATGGTTAATCTTTAATTTGACCAGTTTGATTTCCCACCCTGTCTCCCCATTCAATAGGATGGCGGCAGAGGTCCCCGCACCAGTGCGTGGCTGCCGGTGGCTCCTGTGTGGCTGCTGGTTCTCAGCCTGGGCTCCATCTTTCTCTCGTTTGGTCTTCCCTACAACCGGGAGGAACAGAATAAAAAGTGCCTCTCAAAACACGACTTTGTGCTTCATTCTGAGACCCACGCACTACATTGGTCCTCCTGCCGGTCCCTCGTCCTGTCCCTCCACCTATGCCTCCGCAAGCCCCACGAGCGGCTAACTTCCGCACGCGGGCCGGCCGGGTCGTTCGCCCGCCGGTGCGTTTCGTGCCTCTGGTTCTGGGGGGGGGGTCCTGTGGCGGCTCCCAAGGGTCGTGCCACCATAGTGTCGAACCCCTCGGCACAGGAGTGGTTCAGTCCGGAGGCGGCCCTTAGCCGGAGGCTTTAAAGGCAGGGGTTTGGGTGCCATCTTCCTCTCGTTTGGTCTTCCCTACAACCGGGAGGAACAGAATAAAAAGTGCCTCTCAAAACACGACTTCATGCTTCATTCTGAGACCCACGCACTACAAGATCATACATGGCATTATTATGCATAGTTCTGGTTGCCACATTATAGTGTGTGGTGGCTCTGGGCAGAGTAGAGGAGATTCACCAAGTTTTGTTTAAGAAAGAACTGCAGATGCTGGTAAAATCGAAGGTAGACACAAAATGTTCAGCGAGTGAGGCAGCATACATGGAGAGAAGGAATCGGCAACGTTTCGGGTCAAGACCCTTCAGATTCACCAAGTTGCTGCCTGGATTGGAGGACTTTATGAGGAAAGATTGGATAGGCTGAGCTTATTTTCCCTGTAACAGGAGGCTGAACGATGATCTGATAGAGATGTATAAAATAGTAAGAATGGATTAGATAATCAAAATCTTTTTCCTATGATACAGGTATCAAATACAAGAGGGCAGCATGTTAAGGTGAGATGAAAGATTTTTCAAAGAGGATTTGAGGAGAAAGTTTGCTTGAATCTTAGTGTGGTTGAATCTTAAAGTCATTGCCAGAGGATGTGATGGAAATTTGACAGGTACTTAAACAGGCATGAGATAAAAGGATGGAGATCTTTGTTGGACAAATGGAATGGTGTAAATGCACAAAACGGTTAACATGCTGAGATGAAATAAAGGACCTGTTTCTGTGCTGTAGAACCATGACAGGTTGTGACATGGGCGACAATTAGTTTAGTGTTGGTTGGTGGGATTAAGTTTAATAGCTGCTTTTATTTTTATTTATTTATTTATTTTTTAACTAAAAAATATTTTTATTAAAAGCAGTGTACAATAGTATATGACATAATACATATGACATAATACATTTATTGTACATCTTCCATTTTAATTTTAACAAAAATGAAATAGAAAAAGAGAGAAAGAGCAGGAAAGAAAGTGAAAGAGAGTGAATGTGTAAAAATAGAAGCCCTAAACTACCAAAGTGTAGTCACAGAGTAAGTAAAAACTTAAAAAAAATAAAAAGACAAAAAAACGAAAAATAATTAAAAAAAACCCCAAAACGTGTTGATATATCGACTTCATTTCTCACCACACCCATCACCCTGTCCGTAAATCGGTATAATTCCAAAGTTGTGTTGCACAATAGCTGCTTTTATGACCAGCAAAGACCAAGTGATCTTAATTTTTTTACGATTTTATATATTGGACTTTTTAAACATTATGTAACGATTTGAAAATAGAAACAGGGCATTTCCAAATCAAGGCCATCAATTCAAAAGAGTCACGAAGAAACAGTCACGAACAGCCCCATTTTACCCGACTGACACTTGTTTTTTCCCTCCCCAATATAAAACGGCATCTTTCATAGAATCCAAACTTCGCAAGGTGCTAAAGTAAATATTTTTTTAAAGTAATCTCACACCTGAGATAATGAAATCCAATTGAATTGAAATCCACCTCCTTTTAATTTTGATTTAAGGCCATTCTATAGATGAAGTTCATCAACATGTTCCTCCTAGTGTAGTAAATACAGGATATATTTATTGATTCATAGCATTTCTTTCTGAATTACAATCCTGGAGGATTTGACGAACCTTGTAAATCATTAACCACTGTGAAAATAAAGGTCCGTTACAAGAGGTCAATTTGGTTCTGCCCACATTTTAGTGGCCCATGGTTAATCTTTAATTTGACCAGTTTGATTTCCCACCCTGTCTCCCCATTCAATGGGATGGCGGCAGAGGTCCCCGCACCAGTGCGTGGCTGCCGGTGGCTCCTGTGTGGCTGCTGGTTCTCAGCCTGGGCTCTCTACACCATCTGCTCCGCGTTCTCAGAGTTCGTCAGCAAAGTCTTCATCAGCCAGTACCGCTTCAGCTTCCCTGCCTTCATCGTCCTCTGCCAGGTGAGTAGAGCTGGCAAACAGCTAGGGGTTGGTGGTCTGGGCCATTGCTCTGTTACTGTGACAAGTGTGTCAGAGCAGGAATACAACCCCCCTCTCCCCGGGACAATTTCTTGGTACGTCACTCTGCTGTTGATAAGTGGGTGACAAATTTCACCCTTAACGGGGCTTCAGACAAATGTTTTAAACTTGATATTACTTTGATGTTTGTCAGTAAAAACCCGAATTAGGAACACTTTTAGCTTCGGAGTAATCTTTAACCCTAGTCAGTAGGTCGTACTTGCAGGTTTGAGTACAAAATCCAAGACTTCGCGTTATATCGGTATACTTGATTTTAATCAGTATGATAATCGTGTGGTAATGTCACTCCTTGCACACATTTTCCACACCTTTTAATGAAATACATAATCGATTTAAAAAGGTAAATCCTATCTTATATTCCCAGTGTTGAGGGTACGTAATGCCCCTGTCCCACGTAGGAAACCTGAACGGAAACCTCTGGAGACTTTGCCCCCCACCCAAGGTTTCCGTGTGGTTCCCGGAGGTTTTTGTCAGTCTCCCTACCTGCAACCTCTGGGAACCGCACGGAAACCTTGGGTGGGGAGCAAAGTCTCCAGAGGTTTCCGTTCAGGTTTCCTAAGTGGGACAGGGGCATTACTCTATTGGAGGTGCTGTCCTTTGAACAAGAAGTTGTCGCCTAGTGTAAAAGGGAAATATACTTAAGACCACCATGGGTGGTTGTCCCAGAGCCTCAGTCAACATTTAGACTTCACACAATAACCAATGCGTTATCTGTTCTTTTTCACATTACTCTGTGTGTATAAGTTAGCTGCTGTCCCCTTCGTTACAATATTGTTGCACAATGTGAACTTCACTAGCTGTAAAGAACATTTGGACATTCCCTAGTTGAGTAGAGTCCCAACCTGAATCTCAGCACCTTCCAGAACACAGCAACTTCATTTATTGATGCCACTGTAAATTTATTCCCTCCACGACTGATACACAGTGTACCACCAACAAAATGCGCTAAAGTTACTGGTCAAGACAATTCCAACTCCAAACCCAGAACCTCTGCCACTCAGGATCATTAATTTGGAAATACGGAACACCACCACACGCTCGCTCCCCTCCAAATCACACACGATCCCGATTTAGGAATCCACTGGCCTTTCATCTTCACCGGACTAAATCCTGGAAATGCCTTTTCAACAGCACTGTGGGAGAATATTCACCAGAGGGTGATTCGAGATGGCAGTTCACCATCTTCTTCTCAAGGCAATTAGAGATGAGCAGTGACACTCAGAAACCGAATAAAGAACTCTTTATGATTCCTTATGCCTGTTTGAACTAGAAACCTTCAGGTTCATTGACAAGCAATGTTGAATAAGAAGTTTTTTTCCTAAATAACAAAAACATTACCTTTGAATTCAGAGGATGGTGGCACACCTGAGCAAACACAGTAGATGGTAAAAGGTTTGGCCGTTAACTAATTTGAATACAGTACAGCGGTTCAAAACATACTGCAGGAAGATAAGCTTCATAACGAGGATAGATGTGCCACTGCCATGGCGTGTTGTACTGTCGGTGTTTAAACAATCATGTTTGCCTTTCAATAACGTCACTGTATCATTTCAAGAGTACTGATCCTCTCACTGCTTGCCAAATCAATTAATGGTATGTAAAACAGGACAAAATATGTCATCCCATTGTTATTTGTGGGAGGTTGTTTTGCACCAAATAACATTAATGTATACAGTTTTAAAGTCATTTACTTTGAGACGCTTGGAGATATGACAATGTTTCATAAATATACATTCAGTTCTATTCAACAGTTTTTCTTTTGATAGGCACTACTAACCATTGGCATGCTGCAGTTACTCAAACGAGTTGGGCTACTGAAGATTCGGCCCTATTTACTGGAGAATGGAGAGATTTTCTTGCTCCCTTCTATTTGTTTCTGTTTTCATTCCATCCTCATCCTGTGGGCTGTGACCAACTCCAGCTCCACTGTCTTCACCTTCATCAGGCGGTTCACCCCAGTGGCCAGCTTAGCCCTGATGCAAACATTCAATTTGAAAAAGAGAGCGTCTACCAGCAGTGCCTTCCTTGTGATCCTGGTCACTTTGTGCTCGGTTCTTGCAGGTAAGATGCGATGATGGATAATTTGTTTGTCTAATTTGCATTCAAACTTTCTAAACATCTCAAAGTACATAACAGACAATAAAGTGTTATCATTGCGGTAAAGTGAACAATATGACAATCTTTGCAAAGCAATTCCATCAAAATCTGTGAGACCAACCCATTAAGTCAATTTCTGGATTTGTTGGGTGCAGGAGCAGCATTGGCCCAAAATAGAGAGAATAACTCCACTGCTTTTGTTTCCCAAAATACTGCCAGAACATTTGCATTTAGAGAGCAGCTAAGACCCTAGTTTGATATTTCTTCCAAATAATGGCAATTCCAGTAATCTGTTACTTCAATTAAGTGCAAGTCTTGATAAATCACTTTAGAGTACTTTCTGTTATATAGATGCAAGACTGTAGATTCAAGTTCGAGCTCCTAAACTAATGTACATCCACCTCTACAATATCTTAGTTTGTACCTTCGCCTTGGCATTCATCCATTACCAGTATTCTAGCCTCTGTGCGGTGGCATCAGTGGTCATTGTCAAATCCACACCAGACCTGAAGAGTCTGATCTGTTAGACAGGTATTTGGAGATTTTTCTTTATTATAGAGATAATTCTTCTGTCATCAGCTGTGGCGGTCTTCCTTGGCCTGCCAGTCCCTTTGCGATTAGTAAGGTCACCAGTGCTCTGTTTCTTTGTAATCTCCTTCTTTGTAATGATGTTCCAAACAGTTGATTTTGGTAAGCCTGGTTTGGCTGATGTCTCTAACAGTTTTATTTGTGTTTCTTAGTCTCATAATGGCTTTTTTGACTTTCATTAGTACAACTTTGGACATGTTGATAAACAGCAATAAAAGTTTCCAAAGGAGATGGAAAGGTTAGGTGTCGAGAGCTCTTTTATACCTGCATTAAGGAGGCAATTAAACACACCTGTGCAATTACAAACACCTATGAAGCCATGTGTCCCAAACATGAAAATGTCCTGAAATGGGGGGGGGACTATGTATAAACACAGCTGTAATTTCTACATGGTGAAACCAAAATTATAAAAATACCCTTTAATAAAACCTGACAATGTGCACATTAACCACATGTGATTTTTTTCTATTATAAATCTCAAATTGTAGAGTACAGAGGCAAATAAACGATGGGTCTTTGTCCCAAACTTTATGGAGGGCACTGTATATTCCAAGCTTTGCACAAGAGATTAACAGATTCACAGAAGAAAACATTCAGGGATGCGCTCAAAGCCTCCATGAAGAAATACAACATTCCAACTGACTAATGGGAATCACAAACTTATGGCCGCTCAAAGTGGAGAAGGAGCAATTGGGATGATATTAAGAATGTCAGATCAGTGCAGCAGGAACAGAGAGGCCCTGTGTAAATGTCGTAATGAGTGCACCATCTCACACACCATTCAACTGCCCATCCTCTCAGGCATCTCCCAATCCATTTGTGGCTTCATCAGTCACTTCAAGACCATGGAAGACAGAGTGGGAGCAAGTTATTCCCAACCCCCGAGAGACTGAAGTAGAAAGGGCCCAGCAAAGCACATACCTGACACTTTGGGGCAGCTGGGGCTGACATTAAACATCGTGTTCGCACAGTGGCATCTGAAGGTAAGAGTTGCCTGACAATATCCTGAGGGTGTCATTGTGCTCCAAGCCATAGGCAATGGCTGAAGGGAGGAAGAAAGAAAACACGTGCCTTGCGACGATTGTCACATCCCGTGAATGATTTCCAAAAGAGTTAATGTTAAACTCAAAAGTTCGCTGACCTCTTAGTTTGATTTTCAACAAACAGTTGAGTCAAAACAGTTTATTTTATCTTTATTTAAAATTGCACCAATTCCACCTTTTATCAGCGATAATCTAGAGATAATTTGCAGAACATTGGTAAATATTAACTACTGGGATTTGAGCAGCATGGTTGAGCACAGCAGTTAGTGTTGCCTCAGTGAAACTCCAGCAACCCAGGTTCAATTCTAACCCGGGATGCTGCCTGTGTGGAGCTTGCATGTTCTTCCTATTGCCCAACACGTATTTAAAATTTGCCCCTCTCACCTTAAAGCTAGACCCTTAGTTTTTGACATTGTCACTGGAGAAAATAGTACTAAGTGTTTACTTCTACCCTATGTATGCCTCACGTAATTTTTACACTTCTATCAGGTCTCCTCCGAACCTCTGCCGTTCCATTAAAAACAACCCATTTGTCCAAAGATAGACACAAAAACCTGGAGTGACTCAGGCAGCATCTCTGGAGAAAAGGAATAGGTGAATTTTCGGGTTGAGACCTTTCTTCTCTGATTATGGGTCTCAACCCAAAACGTCACCTATTCCTTTTCTCCAGAGATGCTGCCAGACCCACTAGGTTACTCTCGCTTTTTTGTGTCTCTCTTTGGTGTAAACAAACATCTGCAGTTCCTTCCTACATACCAAGTTTGTCCAACCTCTCCTTGTGCCTAATACTCTCTAACCCAGGCAGCATCCCGCTAAACCTCTTCTACACTTTCTCTGAAGCACAATAACTCAATTTCTCACCACCAGTAGCTCAACTGATATTCACTTGTAATAGAATATTGTTTTGAAGAATGTGAAAGCAAGAAAGTGAAAAACATGATCAATATTCTACTAATAAATCCTAACCAAATACTGTTCTCATTGGTCCTTCCTTAGGTGTCCGCACCTTCAATGATGAAGCCATTGTTTACGTCTATGGGTTGATGAACATCATGCTCGAGAGCACTTATCTCACTTTGCTCCAAAGGATTTGTGAAGACCAAAAGACATCAGTGGTGGATGTTCACTACACCTGTACCATCAACAGCTGCCCACTGCTGCTTGTGTACTGCCTTCTCCATCCAGATACTCATCAGATCTACCCTTCGGGAAGTTGGACCAGTCTGATCTTTTTGGGTTTCTTTTCCTTGGTGCTGCTCCTGGGATGTTTCCTGAAGCTTCTCGCTTGCATGTGCACTTTGCTGAGTTCAGCACTGATGACGAGCATGGTGGAGGTTGCGAAGACGGACGTACTGACTCTAAGGAGCATCATTGCATGTGAATGGATAGTCTCGCCATCTCAGCTCACGAGTCTTCTCATCAGTGCCAGCGGAGTGGGCATCTTTATATATAAAGATTGCAGAGAAACAAACAAATCAACGAGGAACGAGACTGTGGGATTCAAACTCTGAAAAATGTTCAGTATATTTCAAATATTAGAATTTAACTCAGGGAGTCATATTCCACCTTTCCACTCAAATGATTAATTGTTGACGCTGCAGTGGAGAAGAGGACACATCCAAATACATGTCTCACTAGGAAATCATGTAAAGCTATTCAACGCAAGGTCATTTATAACTTCTGGCTCTTGTGATTTCCAGCTGCCTCAAAATCCAGAGGTTATACAAGTTGCTCTCTTACAACAGGTGTACAGCAATGTGGCAGCAGGTTTGCACGGAGAAAGCTCTCACAAACAGCAGTCTGGTAATGAACATATACCGTGTTCTTGGGGACAATTGGGATAGATTCAGAGTAGACCTGGCAAACCAAACTAGACATCCATGCGACACCGGACCAATGCAGCAGAAATGTACACCATTGCAATCTGCAACCTTGACATTGCTTCAATGAGGAGTGCAGAAGAACATGCCAGTTCCAGCACAAAGTAGACCCAAATATCATAGGCCAAGCACGGTCCTAGTGAAACTGAAGTCATTGGGCATCAACGGAAATACCTCCAGCAGTTGAAGTTAAACCCACACAAAGACAGTTGTGGTTGTTGAAAGTCAATTATCCCAGCATGGGGCATCAATGCAGCAATTCCCCAGAGTACCTTCTTCACCAATGGCCTTCCTATCTCCATAACAGAAGTGGGGACGTACTCTGATAATTGCAGCATTCAATTCAATTTGCAACTTTTCAGAAATGAAACTGTCCAAGCCTGAATACTATGAGACCTGAACAGCATGGATTAGGCGGCAAAGAACAGTCTTACCACAAAAGTGCCAGGCAATGACCATCTCCAAGCCATAGGCAATGGCTGAAGGGAGGAAGAAAGAAAACAAGTGCCTTGCGGCGATTGTCACATCCCGTGAATGATTTCCAAAAGAGTTAATGTTAAACTCAAAAATTCGCTGACCTCTTAGTTTGATTTTAAACAAACACGAGTCAAAACAGTTTATTTTATCTTTATTTAAAATTGCACCAATTCCACCTTTTATCAGCGATAATCTAGAGATAATTTGCAGAACATTGGTAAATATTAACTACTGGGATTTGAGCAGCATGGTTGAGCACAGCAGTTAGTGTTGCCTCAGTGAAACTCCAGCAACCCAGGTTCAATTCTAACCCGGGATGCTGCCTGTGTGGAGCTTGCATGTTCTTCCTATTGCCCAACACGTATTTAAAATTTGCCCCTCTCACCTTAAAGCTAGACCCTTAGTTTTTGACATTGTCACTGGAGAAAATAGTACTAAGTGTTTACTTCTACCCTATGTATGCCTCACGTAATTTTTACACTTCTATCAGGTCTCCTCCGAACCTCTGCCGTTCCATTAAAAACAACCCATTTGTCCAAAGATAGACACAAAAACCTGGAGTGACTCAGGCAGCATCTCTGGAGAAAAGGAATAGGTGAATTTTCGGGTTGAGACCTTTCTTCTCTGATTATGGGTCTCAACCCAAAACGTCACCTATTCCTTTTCTCCAGAGATGCTGCCAGACCCACTAGGTTACTCTCGCTTTTTTGTGTCTCTCTTTGGTGTAAACAAACATCTGCAGTTCCTTCCTACATACCAAGTTTGTCCAACCTCTCCTTGTGCCTAATACTCTCTAACCCAGGCAGCATCCCGCTAAACCTCTTCTACACTTTCTCTGAAGCACAATAACTCCATTTCTCACCACCAGTAGCTCAACTGATATTCACTTGTAATAGAATATTGTTTTGAAGAATGTGAAAGCAAGAAAGTGAAAAACATGATCAATATTCTACTAATAAATCCTAACCAAATACTGTTCTCATTGGTCCTTCCTTAGGTGTCCGCACCTTCAATGATGAAGCCATTGTTTACGTCTATGGGTTGATGAACATCATGCTCGAGAGCACTTATCTCACTTTGCTCCAAAGGATTTGTGAAGACCAAAAGACATCAGTGGTGGATGTTCACTACACCTGTACCATCAACAGCTGCCCACTGCTGCTTGTGTACTGCCTTCTCCATCCAGATACTCATCAGATCTACCCTTCGGGAAGTTGGACCAGTCTGATCTTTTTGGGCTTCTTTTCCTTGGTGCTGCTCCTGGGATGTTTCCTGAAGCTTCTCGCTTGCATGTGCACTTTGCTGAGTTCAGCACTGATGACGAGCATGGTGGAGGTTGCGAAGACGGACGTACTGACTCTAAGGAGCATCATTGCATGTGACTGGATAGTCTCGCCATCTCAGCTCACGAGTCTTCTCATCAGTGCCAGCGGAGTGGGCATCTTTATATATAAAGATTGCAGAGAAACAAACAAATCAACGAGGAACGAGACTGTGGGATTCAAACTCTGAAAAATGTTCAGTATATTTCAAATATTAGAATTTAACTCAGGGAGTCATATTCCACCTTTCCACTCAAATGATTAATTGTTGACGCTGCAGTGGAGAAGAGGACACATCCAAATACATGTCTCACTAGGAAATCATGTAAAGCTATTCAACGCAAGGTCATTTATAACTTCTGGCTCTTGTGATTTCCAGCTGCCTCAAAATCCAGAGGTTATACAAGTTGCTCTCTGACGACATGTGTACAGCACTGTGGCAGCAGGTTTGCACGGAGAAAGCTCTCACAAACAGCAGTCTGGTAATGAACATATACCGTGTTCTTGGGGACAATTGGGATAGATTCAGAGTAGACCTGGCAAACCAAACTAGACATCCATGCGACACCGGACCAATGCAGCAGAAATGTACACCATTGCAATCTGCAACCTTGACATTGCTTCAATGAGGAGTGCAGAAGAACATGCCAGTTCCAGCACAAAGTAGACCCAAATATCATGGGCCAAGCACGGTCCTAGTGAAACTGAAGTCATTGGGCATCAACGGAAATACCTCCAGCAGTTGAAGTTAAACCCACACAAAGACAGTTGTGGTTGTTGAAAGTCAATTATCCCAGCATGGGGCATCAATGCAGCAATTCCCCAGAGTACCTTCTTCACCAATGGCCTTCCTATCTCCATAACAGAAGTGGGGGCGCACTCTGATAATTGCAGCATTCAATTCAATTTGCAACTTTTCAGAAATGAAACTGTCCAAGCCTGAATACTATGAGACCTGAACAGCATGGATTAGGTGGCAAAGAACAGTCTTACCACAAAAGTGCCAGGCAATGACCATCTCCAATTCGGGAGTCTATCCATCTAACATTTAGAGTCAATACCATCACAATCAAAGGGGCCATTATTCACCAGAAACTCAAATGCATCAGCCAAGTCTGAAGAAGGGTCTCGACCCGAAAACATCACCCATTCCTTCTCTCCAGAGGTGCTGCCTGGCCTGCTGAGTTACTCATTTTGGGTCTACCTTTAATTTAAACCAGCATCTGCAGTTCTTTCCTACACAGCCAAGTTAATATGGTGGCTAGAAAAGCTAGTCAGAGATTTGTTAGCATGGGGAAAGTGATATATCTTCTGAAGGCATAACCTTTTCCGCTATGAAGCCATTAGAAGCGTGATAAAACACTCCTTATTTGTCTAAATGAGTGCAGCAATGTATCCTTATTATCTATGAACAGTAGATGGGTGATAAAATGATGTTGGAAGATGTATTCACTTCACAATCCCATTGCTGATTCTTTTAAGTTAAGTCGTCAACTTTATTTGTCACAAAATGTGCAGTGAAATGAAAGGGCAATGCCTGCGGATTGTGCAAAAAAAACTAGAGCAGGAATAATCTTAACAATAATGACCAAGCGTCTCCACATTATTTGGAAATTGTTGCTTAAGTTTTCATTTATTTACAGTTACAAAAATATTTTCTGTAATATTTTGAGGAAAGTATTAAAATACAAAAAAGTGAACACTCTCTGATTGCTGTACTTTGTTTTCAATTCATGGCAAATTAAAGCAGACAGCTGCACCAGTCAGATTTAATGGATCCTTGTCTCTAATGATGGACTAGCAGCCCTGGTTTAACTGTAGCGTGGAACACACGTAGAGTTTGGAAGGTGACGCAAAAGTAACAGAATAGATGATAAAAATCTGTTGCGGGAGGTGTGCACCTGACAGAGCCATTATGTGACTCTGTTCTTTTATGTGGCGTTGTCCTTGTTATCTGGCAGTCGTAGCCCCATGCTCTGTAAGATATTAGATGTAGGTCCAGGAAGCCCAGCTTGAGAGCTGTAAGACTCCAGTAGGTTCTCCACTAGATTCAAATCCACATCCACGGGCAATATCTTCAAATTCTCTTTGGACTCAGCTCCGGCCTCTGTCTTGGATAATTCATGGTTGATCAGGTCGACCTTTGAAAAATCAAACAGAAAGCAGCATTAGCAATAAAAAGCAAAATTGAAACTGAACGTGAAAATTATGAAACACGATCATACAATCTGAAACATGATCTTTACTCTCTGATCTGTTGATTATTTCCCACAATGGAAATTTAAAAAAAAATAATAAAAAATAAATAAATTGGCTGATGCTGGAAATCTTAAATTACAATACTCAATTAGTCTGGCAACACCTACAGATGGGGGAAAAAGATCTGTATTTCAGATCCAACAAGCTTTAAAAAAAAAAAAAAGTTTAAAACTGATTTTATCAAAGCATTAGATACTTGGGGCTAAATAGTGTATATAATCATGCAATACTTATACTGAGATTAGAAGATTCAGACCAAGGGTGACATGTATTTTCCATCCCTGTTTGCCTCTGATGAAGAGGTCTTCAGAAGTCAACTGCATCAGTCTGGGGTTATACATAGGCCAAACTGGGTAAAGATGGCACGTTTCCTTCCAAGAAGTTTATTAGTGTTCCAGTTGGGTTTTACCGACAGTTTCATGTTTCCCAGCACATTAAGAAAATCCAGATTAACTCAACTATTCAAATCTAAATCCCCCAATTTCTCTGTTGAGATTTCAACTTGTGTCTCTGGATCTATGTTACAGAACTGGCTTTAATCTAGAGACAACTGTTCAAATACAATCATGACCACCGAGGGACTTAAATGCAATTAATAAAATACAAATCTGGAATTAAAAGCTAAAACAGCAAAATGGACTCTGGTAAAAATACCCTTCACTGAAGGAAACATTACATTTTACCTAGTCGGGCTTGTGTGTGAATCTAGATCTGCAGCAACGTGGCTGACTCTTATGCACCCTCAGATAAGCAACAAAAGCAGGCCCAGTCTGTCACACTCACACACTGTTAATAAATAAATGTAGACTTGATATCATGGAAAGGGAGGGAGTTGGATGACTTCAAATAGGAACACAAACCATTTATAATTTACTGTAATGGACAATTTCAACATTCCAAGTTCCTACCAGATAACATCAAAGGTAAACAGAAAATACGCATCACTATCTCTAAACCAGAACAATTTAGCTTGCTGTTAACATCACTCCGCAGAAAGCCGACAGATAATTCAAAATGTTTAGTAAGTGGCAAATGTGTTCACAATGAGCAGAAAAGGAAATATAAGGTTTGGAATAGAGGCTGAAAGCAAGGTTGATAACTTGGCAGAAGGCTTTGAAATGAATGGCTGAAGAGTATTCAAGAGAGTTTATTGTCATGTGTCCCTGATAGGACAATGAAATTCTTCCCCATGTATGGGGAAGTATTACAGAGATCAAATCAGTGATAAAAATCTAGCATCAAGTACATGGAGTCCACGTTATGCACAGGGCCCAATTAAATCAAAAAGATGTAATCGCACTAAATAAAGCTATTGTGTAAGTTATATGTGACATAATAGATACAGACCTGGTTGTGGGATAACACTGGCAATGCCAATGAGGCTGTTAAAATTGCCAGTGGTAATAGTTAGATCAGTTGTGAATCAGGTGCTCTTATGTAGAATGCACATAAAAGATAGCATACCTCGCCAGAGACTTTGGTAAAACTTTTGCCAATGTGGGTGCCTGCCAGCTCCCGATCCATCTGGTCCATGTAGTCTCGGATATTCCCCAATGTGTTTGTCGCTGATGCACATTCCTCTGGATTTCCCTCTTTTCTGTCAGAGTCTTCATCACTGTCCAACAAATCACTGTCCTCATCTTCAAGATCATCAGAATCAAGTTCTTCTGATTCCACCCCTTTAAATCAAGATCAGAATACTTACTACAGCACAACAGAGTCATTGAAGTGGGAAGGAAGACTACACAAACAATAGAAACAGCAGGCTCAGCAGTGTAGGTTAATATTTCAGTTCTGAAGGTGGGTGTACAGCTGAAACATTGACCTGTCTTTGTTTTTGTTTTTAAATGCTCAGCTTTGACAGACAGATGGAAGCAGTAACTTCTGTGATGTGCCATCAGTCCTACCTAGAATCTTTTCCAGAGCATTGGTGAAGGAGTTCACATCAAATTGAACTTCACTGCTAGCTGAAGACCTGACGGGAAGAATAAGAAAGAAAAGCTGGAGATTTATCTCAAATAAGACTTTGTCGCTGTTGATAATTTTGAAATGAAAGAATCTTCACAATACAGTGTCAATGATAATCTATTTTTAATATGGCTTTAACAATAATTTCCAATAGAGAATACAAAACAGTGAGTTACTCAATGAGGTTGGGAATATTTTAGCTCGTCAGCCTTCCAAATAAAAGTGCACACCTTGTTTGACAATATCATATGGCATGGTACAATAAGTATTCACGTTAAGCACGGAGATATGACTGAATCACATTATTTGGACATAATTCCGTTTTTAAGTCATACATTTCTCAAATAATCCACTCTTTTCTCCATAAAATACTTATGGATTTTGATTTTATAATAAATACAGAATGTAACCTAAATTCATTGAGCAGAAATGGCTGCAGCATATAAACACTCATAGATCAATATTATCGGTCAATAGCAATCAGACAATATCGTACACACATGAAGATCTTTAAAAATAAATATTTCCTCTTCCCATACCGTGGCACCTCTGCTCCTTCATACGATGAAACCTTTGATACAAATGCCTTCATACACTTGGTGATGTCCTGCAGATCATAACCATCCTCCTCCTCCTCCTCCTCATCCTCTTCTTCCTGCCTGGCAGCATTTAGCAGTTTTGTTCCAGAGGCCTCCTCCAGCATCTGATCCAGCTCTTCCAGTGAAATATTCAACCAACTGTCATCTAGGCAGACAATGATTGAAAACTAGGATAACCGAGAGCAGCAAATCACATCTCCACTTCGCAATTACATAGGACATTCATACAAATCTAGCCATCAAAACAAGCTGAGAGTTGCAAAGGAAAATCATACTTCAGGACACAATAACCATCCAAATTGTTGTAATGAAATAAATAAAAGAAGGCACCAGAGACACAGAAAATCTTGACAAGTATAAATAGAATAAATTGAAGGAAACGGGTCTGATGAGAAGATGGGTCAAGTGCCAGAGGTCACTGATTCAAGGCGTTGACAAATGATTAGATTAGATTAGATAGCCTTTATTGTCATTCAGACCGAAGTCTGAACGAAATTGAAGCAGTCATACATACAATACAATACAATAAAAATACAATAAAAAAACAACAATAAACACATATTAACATCCACCACAGTCTCCAGTCTCTTCCCTCCTCTTCTCCCTCTGCGCTGAGGCGATACCCCCCGGGCGATGTTACAACTGTCCCGCGACTCAAACACCGCGGCCCGGGGTGGTCGAAGCTGCCGCCCACCAGTCCTGCTGACGCAGCCGCTGGCCTGCGGCCGAACCCCGGACTCAGGCCACCGCCGCCAGAACACCGTCCCAGCCACCGGAGCACCGTTCCAGCCCCGAGCCGGATCGCCCTCACGTGAGTACCGTTACCGTCTCAGCCTCGCGCCAGGCCGCCCCGACATGGGCGCCGCTCCTCCCTCGGGCTGGGCCGCCCCGACATGGGCGCCGCTCCTCCCTCGGGCTGGGCCGCCCCGACATGGGCGCCGCTCCTCCCTCGGGCTGGGCCGCCCCGACATGGGCGCCGCTCCTCCCTCGGGCTGGGAACGCCGTACCTCCCCGAGCTCGGCCACTCCGACGGGAGCACCGTTCCTTCCTTGGGCCGGCCGCCCTCCCGGGAGCGTCACAGCCCCTCACGAAAGCGCTGTTCCAGCCCCGAGCCGGGCCGTCCTCACGAAAGCACTGTTCCAGCCCCGAGCCGGGCCGTCCTCACGAGAGCGAGCCCAGTGCGAGTCCTGACGGGCTCTGCCTCCTGAGCCTCGAGGTCGCCAGCTCCGCCATTAGGCCTCAGCGCAGACGGAGGCAGAGAAGGGGAATATGACAAAAAAGTCGCATTCCCCCGCAGGGAGAGACAGCAAGCCCCGTTTCAACCCCCCCCCCCCAAAATCAGAAACTAAAAACCAAAACTAGACTAACCAAAACGAAAATAAATAACACAAAAAACACAAAACAAACAGGACTGCCGTTGAGCCGCTGCAGCCAGAGCCGCGCCGCCACTGATCAAGAGGAGGAGGAGGATTTGGTTACGATCGGATAGGCACAACCTGAAAGCATGGCCTCATTTGTACCCTTTAAATGAGAACTGGAAATATATTGCATATATTATAGGATTTTAAAAAAATCCTGGGCTACAGGAACAAAAAAGGGGATAATTGACTGGATTGCTCTGCAAAGGCCCTCGGAGCAACTTGCCTCCTTTTGTACTGTTCTATGATTGAATGAACTACACAGACATTGTTATTCAATGTACCCACCATCCTCTGGAGGGAGGTTCTCCCCTTCTTTCTGTAGTTCTTCCACACTGCAGGACTGAGCTTGCAGAAGCTGCATAACCTGCTCTCCTCGGCTCAATGTCGATGAACTAAGGAGAGAAGAAAGACAGCATGACCAAAAAAAAAGGAGACAGTGTTATGAATAATTAATAATCCCAATAATTTCTCTGTGAAAATGCATAATTAGAAATGTTCATTTATTTGGAACAAGATAAAATCATAAACATAATATTTTCAAGTGGAAGTAATATTTCAGTATAGTACCAATTGTGAATAAAATTACTCTGTCCAATTACAAAAGAACGCATCTACAGCAAATCAGTCACAATTTAACAACACGATGCTATTTAAATGGGCTTCCAGACACACTTCCAATGCTGCCCCCATTCTAGGCATCCTCCCAAGCAGGGATTGACTATAATTTCTTACTAATAGAGACAAACAAATATAGTTTTGGCAAGTTAACAGCTAGTGTATGTCGACCTAATTGAATGCAGTCAAATTGAACAACTACAACACACTCATCACTTAGTAATTGGCGAATATAGCATTACATTAAAATACTGGTTCTTACACTAAGCAGTCTATGTTTAACTCTTGATCTTCCCCTCATTGTTTACAAGCCTGAATATACAGCCTGGAATTGGCACTGGTATGTTACATGGTGACGTAGAGTGCTGCAGTAAGTCAGCACGTTAGGCAGCATTTCTGAGTTACTCCAGCACATTGTGTCTTTTTTGTAAACCGGCACCTGCAGTTTCTTGTTTCTATGTTAAATGGTGGTTAAGACTGCACAGTAAACCAAAGTACAAGCAGGTAGTCTGATTTAGGGTATCAAAAGAGCTTAAATATTAATTGTTTAATTTTTGGTTAATATGTTTTATTTTTCAGTTATTACTAGCATTTGGTAAAAATCAGGTAACACTATATTACATGCCCTCAAATAAATTATGTTTGGTCAGTAGTCTGCATGGTATCTACAAATTTAAAGATGTGGTCTTAAAATAAATATACTTGGTTGACATTACAAATGTACTGCCAGTCTTATTAGTATCAAAACTTAAATTAAAAAATATATTTAAGTTTAGGAGTGTTCAAAGAAAATCAAGTGTGAGGCATGGTGCTCTTCTAATCAGCTCTAAGCCTTCTGTTACCTTTCATAGAAACATAGAAATTAGGTGCAGGAGTAGGCCATTCGGCCCTTAACCGCCATCTCATCACTGTAAACTCTTCTACCATTACACAATGCAACTTTATAGGACTTTGGTTCAGACACATTTGGAGTACTGCTGGTAGTTTTGGTCGCCTTTTACATAAAGATGTGGAAACTTTGGAAAGGTTGCAGGGAAGGTTTACCAGAATGGTGTATGGATTAGGGGGTATTAGCTACAGGGAGAGTTTGGACAGGCTTGGATACTTTTCTCTGGAATGCAGGAGGCTGCACGGAGACCTGATGGAAGTATAAAAAATGATGAGCCGTATAGATACAATACACAATATGAACATTTTTCCCAGAGGGCATAGCTTTAAGGTAAGAGGGTCAAAGTTTAAAGGAGATGCGTAGGGCAACCTTTTTATTTACACAGTGAGTGCCAGTGGTGTGGTTGAGGCAGATACGATAGTGGCTTTTAGGAGACCTTTTGATCAGCACATGGATACGCAGGGAATGGAGGAATATGGATTATGTGCAGGTAGATAAGGGGTGGGTTTTGGCATCATGTTCAGCAGACATTATGGGCCGAAAGGGGCTGTTCTTGCATTGTGTGGTACTGTTCTATGTACATCCAAACAATCATCCCGCCGTAACTTTGCTTTATTGTGGGCTCCTCTTCTCTTGCCGGCACTTCGAAGGGCTGCCTCGAAGGGCCAAATGGCCTCCTCCTGCACCTATTTTCTATGTTTCTCACTGCCATCTTCACAAAATAACTAGACAGCTTTAAGTCAGCTTTAAAAGTCACCTTTTATCTCAGAATTCTTTCAATTTCCTCAGAGCTGTGTTTATTGTGTGCACAAATATTGTACTTATGTGGCAGGTTTTAAATCCCTTAGTAATTGC
Organism: Amblyraja radiata; assembly: GCF_010909765.2. Taxonomy (NCBI): domain Eukaryota; kingdom Metazoa; phylum Chordata; class Chondrichthyes; order Rajiformes; family Rajidae; genus Amblyraja; species Amblyraja radiata. The sequence continues at coordinate 6,076,526 of NC_045992.1, read as the reverse complement.
AGCTGAGCTTTATCAACATACGAAGCAAAGCTAGCAAGAGAATGAAGAAAGCAGTCAAGAGCCAATGTTATCAATTTAGTCATGAGGGTTGCTTATTCCAGAATTGTGGCGACGCTCCAGATGTTTTCAGCCACAATTTGCCAGAGCAGCCGTTTGGAATATACACAAATCGTAAAACAAAGTGCTGCATGAACTCAGTGGGCCAGGCGACCTGTGGAGGGAATGGACAAACATAATTTTGGGTCAGGACCCCGAAGAATGAGAAGACGCTGGCTGACCCGCTGAGTTCATCCAGCACTTTGTTTAAAAAAAAAAAAAAAAAATCAAGATTCCAGTATTTGTAGTTTTGTGTGTCTCAGTTTGGTTTTGGAATCTCAGTCTTAAGTCATAAATTTTCAGCTGTGTATGCATTTCCAGCTTGGTGTGAATGGTTCCTCCATTCTCAGTGAAGTGCATGAGATTGCACGACTAACATGGTTGGGAGAGGGTAGACTAACAGCACACTGTTAAAATGGGGAGACTTCCACAGCTGGACCTGAAATAATCTATTAAAGAGTCTGCCGCATCTTCTCAGCTGTCGGAAACAGCTCAGACAGTCCAAATATATCAAGAGGCTATTATTCACATTCTTGGAGGTTTCACTCCCAACTATGAGACAAGGCGCTGTCAGTGAACAGAGGGCTATAAATAGTAAAACAACAAACAGTATGTTGGAGACTATGGTTGGATGAGAAACTAGCAATAAAAATGACCAATTAAATGCTGTCCATGCCATGAATTTAAACAATTTATCAGAACAACTGTATCATGGACTGAATTTCAACCCAGTTTTGTGAACCTCTGTGCACAGGGTACTGATCTGGTACGGTACCTTTTAGGTCTGGCCACCGACTGTTGGAAGTAAATCTCTGCCATTTGGAGCAATTCTCTGTATCGTGCTGAACCTTCCAGCTCCCCCTATTGAAGATAAACACACACATTCTCACAACATGCTGCTATTAAAAATAAAACTAGCCTCCAGACATGTGGCTGAGTTTAATATATCATCTACCTCTTTGTTGCCAACATTTCCATGCCTTTTTCTGGTCGCGAGGAGCTTGCAAATCTAAATCTATATTGCTTAAGATTTTCTGAACGTGACTTTCCCAATGATCAGCTAAATACAGTTTGATCACCAATCCATTCATTTAGATACGTTAACACAGAATTTAAAAACAGAACTCATGCATAATACTTCGATAGCTTTCAAAATCTTCTTCCTACATAGACAATTGACAGGTTGGACTGAGGCATGTGAAGTATCTGCCCGGTTTTATGATTGGAAGTTTTTCCACTGATCAAGGAAGGTTACCATAGCTAGTTGTAAATCAAATCTACAAGAACACCAGCTACTGTATGAGAGTTAAACTGATGATTTAGACAAGTCCCAGACGTTTTTTTAATGAACTGGCAGCAGTACACAGCATGCAACTAAAATGGTGCCTCAATAAAATTGTTATTAAAGTCACCACAATATCCTTGCATGTTTTATTAACTATTTATTTAGCCCGCAACCATGTAAGCCAGAGAGAACAGAAGGAACAATCATTCCCTTTCTGGTTTATGGGAGTTCTCAGCTCTCAAATGATCTTGTATCAATTTGTTTATGCCTCCGGAAGGTTTAAATTTGAAATATGATACAATTTCTAAATCTGACTTCTGGAGTGGACATTTAAATCAATGAAGCAATCTGTAGTATTTATTTTTGTGGCTTTTGGATGCTACAGGAGTCCAAGAATAATGTGCACCCTTTAAAATGTTGCTACTGGGGAGCAACATTCTAATATTCTCTCCTATATTGAGTTTTTCCCCCCCAATAGCACCAATATTATTTTAAATTGAGAAGAAACTACCTAAAACACTACGAAGAAAATGGGAAGATTAGTAGGCAAATTGCCTGCTGTAAATTAATGAGTTGAGAGAAGCGAGAAGAGAGACCATAGGAGAGGGCCAGGAGGAAATATCAGAGGCCTTGAAAGCTGGTTACTATTAATAAGGGGCATGGATAGCTCGTCAAACAGAATAAAAGATTTGGGGAAGACCATTGGGAAAGAGAAATGAGCTGGAAGACGTAAAAATTATTGGAAGAACAGGACAATTACGTAATTTGAATACAAAGATTAGAATCTTTAAACAAAACATTTAGGTGCAACAGCCAGCAATGGTCGGGAGTAAGAACAGGTGAAGTTTGTTCAGAGTGAAATAGTTGGAGCTGAGGAAAGCACTGCAAGAAGCCATCAGCTGCAAAAACACTGTTGGAGGACTGTTTTTAAAGCAGGGGTAGAGTCAGGCATCATGCCAAGATAGACGAAGATAACAGTGTTGCGTCAGGATTGAACAGCCAGGGCCAGCCAGAGACCAATGAGAGGATCGGAGTCAGAGACGTGGGTGGGAGTTTGTGGTAGGGAGAAATATAACAGTGTTGGTTGTAACAGTGTTCAGCTGGAGGAAAAAGTGATTTGTCCAAGACTGCATGTCATTTTAGTAGTCAAACAATGGAAAAATAATGAAGGCATCTACACTGTGTGTCACTGGCATATTTGTGACAGCTGTACTGAAGATTATGCTGCTATGAGAGATGGTAACAATAGCGTTGCGTTATTGACTAGTAATCCAGAAACCTTGTCTAATCATTTCAAGTCCTGCAACAGTTGTATGAATTTAATTGTTAATTAACTAATAAACTAACGTCAATAATGGTGATCGAACCCGGATCTCTAGTGGAGCAGCAGCTCCACTAATAATGCCACTGTGTTACCCTAAAAAAATGCAGAATTTGCTTCATATTTCTCAAGAAGTCACTACTCTGCAAAAATGGCTTTGCTTAAATACAATTAGATGAAGGAAAGATTTGAATTCCTATAGCACTTTTATTTTATAACCATGGGACATTCTATAGCACTATAGGTCGTTTCAGTGCTCCATTTTAAAGTTGTGTCACAGCAACACATTAGGATGAATAAACCACTTCTGCGTAACATAATTTGCGGTTACCCATTTCATTTACCGACAGCTGCTGTGCTTAATAGAAGTAAGCTACTGAAAATCTGGGGAGTCAGTAACCAAGTCGATCTCATAAGCCTCTAGAAAGTTGTGAAATTAGCAGTAAGATTCCCTCAAAAACAGTTCACTGCAACCGAGTTCTACATGCAACATTTCAACAGCATGAGATGTGAATCCAGAGTGACAATAACCAGTTCTTACCCTGAAATAGGCATTTTTCTTTAGGCTGTTCAGAAACCCTTCCCACTGGGGGTCACTGGCGACAGCATTTCCAGCTTTAATATTAGAGGCAGTCCGGGAACATTTGGCACATAGGATCTCAAAACCGTGGGCCTAGGGAAGGAAAGGAAGTGAGGTAAATAGTATTTATAGCTAGGAAAGAACTGCAGATGCTGGTTTACATCGAAGGTACCTAGTATTTAAGCTCCATGACAGCAAAACAAATCCAGTTGACAAGCTCTTAAAAAGCATCCGGTTAACAAAATATTCAGAAATGGTCAAGAAAATACTGTTTATGAGATGGTTTGGAAGAGATTTTATGCTTATCTTGTTTCCCCTATCATTTCACACCTTGCTAGTCTTTCCATAGTGAGACTCTAAGGATCTTGGTTTTGGGTTATGTATTTAGGATATTAAAAAATAAAAAATAAACCATTAAAGGAGGAACTGGAGTATGCTCCTCGGCCCCTCAGGACTGCTCCACCATTCAATATGATTATGGCTGACCCGCTCCTCATCCTCTCTTTTGTGCCAGTTCTCTATAGACGTCAATTCCCTGATCTCTCAAAATTTGACTATTACTTCTTAATACTGGTGTTGATCAAGGTGCTACAATCCTACAAGATGGAGAATTCCAGCGGTTCACCACCCTCTGCGAGAAGTTTCTACGCACCTCGGTTTTAAGTGACTGCCTCCTAATCCTGTAACTATGTCCCTTTGTTTGAGATTTTTCCCATTCGTGGAAATATTTCAACATTTGCCCTCTCAATTTCTAAAGTTTCAATAGGGCCACCCCCTCATTCTTCCAAACTTCATAGAATATAGATGTAATTTTTTTAGGCATTTGTGATTAGATATTCATCTCCTCAAGAACTGCATTTGACTGTTTCCATTGTCAGTATACCCCCCATCGCCACACAAAACTGCTTCCAAAATAATTTCAAGATTTCTGCCCTCACTGCACTGTTTTTTTTCTTCACCCCATGTGAAGAGCCATTTTTTGATACCCAGTCCAAAATTTGCCCTTTTCTAGCTTTTACTCATACCTTTCTGAAATTAGTGAAAAAATAGTATTCTAGGCATTTCTCTTCATAACTTAAATATCTTCATTCAATGTGGAGGTTAAACTTTGGTTACCCTCCACATAAAATGCCTTCCTCAAGCTCAGTAAGCATGACTGGGTGCAGCATTCAGCCTGCTTTGACCATTTTACCCCATAATAATCCCTTGCAAATATTTCAATTATAGGTTTAGGGGTATAGTGAAAAACTTTGTTTTGCATGCTGTACAATTAAATAATGCTGTACATAAATACAATCAAACTCAAGTACAATAGGTAAAGCATGAATACAGAGTGCAGAATATAGTTCTCAAAGTAACCAAATTGTTCACTAGAGGGCACTCTTGTTTAACAGTAAAACATCCGAGTATAGTAACAGGTTCATTGTCAGCATTTCTTACCAGTTTCATGCCCAGTGCGTGTGCTTTGAAGTTCTGGTCAGATTGTGCAGGCAGCTTGTAACCGCTCCGTCTATCTGGCAAGAACGGCTGCTGTTGTAACTGGGCATACAGACATTTCGAAAATGTCACCTAAAATAAAGAAAAGTTGCAATGAGCTTAATGAATGTTCAGGAGCAACCACTTCCCCACAACCATCAGGCTATTAAACACTACAACATCCAAATAAGCTCTGAACTAGACACACTTGGGGTCATTATCCTTGAACTATATCTCATATGACAATAAAACATTCTTGACTTAAATATTTAACAGCTCCCTCTCTGTTGATTAATAAGTTCAGAAGTAGTCATTTAGACGCATTTACATGTAACAATATTTTTTTCCCCTGGTCATTGAATTAAAAGGCATTTTATTTCTTCTTCACAGATTTAAGAGGGGTATGTTGGAAAGAAAGAATAAAAAGAACAAATTACAAATACAAATAACACATGTTGGGATTTTCCTGCCCTGGTCACCTTAAAGCCAGGGTAAGATAAATTTCCCTCAGAACTGTGGTAATGATGTGGGTTTAGTGAGTTATAACTTTTTCCATTGGTTGATGCATGATGCATTGGCATGCCCCTCACTGAATGGTGTATTGTAGGAGCAGATAAGCTGATACAGGAATGAGATGTTTATTCACTTCCGGTTGTGGCTGTGCCAAATGTTGGCAGAATTATGCAATTATCAGCATGTACCACAAATAATATTATGTGCAGGTAATATTATGTGCACGATCATTATGGGCAGAGGGGTCTGTTCCAGCGCTGTACTGTTCAATCTTCTATCTATCTTCTTCTCAATGGTGCAAAAAGTCTGTACAGTGTCCAGTGAAATTCCTTACCAGAGCCATCACACATGTCTCAGGAAGAAAGAACTTAAAGAAACGGCAAGCTCTTAGGTCGATTGGATCGCGTAGATAGAAGGCCTGGATGGCAGGCGCCAACAGGTCTGGGCGATGCTTTAACACTGCAGCTATACCTGCTGGAACGTAGCAGTAAGCTCTGTGCTGATCATTGCAAATCTTTTCTGGATAACTGTGGAAGACAAAGAAGTATCACTCGAGGTAAAAGAAGGAAGAATCGAAAATCAATTGACCCAATTCATAATTTTTTTAATAGATTCCATTGATTAAAAAAACAACAGTAAATGTGACTGACTGCAATGGCTTTTTTTTTGCCCTGTACATTGTGTTCTTTTCATCATGTCTAGATTTATTGAAATCTAACCTGAATTTGACTGCTCACATGCTAGAATCGATGCTAAATGAATCTTTGGAAAATATAAAAGCACAAAATCAGTAAGCTATGCTAGAACTCGTAATCATTCCAAGTTTCTGGATCTAAAATGGAAACATTAGAAATAATTAGATAAAGCTAAGAACTCGTCTGTCACTGGAGGGTTACGCAGCATTACTAAATGCTGAAGTGCATTTTCCATGACAAAATTGACATAAAAATTGTGTTTGTTTCTTGTAACCTTTTGATGGGGAAAAAATGTGTATTATTCTTGGGAATTAATGAAGACAGACAATGAGTTACCTTTGAATACGTCTGTTTATAACTTTGCGAATGGGCTCTGTTGCCAGGCACTTTTCTGAATGGGTGGGAAGCAGGCCGAGGACTTCAGGGATGGTCGGATGGCCAGCCGGTAACCACGATAGTTCCCCTGTGTTCTGAGGGAGTGGTATGATGTGCAACTCCCCATGATAGAAAAATACCTAACAAGGATCAAAAATAATAAAACTTCAGTTCTGTCTAAAATGTCAGGGTCAACAATCTATCTACAATTATTGAAGGTGCAATTACCAGTTGCATAAGGAGCTAGAGAAACAGTTAGTACAAAAAAATAATGCCACCGATTAACTTTTTTCAACATACAATATTCCAGTACTAAAACAAGGTTGCAAATTTCAGTTTACAACCAAGTGTCCTTATGGTTTTCTGTTATCTAATTACATTTTTAGCTCTAATAAGGCAAAATAAAACATTCACTGAATTGCTGTTTCTCCACTTCACGTGCAAAATTATTTTGTTTTCCTTTATAACAGCCACAGCTTATGGGAAATGAAAGACATGCATATGTTTACATATATTCTTTTTACCCTTTTTACATTGCAATTAAGTGATATTAATATGTCATCGCTATTGTAATCAAATAACACACAATAAGCTCCTATAAATAATATCCATGATCAGATAATCCATTTTAACAAAAGTTGAGGGAGGCCCAAACATTAGCCACGACGCTGGGGAGAACTCCATAATATCAAATGGAAAAGTCCATGTCCATTTGCAAGAACAGTCTAGTCGATATTTATAGTCTATTATAGAATATATTCTCATCAACAGTGTGTCAGCAAACAAATTACTGTGACATTTTCCCCCAACTTGTTCTTTGATGAATAAATCCATACAAGTCCCTGAAGTAATTATGGCGCTACTTTTGACCCTATAAGTAAGAATTGTATTGTTCTGATCCTGGTGTGGCAATTGGCAATCTATGGTATTTGATAAACTATGGCAATTAAATACTCTCAATTCTTAACCTTGTAAGTAATTCACTATTATAATTTGTATTATATGACATTAAATAGTCACGTACCCAAACTTTTATCCTAATGTGGTAGTTAGCACATAAATGGTCGATGGACATTGTTTCTTCCATAGGTTAAATGAAAAGGTTTCTTTCTGTATTGTATATGACTAAAAACTACTCTTTAGTTCTTCAGAAACCACCATAAACGTAATAGTGAATACCATATACATTTACAAAACGAATAATTATGCTCTATCTAATAGACAGAATTATAGCAACTTCTTTATTGTATTCAGTCCACTACAACCCATGTAGACTTTAATTCTAAGTTAATTAAAGCGTTTGCAATAGAGAGACAATAGGCAAGATAAGAGTGAAGGGTTTCTTACACGGTTTACACTGGTGTCAGGGTTTAACCATTTGGGCAGATCCTTGGCAGCCTCTATCAGCAGGAAGTCCCCATCTTCATCCTCTATGCTAATTGCAAAAAACAAAAGGTTAATGTTAGTTTAACGTACAAAGAGTCTCGTTCTCTAGAGATATTGGAATATATTATTTCAAAATTTCATTTCTCAATAATATGCAATGACAATACCTTGCCACCAAGTCTGGGAACTCTTTGGTGATCTGTTGAATAAGGTACACAATCAGCCACTCATCATCCACATTATCACCAAAGTTTGTCATACCACCGATATGGGAAGGAATGTCTCCTGAAATGAACAGACTTGCATTACCTTTAAAACACATTAAGACATGGTGCACCAAAGTGTCTACACTCTCAGAATTAGGAATAAACTTTATTATAAAGGATCATTGACATGCATAGATATAGCAATAGGTAGCACTGTGGCGTAGCTAGCAAAGATGCTGTATCACAGTACCAGCGACCCGGGTTCGAGCCTGACCTCAGCTGCTGTCTATGTTGAGTTTGCATGTTCACCCTGCGACAACATGGGTTTTCTACGCGTGCTGGTTTTCTTCCCACATCCCCAAAAGTATGTGGGTTTATTGGCCTCTGTACATTGCCCCAAGTGTTAGGAGTGGATGAGAAAATGGGTACAGAACTTGGGTGGACAGCCGTGCTCGTATGCCGAGGGTCAGCGGGTCCGAGATGTGCTTTCCCAGCCTCAAATGTTGCTTCCTGTCTGTCAGGAAGTTGGTGATCCACTGACATAGGGGCTCAGGCAGTCAACTGGGAGAGTTTGGAGTGTAGTAGCTCTGGCACAATAGTGTTGAATACATTTAAAATCCACAAACATTAAAATATTTAATTTTCACATCTTAATAAAGATTATGCTTTTAGTTTAGCTATATAGCATGAAAACAGGACCTTCGGCTCACTGAGTCCACGCTGGCCACTGATCACCCGTTCTCTTTTACAATGGAAAGTCAATATTACAGTCATATCCTCCTACTATTGGTGATACTGAAGAGAAGCATTGTACAATTTAAGTTTTATGAATATGGCATGTTGATATCCTGACTAATATGCATATTACAAATGTCTGCTCAATGTGGGCCAATATAATTTTTAATGAAAATGTAAATCAAATACTTTTAAGTTTTTGGAAACCTATGATAACATCTGAATTGGTTTGTAAATTGAAAATAGACACAAAATGCTGGAGTAACTCAGCGGGTCAGGCAGCATCTCACAAAAGATATAGATGATGTTTCGGGTCGAGACACTTCTTCAGCCAATTGTGTGGGCAGGCAGCAGCTGCGGAGATATAACCCATAGAATAATGGGGTAGCGTAGGAAGGAACACTGAAGGTTTTGCAGGTTTACACTGAAGTAGGCACCAAGTGCCGGAGTAACTCAGCGGGTCAGGCAGCATCTCTGGAGAGAAGGAATAATGTAGACCAGAAACGTCACACATTCTTCTCTCCAGAGATGCTGCCTGTTCTGCTGAATTACTCCAGCATTCTGTGTCTACTTTCATAGTATAATGGTGCTTGGCCAGAGGAAGAGCCTTTGTCTCTCCACTGACATCAGTCTGATGAAGGGTCTCGATCCGAAACGTCGCCAATTCCTTCTCTCCATAGATGCTGCCTCACCCGCTGAGTTACTCCAGCATTTGATGTCTAACCATGGATTCAAATACAGATTGTGGAACCACAGCAAGCTTCGCGGTGAAGTTGCAGGCAGAGTTCACTGGCAGAGATCCACTCACCCCGGGCCGCCGTGTAGTTCAGGCTGAAGGCCTCGTTGTGCCAGATGTACCCGGCGGACAGCAGGGCCAAGCGGCCCATGATCGCCTCCCGCTGCCGCTCCCATCTGTCCCTGCAGGTGCGGGGGTCGGAGAGCGAAAGGTGGTCGCTGAGGTAGAGCCGGTAACGCACCGTGTCCTGCAGCACCCGCTCCCGCATCCCCTCCACCAGCCCTTCCATCATAGGCCAGCGCCGCCTGATGTCCGTCACTAAAACACCTCCGCTCGGTTCGTTCCAACCCTCAAACGCCTCCCCCCTCCCCCTCCCCCTCCCCCTCTCCCTCCGCCTCCCCCCCCGGCGTCACGTGATCGTGCCAATGACGTAATCACGCCCGGGATGCTCTGCGACGTCTTTCGTCACGGAGGGCACCTCCCCCCCCGGCGTCACGTGATCGTGCCAATGACGTAATCACGCCCGGGATGCTCTGCGACGTCTTTCGTCACGGAGGGCACCTCCCCCCCCCCGGCGTCACGTGATCGTGCCAATGACGTAATCACGCCCGGGATGCTCTGCGACGTCTTTCGTCACGGAGGGCACCTCCCCCCCCCTCCCCGCGTGACGACACCGCGTACAGAACATCAACTGCCGCTCAGGTTTGAATCTGACCTCCTGGTGAAGTGTGTGTGTGGGGAAGGAACTGCAGATGCTGGTTTAAACCAGAGACAAGCACAAAGTGCTGGAGTAACTCATGTGGGACAGGCAGCATCTGTGGAGAGAAGGAATTAGTGATGCTTCGGACTGAAGAAGGGTCTCGACCCGAAGTGTCACCCATTCCTTCTCTCCAGAGATACTGCCACAGATGTGTACAGCAATTCGTTCTTCCCCCGCACAATTAAAGCATGGAATAATCTCCACCCTACTATAGTTACCCAACCAGATGCAACTAAATTTAAAGCAGCTCTTTCTTCCCAATAACCCTTTCTGGCTTAAGCCCTCCCTTCACCACCTCCAGTTTAAATTCCATTTGGAATATTTTGGAAGACCAAGAAACCAAGAAAAAAAAAAAGCTGTTGGAAGTGTACAATTCATTAACCTTGGGTATACAAGCAAAGAATTTCACTGTGACTTGTCACATGTGACAATAAAGCCTTCAATTCAAACCAACACGGCAGCTAATATTTGCCATTTAACAAGCCCACTGTCTTTAGCATTATACCTCCGATTTACCCCAGTCTGAAGGGTTTCGGCCCGAAACGTTGCCTATTTCCTTCGCTCCATAGATGCTGCTGCACCCGCTGAGTTTCTCCAGCACTTTTGTCTACCTTGCTATTAACACATTCGTTGTCACTACCTTTGCATTCCGATCCATGTGAAGTTCAGAAGACGCCAGCCAGTATCAGTTGTCAACACAATCATTGTCCTTACCTTGACACATGCAGCAGGCACTCGGAAGCCATCTGAGGAATTTGCCAGCAACACATCCACTGTCATTGTCTTTGTGTCCCATTCCACGCAGAATGGAGAAGTTGCAATCTAGTGCCAGTTATTAACATATGAAGTATCACAGCTTCAGGGAACAGCACCATCTGAGACCGCAAGAAATTGCAGAGAATTGTGGCCGCAGCCCAGACCGTCACACAAACCAACCTCCCTTCCATTGACTCCATTTATACCTCACATTGCCTCAGCAAGGCCAGCAGCAAAATCAAGGACGAGTCACACCCTGGCTATTCCCTCTTCTCCCCTCTCCCATCGGGCAAAAGGTATAAAAGTGTGAAAATGCACACCACCAGATTTAGGGACAGTTTGTTCCCAGCTGTTATCAGACAACTGAACTCTCTGGTACTCTACCAGAACTAGAGAATAAATAGTCCTGAATGACTATCCGCCTCATTTGGAGATCCTTGGACTATTTTTGATCAGACTTTACTGGTTTTATCTTGTACTAAACGCTACTCCCTTATCATATATCTGTGCACTGTGAATGGTTTGATTGTAATCATATATTGTCTTTCCGCTGACTGGTTAGTATGCAACAAAATCTTATCACTGTATTTTGGTTTGGTTCCCTAGATGACAAGAAGGTAAGGGGTGAAAAGGAAGATGTATTTTCAGCAGTAGCAATGGAAAATGCCCTGAGAATGGGAGTGGCTGGTTGAGATGAAGAGTGAAACAGACTGTAAAATAAACAGTGAAATAGAATGAAACAGAGAGAACAGTCATTTGGGAATGTTTAAAGAGGAGGGGCTGTTATGTCTGATGTGGGAATATTGTTGGAGATGGCAGAAATTGTGGAAGATGATCCTTTGAATGTGGTGCAGTGGAAAGTGAGGATGAGCGGAGTGCTGCATAGGGGGTTAGTTTAGAGTGAACAAGGGCAGTGGTTAAATTGATCGTACACTAAACAGAAAATACTGGAAGCATCAGGTCAAAGCATCAGGAGGGGAAGAAACATGACTGATGTTTATACAGTGCTTTTACATCAACAACTTGCATTACCATGAACTGTTACATTAACAACATCCTATTTATTCAGCACATTTTCTTCTTTATCAGGTAGAGATGTCACCATACGATTACCGTCTGAAGAAGGGTCCCGACCCTAAATGTCATCTAATCATGTTCACCAGAGATGTTGCTTGACCAGATGCGTTACTTCAGCACTTTGTGTGTTTTTACGTAAATCAGCATTCTCCAACAGGATCAAGAATGACTTGCTTCCACTTCAGTTTAGTGGGTTCAGAGAAGACTATGAGGCTCATGTGGGACTCTGGACAGGAGGTGCTTGGCAGGTGAGTCAATGGGAAGTGGTGAACTCCCTCTGCCATTTGCTTTGGGCTTCTGTGTACTTCTGACAAATGGGCTCAAAGTTCGTAGTGCCAGTCTGAACATTCTTAAACCATCCTGAGTGGTCACAAACTGTGGATTCTGAGAAGTAGTGTGGATGCTACACCACCTCCATTGGGCTTGAACGTTATTAACTGTGAAGTACTTTGGAAAGTGTCGAAAGAGTGGAAAGTAGGGTTATTACAGGAGATTTTCTAGCTCTTGTCTTGGTTTCTTGGTCCTCCAAAATATTCATAGAAACATAGAAAATAGGTGCAGGAGTAGGCCATTCGGCCCTTCGAGCCTGCACCACCATTCAATATGATCATGGCTGATCATCCAACTCAGTATCCTGTACCTGCCTTCTCTCCATACTCCCTGATCCCTTTAGCCACAAGGGCCACATCTAACTCCCTCTTAAATATAGCCAATGAACTGGCCTCAACTACCTTCTGTGGCAGAGAATTCCAGAGATTCACCACTCTCTGTGTGAAAAATGTTTTCCTCATCTCGGCCCTAAAAGATTTCCCCCTTATCCTTAAACTGTGACCCCTTGTCCTGGACTTCCCCAACATCGGGAACAATCTTCCTGCATCTAGCCTGTCCAACCGCTTAAGAATTTTGTAAGTTTCTATAAGATCCCCCCTCAATCTTCTAAATTCTAGCGAGTACAAACCGAGTCTATCCGGTCTTTCTTCATATGAAAGTCCTGACATCCCAGGAATCAGTCTGGTGAACCTTCTCTGTACTCCCTCTATGGCAAGAATGTCCTTCCTCAGATTAGGAGACCAAAACTGTACGCAATACTCCAGGTGTGGTCTCACCAAGACCCTGTACAACTGCAGTAGAACCTCCCTGCTCCTATACTCAAATCCTTTTGCTATGAATGCTAACATACCATTCGCCTTCTTCACTGCCTGCTGCACCGGCATGCCTACTTTTAATGACTGGTGTATCATGACACCCAGGTCTCGTTGCATCTCCCCCTTTCCTAATCGGCCACCAAATGGAATTTAAACTGGAGGTGGTGAAGGGAGAGCTGCAGTAACCCAAACCTTAATTATACATTGACTTAATGGAGAGTTAAACTGAAATGGAAAAAAAATGCGACGTAGCAAATAGAGATAGCCAAATGTTACATTAATTCTATGGACTACGTTAGGACTCTTTAGGTGTAAACTGAAATATTAATATCTAATTTATTGTGCTCACATAAAGTAAATTACTTTGATTATTTCTGCAGCCGTTTATCTGATTTTGAACTTTGCTCTTGCCTTTTAAAACAAAGACCAAAGTTCAAATCCTTATGCACTTGTCAAACATGGAGGTGAAAAAGGCTGTGGTTGGCATGGTTTTCGTTGCAATGATGAGTAGCCAGGGCGTTTCTTTGGGTAAGAAATACAAATGGAGACTGACAGTGGATTGCAAAGCTGTGATTTGGTTGTGATATTCATATCATATTGACCTGTTGGATTGAATATCTCCTGGTTTAAAATCTAAGACTTGATAGCTGCCATGTAGATTGGATTCATGTCTTTCATGTTTTAAGTGTTTTTTATTTGTGGACATGGATTCAGGTTTTGCTGTTGAGTGAGGCTGGCAAACAATGTTGAACTTTAGGACATAAAGGATCGCAGAGTATCCAGTATAGTTTTGTGCAGAGGCTAAAAAAGAAGACGAAGGTACACAAAAATGTTGGAGAAACTCAGCGGGTGCAGCAGCATCTATGGAGCGAAGGAAATAGGCAATGTTTCGGGCCGAAACCCTTCTTCAGACTGGCTCCAACTCTAAAAAAGAAGACAAATGCTTGCTGCATTTGCATGGTATCTTTCACGTTTCTTTTAGAGGATCCCAGAGCACTTTCCACTCAATGAATTGTGGTGACTGCTGTGAAGTGCAGGCAAAAGGGGCTAGTATAAATGGGGCATCTTGGTCGGCATGGACGAATTAAGCTGCAGGGTCTGTTTTCGTGCTGTATGACTCTAAGTTAGAGACATTGCAGTCTACCTCAAGCAGCAGTGTGATAATAACTAGATAATCTATTCTAGAAATGTTGACTGAACAATGTGCTCTTTTATATTCTTTAAGTTTATATGCCTGGAATGCTGTGCAAGCAAGACTTTCCACTGCGCCGTACTTAATCATATGACAATGAACTTGACTTCATCTGAGAGAGCAGACATTTCATGGTTTAACATCTCATTAACATTCCTTTAACACATAGCACCTTTTCAGTCATGCAATGATTTGCATGCTCATGTTCCTTCTTCCCAATGGTAGTGTTAAGAAGAGAGTGTGGCCGGGGTGGTGTGGCTCATTGATGATATTAGCTACTCTCTTGAAGCAGTGCTTCTTGTCGATCCCTTCGATGGTAAGGTCAGTATCTGTGATGCACTGGGCAATATCCAGTGTAGCCTCCTTCATCTTTGATGGTTCAAATTTCCAACCCAGTCATAATTCTTTCCATCATACAATTGTAGAAGCTCGATAAACATTCGGTGACATGCCGATTCTCCTAAAACTTTGGAGGAGGTAGATCCATGGTAAACCTTTTTTGTGATGGTATCAATGTGCTGAGCCAGTTAAGAATTTTTGAGTCAAAGTTAAGAAATGTGCAAAATTAATCCAGCCAGACTTTTGGGGCTAAGGAAAGAGTTGATATTAAGTCATGACACTTAAACATCTGCACCACACAAAGTGTACAATACTGTCATTGGTTCAAACATCATTATGACGTGTTATTTACAAGGCAATTGGGCGTAAACAATTTGGCTTGTGCGAGGAAAAGACTATGCTTAATTTTCAGCTTGAATCTTGTTGTCAGAGTGCACAAATCCACGATTAGGACTGAGACAACCTTCCAGTTTAATGAAGCGCAATGGATGGGAGGAAACAGAACGACTATCAAAAAGAGATGTGACAATTTGCTGTTCGTTTGTTTCCCATTACCTCCAGATCTGAAGATTGATCAAGCCCTGGTTATTCTGCATAACACCCTGAGCCAGCATAATGTCAGCATTCTCTACCTGTCTGATTACTGCTACAAGGTAAGAGGATGTTAGTCAATACATTTGACTATCCACAATATTCACTCTTCTAACAACAATAGCGAAAGGCATAGATAATGGTCTGTGAAGTCCATGTGCACTATTTTATGTACTTTAGCTACATTCTTCCAACTACTCTTTCTACATTTTACCGTGGTTTGCATATGAATACTGATAATTGAAATGTCTATAAGTTAGGTTGGAAGTGACCTGTCACTTCAGTCTTGCTTACACATCTAAATCAATGAAATTGACTGCCCACTAGTGTCAGTAATCGCACATTGGAGGCAAGGTGAAACTGTATTTTATATTCATTCCAAACTGTAGCAGTCTATTTATGCAACATGTCAACTAAAGAAATATAATCGTCTAATAATATCTCCAAGCGTAACTAAAATTATAGCAGAGAGAGAGCCTCTCGAGTTTGATGGGAGTATCAGTCGAGTTGTTAGTGAATGACAGTTACACGATAGGTATATTGTGTGCAAAATCATTCCTGGTTGCTTATGGTAGTGTGGTCTCCAGGCATGATCAGTTGTGGAATAGTGGTGCCACTATTTATAGCAGAAACATTTTGCATGGGTGGATCTCATGATCCGCTTCTCCTCGTTGGCTCAGGAAACTAGAAAGAAAAGGTCAGCCTTGCTGTAGTTGTCCCATGGTTTGAAGGACACGTACATGACTTGTCAACATTTATCCCAGAAATAAAAGCTTCATGTGTCTCCATTCATCTCAGGGGTGTTTACAGGATATTGCTGGAATATGGCAATCACCTCATTGTCTGCGGGGCAAACTTATTGTGCATCAAAGAAGATATTTATTTTCTGAATCACTGTACAACGTTTCCACATGAAATTCAGTGTGTAAAAACACCAAAATAAGAATGTTGAAAGAATAGCATCATAAAAAGCTACTTTTCTTAATTTGACCATCCAAATTTCAAAAAGACATATCAGTAAACTCCAAAAGTATCTGTGGACGGAAATGGTCTGAAGAAGGGTCCTAACCTGAAACATGATTTATCCATTTCCCTCCACAGATGCTGCCTGAACTGCTGAGTTCCAGTAGTTTTTTAATATGAATGCCTATCACTGGGATTTCTCCCAGGACAATTTAAAGCCCTTGATTTAAAAAATTATAATTTCTGATCATTCAGTCAACTTTCCTATGATTTCCTTTTTGTTACCATTCTTGGAATATGTTAACATTTTATTTTGAGTTTCAAGGTGTTCAACATCTTTTAAAATTCCCTCTTTGTCTTTGGGGTTGTACAGGCAAACAAATAATGGGAATAGGCTTCAAGAACATTGGCAACCTAGTGGCGCAGCTGGTGGAGCTGCTGTCTCACTGCAGCAGAGACCTGGGTTCAATCCTGACCTCGGGTGCTGTCTGTGTGGAGTTTGCACGTGTTCTTGCGACCGCATGGGTTTCCTCTGGATGCTCCAGTTTCCTCCCACATTACCAAGGTGAGAGGGTTTGTGGGTTAATTGGCCTCTGTAAACTGCCCCAAGTGTGTAAGGAGTGCATGTGAAAGGTGGATAACATAGCACTGATATGTTATCATGTGAAAAGTTATCAGTGGTGGGCCAGAGGGCTATTTCCATGATGTATCTTTCAATTAATCAAAACACACTCATGCTTAATGTTGGAAGGGCAAAAAAAAAAATCAGCACAGGTAAGTTTACTAAGTTTAGAAAGCAAATGTGGTCAATATTATAATGTAAAAATAAATCATCAGATGTGGTAATTCAAGCAGAGGTAGGGAATAATACGTAACTGCATATCTTTGAATATATTTTTGTTGTAAATTACTTCTCCTGAAACAGAATGTGATCTTCATATGTTGCTTCTGTTGGCTTGATTTATTGCTAACATAGAATCAGCTGATTTATCAACTATCATCATTACGTGGAATCTAAAGGGCGAGAAATGCACATGTACGTTTTCGTCTGTCTTTTCTTGCTGGGGATAAATATTAAGAATAGGAAGAATGTTACTGATAAATTCTTCATGTCAGCCAACAGGTGGTGGCAGAAGCTAGCTATTCTGATCATAGTTGTGCATTTGTTCAGCATATGTTTCTCAAACTGTTTTGAATGATCCACGCGTGGAAACACATACATAAGACAAAAACAAATGCCACAGGTGCTTCTACATTTGCAAGCTTGTTTTGGCTTGTGGAGTCTATTCTCATATTTGAGTCAAGGACCTGAACGTTCACGACCCATTCCAGAATATGATTGCAAAGGCTTATGCAGAATTGAAGGAGTGGTGTATTGAATGAATGAATGAATGAATGAATGAAAACTTTTATTGTCATTCAGATATACACCTAGACACAGTGCACCTTGAACGAAATTTCGTTGCATTTGACTCTCCAATCAGGTAAATAGTAAAAGTAAAAGTGCTAGGTGCGTCCATAAAAATGCCTCATGTGCATGGTTCTGTAAAATAAATATATATAAAAAGTTTTTAAAAAGTGTCGATATTTAAAAAGTTCTAGCCTCGGTTTTGTTGATTGTTCAGTAATCTTATGGCCTGGGGGATGAAGCTGTTGCAGAACCTGGTTGTCCCGCTCTTCATGCTGCGGTACCTCCTCCCAGAGTTAAGCAGTATAAACAGTCCGAATTGTGGGTGTGTGGGGACTCTGGTAATGCCCTTAGCTCTAATCAGACAGCGCTTGTACCCCATGTCCATGATTGAAGGAAGAGAAGTCCCAATGATTTTTTCCGCTGTCCTCACCACTCTCTGAAGGCACTTCCAGTCCGCAGCTGTACAGCTGCCGCACCACGTAGAGATGCAGCTGGTCATGACCGACTCAATTGTGCTTCTGTAGAAAGTGGCGAGGATGGAAGGGTGGAGGTGTAAACTTCTCAACCTGCGGAGGAAGTACAACCGCTGCTGTGCCCGTTTTGCCAGAGATGTAATGTTTGTGGACCAGTTTAAGGTGTCCGTTATATGCACCCCCAGGAACTTGATCTTTTTCACCTGCTCCACTGCTGAGTTGTTGATGCAAAGTGGAGTGTGACTGGGCTGAATTTTCCTTCTGAAATCGACGACAATCTCCTTTGTTTTGTTCACATTTAGGAGAAGGTTGTTCCTGCTGCACCAGCTCACGAGCTGTTCCACCTCCTCTCTATATGCCTGGTCGTCGTTATTGCGGATGAGGCCCACTACTGTTGTGTCATCCGCGTATTTGATGATATGGTTAGTAGTGGACCTGGCGATACAGTCATGTGTCATCAATGTGAAGAGCAGCGGACTCAGGACACAGCCCTGAGGGGATCCGGTGCTCAGTGTGATGACCGAGGAGGTGTTCTTCCCCACCCGCACAGACTGGGGTCTTTCAGAAAGGAAATCCAGGATCCAGTTGCATAGTATGGTATTGAAACCTAGGGGTGCCAGTTTGCTCACCAGATGCTGGGGGATTATCGTGTTAAATGCTGAGCTGAAATCAACAAACAGCATCCGCACGTGGGTGTTCCTCTCCTCCAGGTGTTGTAGGCTCAGGTGGACTACAGAGGAAATAGCATCCTCTGTGGAGCGGTTCGGGCGATAAGCAAACTGGAACGGGTCAAAACTGGAGGGGAGTTTAGAGACCATGTGCTGCTTAATAAGCCTCTCAAAGCACTTCATTATTATTGGTGTGAGTGCTACGGGCGGTAATCATTCAGGCAGGTTATTGTAGACTTTTTGGGAACTGGTATGATGGTGGCTGTCTTGAAACATGATGGAACAATGGCCTGGTTCAGGGCGATGTTATCCCTTGTTAAAGATGTTATCTGTTAGATGAGAGCTTTACTGAAATCCTAAAAGGTTCAGATGGATGTTAACCATCTCATATGTGTAAGAAAGAACTGCAGATGCTGGTTTAAATGACAATAAACTCACTTGAACTTGAAATCGAAGGTAGACACAAAATGCTGGAGTAACTCAGCGGGTGAGGCAGCATCTCTGGAGAGAAGGAATGGGCGACGTCTCAACCCGAAACATCGCCCATTCCTTCTCTCCAGAGATGCTGCCTCACCCGCTGAGTTATTCCAGCATTTTGTGTTAACCATCTCATACTTCTGTAAAAGAAAAGGAATTTTCTATGACTATTTGGGGCAACATTTCTCCCTCAATCAATATCATATACTAACTGACATATTACATTTATGTTTCCTTGATCTTCTTTGGCATATTTTGCTAGCTGTTCTGCAAAATCGAACAGCATTTAAAATATTGTAGCTGAAATACTTCAATAGGTTATGTGAAGAAGTGCCAAATAAATGGAAGTCTAATATCTTTCCTTCAGCATTCTGCTTATTGTCATACCTACATTTTCCTTGTCTTTTGCCAATGGAATATCTCGCAGCTGTCTTATTTTATGTATTTTTAATTAGAATCAATTCCACTACAATTGTACACATACACAGGAACCTTTCAGCTCTCCACAGTTCTACATCCTACCATAACCAGAGAGCAATGTTGAACTGCTATCTAATTCATTGGTGACCCTCGTACTATCCTTGATCGGACTTTGCTGGCTTTCCCTTGCACTAAATGTTATTTCATTATCATGTATCTATACACTGTAAATGGCTTGATTGTAATTTTGTTTTGACTTTCTGCTGACTGGTTAGCACACAACAAAAGCTTTTCACTGTACCTCGGTACACGTGACACTAAACTAAACTGAAGCGTTCAAAACCTATCTCAAAGACCCACTTTGCATTGCTTTTAACATCTGTCTCAACTATTTATCCAATTCTTTCACAATCATCGCTCCCTTGGTCATACTCTAATGTAAACATTAGCCGGTCCAAGGATCCATGAAGTAAAGAAATAATTTCAACAGAAGCATCACCAAGGAGCATCACATCTGGCTATGCCCTTTCCTTCAGTTTGAGAGTATACTGAGAAAAAGGAACCTTTTGTTCGCATAAAACAAAGTATGTGAATTTATGATGTGCTTTGATTTACTTTAGGATAAAATAAATCAACACTTGCAACATTTCATGGGATAAATTGTCAGTTACTGAAATTATGACTAAGCTGAAATAAAATGTACTTTGAGAAGACAAACTGTTCATGAGAACCAATCTGCCCGTTAAAAACACACACTTTTTGCTGTCAGATAGTTTATAGTTAATGATTAGTTCAACTGATTTGTTATCGTTGTTTGTACAGTGGGGAGCATTAGCATTGGTCTCTGGATACTGTACACAATGTGAAATTCTGAAACAAAGAATTATTCCCTTCCTTGGGGGAAAAAAAGCACAGCATTCCTTTGTTTTTTTCTGGCGCTGAACATCAGATTTCAATGTATCCATTTTCGCTTTAATTGACTAAAGTGCATGGTGGATAAGATTCTGTAATGCAATTACCTGGTTCCAAAATCACAAACCATCCATTCAATTCTTCCTTGAATGTTATTCAGAGATCAGTATCTGGAACTCTTTGCCAAAGGAGATGGTTGAGTCAGATCCAATCACGATATATAAGAGACATTTTTAGAAAGCACATAAATAGGCAAGGCATACAGAGAAAGAAATGGACCCAATGCAGGCCAATGGGATTAGTGTAGATGGCAAAAGGTTGGCATCAACTTGGTGGAACAAATAGGCCAGTTTCTGTGTTATACAAGTCTAAAATGCTGGGAACATTTCTTTGTGGTACTAACCAGTTCAAAGACAGCTCTGAATGTTCTGTTCTCTAATTTACTGAGTGTTTTCAGATTTTTTTTGCTTTTACGACTCAATGTCCAGATTTAATGGACTATTTACTGCTCCACCCACCCCTCTCATTTCCCAAATTGGTGAGCTGGGTGAAAATGGAGTACTACAGCATCTTTTTGAACTATGATTTGCAGTTTATCCCCCTATTTCATTGTCTTTCTTTCAGATAGTTTTGCTCTATTTTTTCTTGCATTGCTTCATCTTAAAAATAACAAAATGGTTGGTTGATATCTGGGGGGAACAAACCCTTTCAGCACTTTAATGTTTCCACGTGGTAATAAGAGAACTTCATGACAGGAAAAAAATGTTTTATAACATTAAATGATGAAAAATTAATTAAAAACATGTTGTATGCAAATATTCTGGTGAGAATTGAGACATGAAAAATATTACATGTCTCGGCCTCTGGACTTTTACTTCCTAAAACTCTTGGTCCGAACTTTTTCCATCTCCTTCAAACTTATATCTTTGACCGAGGATTTTATCACATCTTGTTGTTATTCTTGCCTTGTTATTTGGCTGTGTCAAATTCTTTTGATAGATGAAGCAACTTTCAGAGTGTCCTCAGAACTTGCACGGACGAGCTAGCAGAAGTATTCACAGACATTTTTAGCCTCCTTATTATAACCTGTAGTTCCCATGTGCTTAAGCTAATGATTACCATACTGGTGCCAAAGAAAAATAAGGTAGAGTGCCTTAATGACATACACCATCGTGAAGTACGTCAGGAGGCAGGTCATATTCATATTAACTCCAGCCTTGATCCACTGTAGTCCACCTACTGCCATAATAGTGCATTGCAGAAGCCATCTCCCGGCCCTACACTAATGCAATCTCCAAACTCCGAGCAAGGACTCAGGACCTATTCTGCAACAGGATCCCAGCCTTTTTGGCCAAATCAGTAAGGAGAGGCAGCAAAACAGCCTCATGATTATTCTCAACACTGGTTCCCTGCAAAGCTGTAGCCTTCTCTTTCACAGCTCTGACAAAGATTCACAGACCTGTATCCCTAATTGCTTACCGTACCTGCATATTTACTTTTCATATCACATGAGCCAGAATACTGGGGATTCTTTGTAGACCAATGTTTATTAGGTTTAATACATATTTTGTTTTTCTTTTATTCATATCAAAGCACATATTCACATTTTCCCTCTAAACACCATTTGCCAGTTTCTAGGACACATACTTAACCTGACCAAATCTTTTTGTAATCACTTTGCATCCTCCTCACCTTTCCTCCAAGCCCTTGATATAGATATAAACATATGAATTAGAAATGTAAGACAACCTGCTCATTCCATATATTTGTTTAGTAAGCCTTGTTTAAATGGCTTCCACTGTATAAACATCCTTCCTCACTAAACACAGTACCCTAGTTATGGTCTCACCACACTCTATAAAACTGAAGCATAATCTCTCTATTTCTGTAATCCATTACTTTGCAATAAACAACGACATTATGTTAGCTTTCATAATTACATGCTGTACATATATACTAACCATTAATGAATCATGCACCAGGACACCAAGATCCCTATGCATCTCAGAATTCTGCAGTCTCTCACCATATAGATAATATGCTCTTTTATATTAACTGTCAAAATGCTTGGCAAACGTGGATGTGGAGAGGATGTTTCCATTAGTGGCAGAATCTAGGACTAGAGGTAATTGCCTCAGAATTAAAGGACATTCCTGAAGGAAGGAGATGAGGAGCAATTTATTTTGTCAGAAGGTGGTGAATCTGTGGAATTATTTGCCACAAAAGGGTGTGGAGGCCGTCAATGAATATTTTTAAGGCAGAGATAGATAGATTCTTGATTAGTACAGGTGTCAGTGGTTATGGGGAGATGGCAGGAGAATGGGGTTAAGAAGGAGAGATAGATGATTGAATGGTGGTGCACACTTGATGGACAGAATGGCCTAATTCTGCTCCTATCACATGATCTTATGACCATATGAAAATGATTAATTTCACATTTGTAAAATCATACTCTTATTTGCTATATTTTAGTTCACTCACTTCACTATAGCCTCCTTATGACCTCTTCACAAGTTACTTTCCCACTTTGTGTCATCAGGCAACTTAGCAATTACTGTATATACCTTCTGTGCCTTCAAGTTATTTTTGAAACTGAATTTTGAATCAGGAATACCAAACTGACCCAACTAGTCATAATCTGCCAAACCAAAAGTGTCCATTTTGTTCCTACTCTCGGCTTTTTGTTCTTTGCCAAACCATTATGCAAGCTATTGGCCATTAATTTATGTAACAATCCTTTGTATAGTACCTCATCAAACCTTTAAAAAAATGTTGCTTAACCTCCTTCTGTTCCATTACATAAAATCATCCCATTCACTCCTATTTTTGAGAAGCACAATGTAGAATGTCATTCCCCAATCGCTCCTGATAGTAAAGAATTCATTTGGACTAAATAACCTCTTAATCACTCCACGATGAACAATGCCCCTGAGCCACATCACTTATCATTCAGTGTGCAAAATTCCTGGTCACAGTTATAAAACATTCCTTTGTATTGTGTAATATTTATCATCGATTATACAAGTCATACACATTGTATTTTTTTATAAGGCACACGGATTATTTTATAAGCATGTGTTGTTGCCAAAATGTAAATTTTACACCTTTAACAGTTTTATCTTGACATAAGTTATAATTCAAGTGCAAGTATTCTTGGCAGGTTAGCTATGCCAAAATCCATTCATCTATTCACTAATGTCAATGGTTTAGGACAGCTTAAAGGAATTCAGAATTACATTTACATTGGCAAGACTCCAGTAGTTACTGAATAATGGGAGTGCCACAGTGATCTATAGGATGAGCGATTAAACAGATCAGCATTTGAGAAACTAGGAATCGAGGACCATTAATCTGTTGCAAAGTGTGCATCTGGAAAAATAAGCTGTTGATTTAACCCTTTGCAGTTACACTTCTGTACTGAACAAATGTCAAAATAATTCAACTAATTCTGGTGCATGTCATAAATTAGAGGCAAATGATTCTGTTACTTTGGTGTATATGGAGATTCACTTGACATTGTAATGAAATGGTCCCCTATTTTCATGAAGCTTTAGCTCAAACGGATTAGCACATCTAAAATACAAGACAAAGGAAATTAAACACAAATTTATTAATGCTCAATGCATTGACAGTTAATTGAAGAAATTAATTTCAACACAAATTCAGTTGCGTGGCTGAAGTTCAAGGAATTACAATAAAATATAAATAAATACACAAGAAACTGCAGATCCTGGAACCTTGAGTCATCACTTTGAATTGTTCAATCTGTTTCTCTCTCCATTGTTGATGGCTGCCCCGCTGAATATTTTTTTCAGATTTTAAGTTATCTTCATTATTGTCCAAGACTGTCCGTTGTGATCCTGATCACTGGAGGGATTGAGTTGTCAAGCTAATAATCAGGCTTCAAAATTCAGTGGAGCTGGAAGAGGAAATGAATCAAATCCTTCTGATTCCATTAATTTTAAATCATTGTGTTGTTCCCTTTTATGCATATTCAGTGGGACTATATGTAGATTTGAAATGCACAGATCTTGTGTTAATTTGGTTCAGGCAGTCCGATTTCAGGAAATAAACCAGAAATGGCTTAATGCTTCCCATTGCTGCATGTAGAAGGGATTATTGTCTGTTTCTGAACTCTTGGCTATTACTATATTTTGTTTTGGCTGCAGTGTCACAAAAGCAATAGAACTGAAACGGTGCAGAGATGAGCAACAAGGTGATAGAAAGTATAAAGAAGATGAGATAAGGAAAGCGTAACAGAACAAAAGCTTTGCAGTTTGGGTTAAGTGGGGCCCTCACGAAAGTATATAAAACATTTTCTAGATAGGCAATGTAAGTGCTGAATATTATTAAATCACGAAAGTAGGGCCAGGAGAAATAAGTGGAAGTGAATTAAAAGTTAATTTAAAACAGATATGTTATTTGATGCTTTGCTCAGTATGATAAATGTTAAAATTATCTGCTGAACCAATGAAAGCAAAAATATTGGAATTGTTTAAACTATTATTGGATGATATTATGTGGTAATCAAGTCAACTTTGTTGCAAAGTTTTGGTATTGAAGGGATACGTAATCATAGGCATTAATGGGGTGGCTCTTCATGGGCGACTTGGCATACCAGAGGGATAATCTTCAGTCGCTTGTGTGGTCTTTTCTTGTATCTGACTTCTACGCTGAGTCAAAATAAAAAATAACTTTAAATTGTAACTGCTCAAGTTGCAAAATGCCAGTCATAATCTTCTTTGATTATCTTAGTCAAGGCTAATCTCCATCAATTGTAATCTACGATGATTATTTTACTTCGGAGTCACGTGAGTGACTACGTGAAGAACCCGCTCAGTGCGCAGGCGCGGCATTACGCCAGCAGTGCAACAGCGGCAGCGGGAGCTAGGCACTCCCGCAACAGAGAAACGGACCGTCAGGTGAGTATCCTGAGGTCGGGTTTCTTTTACAGGGGAGCCCCTTTTTCTGCTTGTGTTTTACAGGCAGAGAAAAAGGCTCTGGAACAAAACTGTCCCCCGTTCGAGGAGGAACGTTTCCCGTCGGGGGGAAGGGGGGCAGCAACAGGCGGTAGGAGCGACCCGGTGTTCCTCTATTCCCCAACACCGTGCCGAGCCCAGCCCGCTAGCGGGCTGGATGTATAGCCACCCGAAGAGGCATCCGGCAGGTGTTCCCGATTTGGGACGGGACGTCTCTCCACCCGCACGGGGGGAGAGAGAGCCGCCTGAGCCGCTGGAGCGGCTCTCGGTGCAGGTGCCTGCGAGACGCGCTGCTTGAGGGGCGCTCTCGCTACTACAAGGCACAAAAGCTCCAGAAGAAGGCGGTAGGAACATTTAACCGGGCGTTCCGCTATCCCCACACCGCGCCGAAGCCAGTCCCGCTAGTGCCTGAGCTGCGGGCTGGATGTTCAGCCATCCGAAGAGGCATCCGGCCGGTGGCTTCCGACTTGGGAAGTGGCTTCCGACTATCTCCACCCGCAGGGAGAGAGACAGCCGCCTGAGCCGCTGGAGCGGCTCCTGGAGCAGGAGCTCCTGCGAGACACGCTACGTGAGGGGCAGTCTCGCTGGAGGGTTCAGGCATACCCTCCACAGTGCCTAGGCACTGCCCATCGCTTCCTCCTTAGTGTGGTTAGCTTTGGGGTGACCAGTGGCTGGGCTGGTCATGAAGAGGGGTCACTGGCTGAACAATATCGGGAGTATGCTTGAGGTACAGGATCAGGAAGAGCTGCTGGGTGTGGCCGCTATGTGGCTCCACCACTAGCGAGATGGCTTTTCAGTCTCAACTGATGGCCAGCTTACTACCTGTCTTTTCCAAAAAACCTCTCCAAGACAGGTAGCCATGAGGCGTTGGTTTTATCACGCCTCCCCTAAATTGCATTTACTCAAAGTGCCCGCCATTATTGGGGGATACATTGAGCAGCGCATTTAACCTAAATATTTTAAAAATGCATTTGGTACCCTGACGTCGGCTATCATGTCCACCTGCTCATTCCAGAAGGGCAGGGTAGTATGGCAAAACACCTGACCCTACTGTTCAACGGTATACCTCATAACTTCTGAAATGAACTCACAAACCTGCCCTCAATCTATGAAATTAACAGGACTATGAGAACGCCGACCTCATAAGCACAGATCCTGCTACCTGGCACTTACCAAACCAGTCCTAAAAAACTGGACAAAGTGTTCAAACTATTCGGCACAAGAGGGCAGAGTCTGGAATGAACACCACACTAAACCAGACAGCAGTACCTCTACGTGTCCACCAGGGGCGTCTACCTCATGGTACTGGTGAAAGCTCGGGGCCTGCATGCCAAACCTGTAGCATTTTAGGCCACGACCCAGAGCAGGCCCCAGGGGAAAATGTGCCACCCCCCAACAAACATCGTCCCTACAAGAACAAGGAACCAGAAACCGAAGAAAACAACAATGAAGACAGATAAGTATGGTTCCTACCATCACATAAAGGTTAAGGGTTGTACTAACAAGGGGTGGATGAATCACGCCTGGTTAGGAAGCTATCACTCTTGGTAGTTATATACCAAAAAAATAAATACAAGGGGAATAGAATTAATATCTTGCCACCAATTCAGCAAGCACCCCAAGTGGTCTACCCTCCCACGATGGTGAATGTCGCACCATCGTTGATAAACCACTTGAGTATTTCACCAGGTATACCCATTCATGGGATTTGTAACTACTACCATGGATCCAAGGATACTTTATGGTAGACATCGACCTTGAAGATGCACACTATTCAGTACCTTCTCATATAAGTTTCGGATATACCGCAATTACCTGGATGGAGTAACCATGATGAGCGTTGCGGCATTTAAGTCAAAGTTATCCAGAATCAACTAGCCCTGACACTTAGAAACATTACGTCATGGCATGTCTATATATTAACGACAAACTATCCTTGGATACAGCTTTAGCTGCATCGCTTCTCGGCCTTTTGGCTAAGATCAAGTGTAGTATCTGTTCTTATCAGTTTAATAATCTGATACGTCCCTTATCTAGGGACCATATATTAAATTGAATTTTGGAACAGGGAGATGGAATAGGGGCTTGCTCCGTCCACTCCACGCATCGACCCAGTATTGCAGTGCCTCTGGGAACGGTGCACATAATATATATCCAGATATTTACGTTGACCATCCACAACGTTGTTATCTGGTATTCATTAAGACTATCAGTCATGGTGCATTAACCACCAATCAACTACATGGCAAAGTAATTGGGATATAGCAGCATTACCAGCTACTGAACTTTGTACCTTTCCTATGAGCTGAGATACTAGTGTTCAAAACTATCTCCATACCTGTAATATGGGGGCAAATGGATTAATCTGTAGTGTTATCATGGAATTTATCGGCAGGAAGGATTATGGTTGTACACTTCCACCTGTTTTGAGTAACATCTTATGTGTCCTGATGTGTTACTGAGCTTGTAATACTTAATGCCAATATGAATTGACTTAAACATGTTATATATTAACTTACTTAATTCTAGTGAAGCATTTGCTCAGTAATCCACCAAATTTGCATGTTCGTTTATAAGATAACAACATCAGTGGTGGCATACCAAACCACTTGGGCGGAGAACATCGATATTAGGGGACAATTTATTAACAATTGGAAACCGTATGTCGTCAAACATGTTTGACCATCAGTAACTCACCTATCAGGTGAGCTAAATACTGTAAACATACATTTAAACCAAAAATATTTGCTGAAATCACTAAGCAATATGGACACCAGATATCGATTCCTTATATCCAATTAAATCACCACGTACTAACTTACGTCACATGAAACCAATCTCAAGGCAGCGGCAATGGAGACATTCCCGCGTATTGAGGGGTGGGGGGAACCTAATCTCTATGTTTTCCTTTCCTTCTACCTCTTCAATAGGTACTACGGCTTCATCAGTCGGGTACTACGCAAATTACAGTGGACCAAGTCCACAAGCATGGTTCCCAGTGATCCTCGACATGGTCATTAAAAGAATTGCAGAATTGGGAAGACCATTGCTGTGCTTGGATCAGGAGCACTATCAACCTGATGACAGCATTCCGTCGCATATCCTAGGGAACATACCTGAGGAGCATCAAGAAATGGTACACTGTTTCCAAAACAGGAATTACACATTCAACTATAACAAAAAACTGTACTGGAGCTCCTGGCAGGTCTTCACCACAATGAAGGACATGTTCTGTTAGCCTACTCAACTTGGGTACCGCTCACTGGTGATCAGATACAGGAGAGGTATATCAATCCATTCCCCAGAAATAGGTACACCCAAATTGGGATGTCAGTGAAATCCTGACATACCTTAGGGGATGATCACCAGCCAGGTCACTCACCCTGGAACAGCCTACCCTGAAGATGGACATGCTGGTGGCCTTACATCAACACAAAGAGCCAGCTCTCCCATCTACTGCGATGGGACAACATGGTTATAACACCAGATAGTGTCACATGCCCATTCAAGGGTTGGCCAAACAGAACAGACCAGGAACATCAGGTCCAGTCATGAAATTCCGGGCATACCCACCTGAACCACGTTTTATGTGTCATGACCCACTTAGAGATCGACACAATAAGGAATACCGAGGGAGAGGAAAAAGCCTTATGGGTCAGCCACAGGAAACCTCATGGTCGGGTGACGAGCTAAACTATCTCTAGTGGCTCAAGCAGGTACTGGGAGTTGCTGGAGTAAATACTAACGTGTATAAAATCTTATTCCACCAGAACAGCTTCCACGTCAGTAACTAAGAGGATGGACGAGCCTATGGACCACATCCTGGCTACTGCAGGGTGGTCTAGGGAGTATACGTTCCAAACTTTTATAACAAACCACTGACAGAACCTGTATCGTTTGCAGAAAAAGAATCTGCAAAAAATATATAATTTAAGCCCGGGGGAGCAATTGGTCTTGTTGTTGTTAATAACACCATTATTGTTTTTACAAACAGATTCATGGTTGATTACGATAACATACTTCCTCCCTCGAATGACTTCGGCAGCGAGTGAAGTATGAACTGTTACACGGTTTGAAATCACAGAGCTTTGAAGTCTTCACGTAGTCACTCACGTGACTCCGAAGTAAAATAGTAAGATTAAACGAGAACTTACCAGTTTGAAGTTTGATCTGTATTTTATGAGGAGTTACGATGAGGGATTACGTGCCCTCCGCTCCCACCCTCATTATATGGATCAAACTAATAAATTGATGTCTCCTTATCTTTACTATGTTTACTTCAAATAACTGTGTCTATCTGTGATTCCACACCGCTGCTTGGAAGTATGCCGCGCCTGCGCACTGAGCGGGTTCTTCACGTAATCCCTCATCGTAACTCCCCATAAAATACAGATCAAACTTCAAACTGGTAAGTTCTCGTTTAATCTTACTATTTTATCTTCCACTGGATAGGAAGTCTAGATTGACCAAAGATATGGAAAATGTCCCATCTCGTTTTAGCATTAAAGAAACAGCGCAGGTTGCTCCGTTTGTGAAATTAGCCTTGGTACCTGTCAATGGGAGGTTTGCAGAACAGGGATGTTGGGGATTTGCTGGTGTGCAATAACCTGAAAACGACAAATGTTTTCTATGCTTTGTTGTGTACTGTATCGATCTGCTGCTGCAAGTTATTCCAGTTGTTACAATGTAACACAGCAGGTAAGATCTGTGTAAGATAACAATCTCCCAGCTTTGAGGCACTGTTGCCAATTGGTGAGGATGGCTTATGGTATGCTTACTTTCACTTGACATGGTATTAAGTACAATAGTTGGGATGTCATCTGTTAGCGAGTCCACACCTAGAATTTTGTGTGGAATTATTGGAATATTTGTGGAATATTGGAACATTTGTTTTCAGATAAAAGAGGAGGAATTAAGTTCTTCTTGGCCAGACTTAAGTCATTAAACCATTCTTGTAGCATGCAACAACATTGAGAGAGCAGGCAGTGGAGGAGAGAAATGTTTGACAACATCTTGCTGTCAATGAGAACAAGAGGCTGAAGTGTCATTCTGCTGATCATTGTGTACTCTTGAGCACTAAGAATATACTTCTCTTTTAGTGTCTTTATCAGGTTCTCCTGCATGCAGGTACACAGCAAGGAGATAGCCCGACCAATTCCAGTGCCGTTGTGAGCGTCCTGTTTCCCCTGACATTCCAGATTGTTATTGGAGATGATCATAACCATTCTGTCATTTGCAGGTAAGAGGAAAGTTACCTTTTGAAATGTGGCTATTATTTTTAATGTGTGAAACATCCATGAAGTCCATTCTTATCCAACTTCTTCCAGCCATTCCCACTTTCCCCTGAATTTGCTGCTTGTGTCTTCCTATAAAATGAATTCCTGTTTGACTTTATGTTTATCTTTCATAATTTCTTCAAAGTTGTTTCAACTAATTAAAAAAACCCTGGAATAGTAATTCAACTGATAAACAGCGCTCAAAATAACATGAGTCTGTACCAGAAAATGTTTGGAAGAAGATGGATAATAGGTGACTCGTGTAGTTGAGAACCTGAGAACATTGTAGCGTGTGAAGGTATCTGCAGTACTGCAATGATCAACTGTAGTCCAGCTGATACGAATAGATTGCCTGTGCTGGGAAATTGAACCAAGCCGAATTTGTGCAGTTAAACTTTTCATTTCAACTTTTTTCGTTGGAAATCTGCTGCGACAAGACTTGCTGTCTAACATTTTATAACTCAATTTCTGAATTCCAGCATTCATGGTTATTTGCATTTCTATTGCAGGAAATAGAGCATAGTTTTACTCTGAATCTATGTTACTTTCAGCTCAGGTTATTTGCATGGTAAAGCTCCCTTTATTAAATCTTAATAATGCAGATTTAACCTCAGTGTCAATGAAGCATCAATATTGGATGTGAGACGCTTCTAATTCACACCACAGCTTCCTAATGACTCCTAAGGGTGCAACTGTTCATTTTCTTAACTGTGGCAATTACGAGCAACGGATTTGCACTAGTTTATAATGGAAACCTCTTATACAAAACAGCAAAATGATCAGTATTTCACCAGCAAGGTTAAGATTAAACACCTTGACCAGAGGTAAAAGGCCAGTGCTGATCTTAGTGGAGCAGGGATTCATGTTCATTACACATTATGTAGCACTGAACCATTATTCCCAACATTTTAACATTGTTCACTTACTTCATTCCACTCTCTCAGTACGATCACTTGATCAAAATGCATTTGTAAAGTTGATAAGAGTTATGAAAATAAGCTACTAAATACTAAATGGGCGGCTGGGTGATGCAGCGGTAGATTTGCTGCCTTACAGCACTGACAGCGCCAGTGACCCGGGTTCGATCCCGACTACAGTTGCTGTCTGTACTGAGTTTGTACAGTCTGTTCTTTCCCTGATCGCGTGGATATTCTCAGAGAGCTTCGGTTTCCACCCACACCCACAAAAACCACCTGGCATTTCAGCATTTTCTGGTTTTATTGTAGATGATTTAAGTTATTTAACTTAATTGGGTTCCCAGCCTGGGATTGACAATGATTGCAGGAGCAGTGAAGAAAGGTCCTGGCCTGCCCCAACTCGCCAGACTCTTCACAGATGCTGCCTGGCCCACTGAGATCTTCCACCATTTTTCTTTTGTAAAGCAACACAGTTCTTTTGTGAGCTCTCAATTCCGGATCCGACTTAAAACAGCATGACTAATTATTCCGGGCAACACTTTGAAGAAGCATTGTGCAGGAAATGATGCCTCTCTACCTAGATGATAAATGTTAATGTAGAAGACCAGCATTGGAGCAGTGCAATTTGTGACCAAAACTGTGCAGTTGAATTTCCAGAAGTTGTGATATAATGCAGAAATGGTAGTACTTGTGTTTTACTCTGGGAACAAATGATTTTCATTTGCTTAGAACTGGAAAAAAAAACAGACAATTGAATTTCTAGGCGGTAACCTTTTTTTTTTACCCTTAAGTCAAACGTGATTGTTGAAAGGAGGAGGAGCCATCTTGGTGATCGGCTGCTAGCCAGCAGCCGTCCGTTTTAAATCCGTTTTTTTAATAGTTTTTAGTGAGTCCTGTTTTTTGTTTGTAGGGGATATGGTCTTTTTAATGTGGGGGGTAGGTGTAAACTTTATTTCTAGGTCCCTACCTGGTCGGTGTGGCAGCCTTTTCTCCGGGCTGCCCGTCGACCCGTCCTCGTGGCCTACCTGCGGGCTTGGAGCACCGTTTCCTGGCGGGGACCGCCCAGCACCTCGGCCTCGGCGGCGGCACAGCGTTGGAGCGCTGGAGCGGAGTGGAGCGGGCGATGCCTTGCCTGGGTCGCCGCGCTGGAGCGACGCACTGGAGCTCTGGCGAGCTGGACCGCCGAGAGCAACATCTCCGGGCTGCGGGTCTGCGGAGCGGAGAGGCGGCGTGTGGAGAGGTGGCAGCGCGGAGAGGTGGCGCCGACTTTGTCATCGGGAGCCTGGGAGCTCCAAACCGGCGCGGCCTTGTCGGCTTCGGCAGCCGCGGGCTCCAACCAGGAAGCGGCCGTTCCAGGTGGCCCAGCCGCCGAAAGGACTCTCCCGACGCCGGGGCAAGACCATCCGGTGAGAACGGCCAGGGACATCGGGCCTCCGTAGAGGCAATTGCGGTGGCCTCAATAGGCCTGACTTTGGGGTGAACATGGGGTGGGGACTGGACATTGTGCCTTCCTCCACAGTGCTACCCACTGTGGGGGGATGATTTTTTTGTCTAATTGTAGTCCTGTAGGTCTGTGTCCAAGATGGCTGCCGTGAAGAGAGAGTGGACGCTGGCGCGCTTTGGCTGCCGCTGCTCTCTCTTCACACTGTGTTTTTGATTTTCTGTTTTTGGATTGAATTCTGTTTTTAATTTGTGTCTCTGTGATGTCTTTATTACTTGTTATATTCCGATTATATGTTATTCCGATTACTATGTAAGGTGTCCTTGAGATGTCTGAAAGGCGCCCATTAAATAAAATTTATTATTATTATTATTAAAGTAGCATGTGTGAAATATTTAACCATTATATTGGGCGACTTTCTCACTTGTGAACTTGATTTGAAATCCAAATGAGTATTTCCATTCCATTACTTTGGAAATCCAAATTGATTCAAAGTGGTAAAGTGATTAATTTCTATCTAAAGGGGTTCTTCATCTTATTATTCATAAACCTAAAGCAGCCCCCCCCCCCCCACTATGTACTCTTTCCTCCCAATTCATAAAATAGTAAGAAGGAACTGCAGATGCTGGAAAATCGAAGGTAGACAAAAATGCTGGAGAAACTCAGCAGGTGCGGCAGCATCTATGGAGCGAAGGAAATAGGCAACGTTTCGGGCCGAAACATTGCCTATTTCCTTCGCTCCAGTGATGCTGCCGTACCCGCTGAGTTTCTCCAGCATTTTTGTCTACCTTCAGAAAATAGTAAATTGTTTTTATTGATGTTGGTTGTCCTACTTCTAGGTATTATAATGGGTGGGGTTGTGTTGTGGAAGAGGAACTCTGCATTGATTTGTAATTCAATTGGAAATTTGAACATGAATGTTTGTAAATGAACCGGGAACAAAACCCTTTGATGCTTCTTTTCTTAAGTAATTTACCAGATACAGTTCTTTTAAGTCCTCTTTAGTACATGGTGATGGGGTTTAATATATTATTAATCATCTAAATTAACAAAAACAAAAGCTTTCAGTTGTTTTGAGAGAAGATAGAAGTCAATATCCCTGTTGAATTGATCCCTGCTTTGTTTCTAAATTATTCTGAGTGGTTTCAAACAATAACTGAAAATAAATGTTTGCAAAATATCTATGCAGAACACATCTGTGTGCAATCACTTACTTTTTTAATGATGCTCTAACAGCGCAATACTGAGGGAATGTTTTATGTGAAATGTTTACCTGGGACATTGTCATTGGATTTTAAGTATTGGTAGAGCAGATTTTTCCCAGGATGGCGCTACTGTCATATGAGGAAAGATTGGAAAGGCTGGGCTTGTAATCACTGGAACTTAGAAGGATGAGAGGAGATCTTATAAAATTATAAAAATGACTGGACAAGCTAGATGCAGGAAAAATGTTCCCAAAGTTGTGGGTCCAGAACCAGGGGCCACAGTCTAAGAATAAAGGGGAGACTATTTAAAACTGAGATGAGAAAAAATCTTTTTCACCCAGAGAGTTGTAAATTTGTGGAATTCTCTGCCACAGAAGGTAGTAGAGGCCAATTCACTGGATGAATTTAAAAGAGCTTACATAGAGCTATAGGGGCCAGCTAGCGGAATCAAGGGATATGGGGAGAAGGCAGGATGATTAGCCATGATCACAATGACTAGCGGTGCAGGCTCAAAGGGCCAAATGGTCTCCTCCTGCACCTATTTTCTATGTTTCTATGTAAGAACATACAGAAGCTATGCAAACATAGTGGATGGATCACAGCACCTCCACAAATGCTTCTGTCTCAGCTGAGTATACGCACATCCAAGAGAGGCTCCAGCAGCTGCAGAAATTAATAACCTTGGACTAGAGGGACTGCTTCAGAATAAGGAGAATCTGAATAAGGGTCCTGACCCAAAACACACTTTGTCCTATCTCCCCCCCGATGCTGCCTGACCCGCTGAATTTCTTTCGCCTTTTGTGTTTTTCTCTAAAAGGATAATCTGTTTGAGGAAGTTTATTATGTTGAAACTGGCTGCTGAGTTTCCCACGTTACAAAAGAAAGTACTTGTACTGACTGGAAATGTGTTATAGAAAGGTGTCTTTTTTCTCAAATATGAACTGACCATTATTTTAAATCATGAAAGAATATTAACTAATATGACATCAGAAGTAAAATATAGTCTGCTAAATTGGTTGATAAATACATAAATATAAACAAATGACATTGCAAGGAGACTAGTCAAACTACAAAGTTTTAATTTTTTTAACGTAAAATAACCAATTTTTTTTTTTTCCCTGTTAAATGGAAGAACATGACCATCCTCTGACTGTTGCAGTGATGGAGATATTAATCCATTGAACACCCTTTTAAAATATTGGGGATGGGAACTGCTGGAAACGCTTCAAGCATTTATACAATAATATTCACAAAGAATAAATTCAAGGTCACTAGGACTGTTCTATGTTAATGCTCATCCTATTCTATGCTCAAAGGAACATAGACTAATATAAAAAGGCAAATATAATATGCTCTAATAGATCGATCGGGAAGGGTGAGATTAAAGAGGGAATGTACTAGGTCCTGGGGGAATGCTGTCTGTTCAAAACAATTCTCTGGTGTAATGAGAACAGTCATGCTCAATAATATTGATTGTAAAAAAAACAATAACATTTATTACTCCCATAGAAAGCAACTCACCCAGTCATCTTGTTGCTAAGTCACACTGTGGTGATAATGATAGTGAAGTAAGCCGATTGATCGCAGTTTGAGTTTTGTCTTAAAATTAGCTTGAATTTTCAGAAATGCTGTTGATTCAGGACAGATATCATACTGACGGGGTATGCCTGACCCCCTATAAAATACATGTTGTCCTGCGGTTAGCATGGTTCCTAATTTGCGCGAAGAGTAATTTTACAAGCTCCACAGTGTTTCTGGTCTGCAAAGCATGATGCTTCTCCCTGCCAGTTACATAACAATCACTTCATTCAGAAGAGCCCGCTCCTGTTCAACATTTCCTTCAGAAACACATTAGAGACCAAACACTTGGCAGAAAAGGACACTTAACCTTTCCCCCTGCCATTCATTGGTGCTACATACTGTTCTTACAGTTCATTCTTTCTACATTAGCGATGAAACTGGACAATCCAACAGTTTATCCTAACTTTATAATTAAAATGATAGAAGCCACTGTGTTTACAAGTTTTGCTCTCAATCAGTTGATTCAACAGGGAGGCTAATTG
Source organism: Amblyraja radiata (assembly GCF_010909765.2). Classification (NCBI taxonomy): domain Eukaryota; kingdom Metazoa; phylum Chordata; class Chondrichthyes; order Rajiformes; family Rajidae; genus Amblyraja; species Amblyraja radiata. The sequence continues at coordinate 6,040,057 of NC_045992.1, read as the reverse complement.
CCACACTCCCATTTTAATTCAAGGCACAAGAGTATGTCTGAACTGTTAATTGAAGTACCAGCGTTTAACAAACTCCTTCATTCTGATGCTTCCAGTAGGGGTCAGTTGCTTCCAAGAGTGAGAGTTGATTAAGAAAAGGAGTGCTAGAATCATGCAGAATGGAAACAGGCCCATCAGCCCAACTCATCTATGCCAATTAAGATGCCCATCTAAAGGGCTTGTCCCACTTTCACGACCTAATTCATGACCTTTTGTACTCGTGGACATTTTTCATCAGGCTAGAAAAACGTCCCGACCTACTTGATGCCACGAGTATCTAGGACTAGCATCACGGCCTGCTACGACCTACCTACGACCTCCTACGACCTTGTGACGACCATGCTGCGAGTATGAGTCAAGGGCAAACTTGGCAGAGGTCGTGAATTAGGTCATGAAAGTGGGACAGGCCCTTTAGTTAGTCTTATTTGCCCGCATTGACCTGTTTTGCTCCAAACCTTCAGTATCCATGCACCTGTCCAAATGCCTTTGAATTGGTGTTATTGTGCTACTTCAATCACTTCCTCCAGTAGCTCCAGTAAACATTTCCACTTTCATCTTAAACCTTTGCCCTCATTCGTTTTTTCCCCTCATTCTAGTTCTTGTGATATGAGCTGTGGCATCACTGTGAACTGGCGGTTCCTCTGAGTGTTATTCTGACTGGGAGTGTGTGAATGTGGAATTCTTTGTCCCCAAGGTATACTTAGTATACAGTATATGGAGAAAATACAACTGGGACAGTGTTTCATTCTATTCATTGTTCATGCATTTGGGATATTTTCAGTTTGCATTGCAGTTCTGGTCACTACTGGAAGGATGTGGAGACTTTGGAGAGGGTGCAGAAGAGGTTTGCTAGAATGATGCATGGATTAGGGGGCATTGGCTACAACAAGAGCTTGGACAATCTTGGATTGTTTACTTCGGAAGCCAGAGGTTGAGGGGAGAGCTGATAAGGTATATAAAATTATGGGAGACATAGATGGGGCACAGAACATGTCCCAGCCTGAAACGTGCTGCTGGGGGTGGTGGTGGAGGCAGATACAATAGTGAATTTTAAGATACTTCTGGATAGGCACATGGAATGCAGGGAATAGAAGGATGTGTGCAGGCAGATAAGAGATGGTTTTGGCACAGACATTGTGGGCTGAAGGACCTGTTAACTGTGCTGCATTATTCTATGTTTTAGAGCTGCTATACTGCATTAGATTATATTGTATTGTTTGCAACTTGAGGAAATTTACCTTGCATTCCCAAAAACATTAGAGGTGCCATTTTTCAGATGAGAGTAAAGTAAGGGTCTGTCGTCAATCTTTCAACAGAAGTTCTCCTGATAACTATTTCAGAAACTAGATTGCTAAAATAGATATTCTGGTTGTCACATTAATCTTTGTGAGATCTCATCATTCCCTAATTAGCTGTTAATGTTTCTGCATTCTAACCGTAACTACACTTAAAGTACTTTGTTGATTGTGGAGTGCCTTGACAAAACCTATATTTGAGAAACACACCTTACAGATTGAAGGCTTTATCTTTAAGTATAATAATAATAATAATAATAAACTTTATTTCGGACTCAAGGTCCAGACAAGGGGCAACATTACATTAAAAATGCATTGCATATCAAATATCATAAATATATATAAAATCATGGTATATTACATTAAAACATCATGATTTATATTTTTTTAAACCCACAATACTTAAGTTAAAAATCCAGATTAAAAGATGATCAATGTCCTACAACGAGACAACGATACCAGTGTCTCCACAGCTGGGATTCGTAGCATGTAGTGCTAACCCTTATGTTTGTCAAGGCCACAATAAGCACATTTTTAGAGTCATTTATCCTGCAAATGAATTTATACATGTGGTGTTTTAGGATAGCTTCTAAAGTACTGACTCCAGCAGCCACAAACATATTACTGGCACTACATCATCTAGGTTGCCTTAGCAGTGTTCTCATGGCATCGTTTTATGCCACCTTTAGTCTCTGCATACTTGTCTTTAAATAGTTCGACCACAGGTGCGCAGTGTAGAGGGGTGTGCAGTATGCTCTAAATAGCGACATCTTCACCACATCTGCACACGCACCAAATTTACGCAAGAGGATATTCGCCTGTACATACAGCATGCGTCGTTGCCTATAAATATCCTCATCATCTGTCATTTGTTATGTAATAATATGCCCTAGATATTTTACCTTATTACAGACACTAAGATTGTTGTCAGACAATTTAAAATCAGGATATTTTAGGCATTTATCCTCCTTGGTTCTACAGACCATAACAGCACTCTTACTAGCATTATATTTAATGTCATGTTCCACACCATACACGGAACATATAGTAAGGAGCTGCTGGAGACCAGCGCTAGATGGACTAAAGACCACAAGATCATCTGCATACATAATATGGTTCACTAAAATATTACCAATCACGCACCCAGTGTTACAGGCTTTCAATTGTTTAGACAGATCATCAATATATAGATTAAAAAGGACTGGGGACAAAATTCCCCCTTGTCTAACACCATTGCTAACCCCAAATGGGGCTGAGACCCTATTGCCCCATTTTATTTGCATAAAGGGAAGATAGGTTAATATTTCTGGTGGATAATCTTTTATCTTAATTATTCTGATAAAGATTTCACACCAAAGCTGCTAAATTAACTGCATTAAAATATAACCAATCTTTTCCCCTTTCCAGTATTTGCTTGTTTATTTCTCCTTTTTATCCTTATGCTAAATCCCCTTTGGTTAAAGTGTTTGAATATGATACTAACAATTGTGACCCCTATAACGATGCCTCCCCATTAATAAAAATTGATGTTGTAAGACAGAAAATCCCTCTAGTTTAAAGATTTTACAAGATCCTATTAAAAATTTAGAGGATATAGAGGCTAAACAATACATCAAATGGCTGTCCTTTTCAAGGTATGTTTTCTGTCTGTATATATAAATAATCTGAATGAAGTAGACACTAACACTGAAAATCTCATTTGGGGTCAGCTTTAGCTGAACTTTGAAAGCATTGGATTTCTCCCTGCCCTGTTCTTGCCTGGGACTGACCCAGCATATCATCTTCAAATCAATGCCTGGGTCCCTTTCTGTTTTAACCCAACTATCTATCGACCAGTGCTCACAAAAAAAACCTCAGGCTTCCTTGATCATATTATATATCTGCTGGGAAATCAATATGGGCAATTTTAAAATATAAGGGAGAAAGAAAAATGCCTCCATCCCATTCACAGCTGAATGAAACCTTATCCAACAGGAGTTGAACAGTCACAGATGGCTGGTGAGCTCTGAAGGTGGCACTCCTGAGCTTGCTGAATCATAATGTTGAGTTTGAAGACTGTGGATTTAAGCCCTGATTTAAGATTTGAATGTAAAATTTGGCCAGGACAGTGACGGCATTTAAAAAAGCAGAATGATGTCCACAAGCTATTCTTGGACAGTTCCTTCCCAGCTGTTAACAGGCAACTGAATCATCCTTCTGCAACTAGAGAACAGTTCTGAAGTATTATCAACCCCATTGGTGACCCTCGGACTATCCTTGATCGGGCTTTGCTGGCTTTACTTTGCACTAAACGTTATTCCCTTATCATGTATCTATACATTGTAAATGGCCCGATAGTAATCATGTATTATCTTTCCGCTGACTAGATGGCAAGCAACAAAAGCTTTTCTCTGTATCTCGGTACATGTGACAATAAACTAAACTGATAGACTGAAGCTAATATATGACTTTAGTCCATTTAGGACTATTATTACTATGCTGCCTGCCTTGGAAAATTATTGGACATTTACCTCAGATGTAATACAATGTAATCCATTGTAAGTGAAACACTGAACATTTAAAGTGAGGTGATCAAATTGAACAGCTAAAATCTTTTCTAAAGTTTATATTTTATTTTCCTGTTGTTCTTGCTGAATATAGCCACTGTGTGGCAATATAATAAAGTTTTTAAGATTAAATCTAATTGATTGTCTAACTCTGCCAAGACTGGAATGGTCAGACTCACGACAAAACAGTGCCATTAAATTTATTTGATTTTCCTCTGCAAGCGCCTCATAGAGTTTCATATGCTACTACACTAAGCCAATTATGTAGATCAAAAGCATAATAATATTCCATTTATTAGCCATGGTTGTGTGTTTTATAAGTTACAATTCTCAATCTTTTTGTCAAGGTGTAAATTCTCCAATCCCATGGAAAGGAGTTTGGTTCACAAGATAGTGTTGGAATGACTTAGTTCGGTCTTGTACCTATATCCCCCATTGGGGTTCTGGATATACTGAATTTATCCTTGTTTTCCATAACAACTTTGGTAATGGTGTTGATATTGGTTTATTATTGTGAAATGTAGTGAGATGCATGAAAAAAAAATCTTGTAGGTTATCTAGCCAAATCACACTAAACATGAGTACAATCAAACCATACACAACAGGTAATGTAAAAATAAAAATAAATAGAGTATAGTTTATAATATTATGGTTGTGGAGAAAGTGCAGATTTAAAAAAGATGCAAGGGCCACTGCGGTAAATTAGCAGTTTGCGACTAAATCTTTAGTTTATAAGATCGATTTAATAGTCTGATAACAGCGAGCAAGAAGCTGTACGTTAATTTGGTAGATCTGCTTTCAAGCCTTTTTATCTTCTGTACATGGGATAAAGAGAGAAGAGGGAATGATCAGGGTGTAAATGTCCCTTGATTATGTTGGCTGTTTTCCTGAGGCAGCATGAAGTGGAGATGGTTGATCGGGGGAGGCTGGTTTGCATAATGGACATGGCTACATCCTCGGCTCTTTTCAATTTTTGGAGGTCATGGGCAAGGGGTTGCCAAAGCAAGTTATGATGCATCCTGATAGGATGCTCTCCGGTGCATCTGTGGACATTGGTCAGAATCATTGGAGACATGCCGAATTTCAAAGGCCTTCTGAAAATCTGGGTAAACAACACCCACTGAGTCTCCTTTGTATATCCTGCTATTTATTTCCTGAAAAAATTCCAACAGATTTGCCAGGCAAGATAATCCCTTCACAAAACCATGCTGACTTCGACCTATTTTATCATGTGCTTCCAAGGACTCGCAAACCTCATCCTTAATAATGGTGATGTCATCTGCAAACTTAGAAATGGAGTTAGAATAGAATTTTGCTGCACGGTCGTGAGCGCATACTGACTATGGAACGGGGCTGAGTGTCCATTACCTGTCCCCACTTGTCCTGAACCTAACCACATTTCTACATCAATTTCAATCTCAGCTGATGCTACACTTCTTTGAAGTCAAAATCTAAATTCAACCGACTCCATCCACACCATTGCAGATGGGCAGGGAGAGAAAAGTGCTGGAGAAACTCAGCAGGTGCAGCAGCATCTATGGAGCGAAGGAAATAGGTAAAGTTTTAGACCAAACCCCTTCTTCAGACTGATGTGAGGGTGGGGGGGCGTGGGAAGAAGAAAGGAAGAGGACGGAGGGAGAGCTGAGAAGGGGAGGAGACAGTGAGGACTACCTGAAATTAGAGAAGTGAATGTTTATACCGCTGGGGTACAAACTGCCCAAGCGAAATATGAGGTGTTGCTCCTCCAATTTCTGGTGGTACTCACTCTGGCCGTGGAGGAAGCCCAGGACAGAAAGGTTGGATTCAGAATGGGAGGGGGAGTTGAAGTGCTGAGCCACCAGGAGATCAGGTTGGTTATTGCGAACATTGCGTTATTGCGCACCCGCTGAGTTTCTCCAACATTTTTGTCTACCTTCGATTTTCCAGCATCTGCAGTTCCTTCTTAAACATTGCAGATGGGCAGGTTAGATTTAAATTGGGGCTTTAATTTTTTTTTAAAACACCCTAATTAGTTGGGCACAGTATGTTGTACACATTCTCAGCTATTTTTGCTGAGTTTTGTGATTCATTGTTAATAGGTTAAGATAAACTAAAGACAAGTAACTTTTTTTTGCATTCACCCAAAAAAGAAACTACCCTTTAAATCCTTATCGTGTTCTAAATAGTTCAATCAGATCACCTCTCAGTCTCTTCATCTCCAGAAAATATAATAGAAATGTCATTATATTTCCTTAATCTGCATTCTACATTTCTTTCTTTCTGCGTCTGAAGTCTTTTCTTTCTTTCTGGACCTTTTTGTCTGGAAACTATGTGTTGAGACCACAACTTGGAGTTGAGAACATCATTTCAGTGAACCATTAATGTACTACAGAGAGATTACTACATAGCCAGACTGTTATCCCTTATCCTTCAGACAAAACAAAAAACTCCTGTGTAAGAAGGAACTGCAGATGCTGGTCTAAACCAAAGATAGACACAAACACTGGAGTAACTCAGCGGGACAGGCAGCATCTATGGAGAGAAGGAATGGGTGACGTTTGAGAGGTCTGAAGAAGGGTCTCGACCTGAAATGTCACCCATTCCTTCTCTCCAGAGATGCTGCCTGTCCTGCTGAGTTACTCCTGTTTTTTGTGTCTATCTAAGAAAAAAACTATCCTATTGTTTCAGACTGGTTAATGGCCCACTGGGCAATTTTTAGGAATTGTCTGCCTCATCCAACCCACATTCATTCCTCAATGAACCCCAGCAAACGGAATTTGGCAAACTGGTATTTGTGATATTCTGTTGCACAATTGCTTCTCATACAGAACAAATCACTGCACTTAAATGTAATTTGTTATTTATAGAGCGGTTTGAGAAATGCAACGGTTCTAATCTCTGCTCATATTTCTTCAGTTTGCTCTCTTTTTTTCTTTCATTGTTAAAAACCAAGATTCTTAAGAAGTTCCAGATGAGTTTTTTGAGGCATTGAGGAAAAGCTCATGCCAACTCACAGTCCTGTGAGAAACTTCAGATATGCAAAGCAGAACCGTTGACTGGAAATAATTAAGGCTATATTTAAAAATTGCAATCATAATTCAATGGTCATTAATCTTATGACTATTTAAAACTTAATTTCATTATTTGACTTACAAAATGAGACTGTCAGATAAAAATGGCTAAAGCAGAGTGAACTTCTCTTCAATTAAATAAAAAGGCAGATTGGTTATTGCTAATTGATTTTAATATAAATTATTGGCTATGATTAATCACATAAGTTTTCATCGTAATGTGTAGGCTCACTAATTGACGGTATTCGAGTTCACAATGTTGAAGACCAGTCTTGAAGAATGAAGCAAGGTTGGTGGAGCTCAGAACTAGACATCTCCACTGACATTATCCTCCCGGATAATGAAAGGCCTAGATGGAGTGGACATGGAATGGATGATTCCAGTAATGGGACAGTCTAGAACCAGAGGGCACAGCCTTAGAATAAAAGGATCTATCTTTAGAATGGATCCCATCCATCCATCCATCCATCCATCAGGACCCGCACCATCAGGACCCACACTCTTCACACTGTCCTGACTCACCTGGACAGACAGGGCACGTACGTGAGGATGCTCTTCGTTGACTATAGCTCTGCATTCAATACGGCAATCCCCACCAAGCTCACCACCAAACTCCACCAGCTAGGCCTCAGCTCGCCGATATGCGATTGGATCCTGAACTTTCTGACGGAGCGACCGCAGGCAGTGAGACTGGGCCCGCACCTGTCCTCCACTATCACCCTGAGCACCGGCACACCACAGGGCTGTGTACTAAGCCCCATGCTCTACTCCCTCTTCACTCACGACTGTGTTCCTGCATTCGACACCAACACCATCGTGAAGTTTGCAGACGACACAACAGTGATTGGGCTGATCACCAACGGTGATGAAACAAACTACAGAGTGGAGGTGCAGAACCTGACGGACTGGTGCACACATAACAACTTGTCACTAAACACCTCCAAGACCAAGGAGCTGATTATTGACTTCAGGAGGTCCCATAATGGAGAATACGCCCCAATCTCCATTTACGGGGAAAGTGTGGAGAGAGTGTCCAGCTTTAAGTTTCTGGGCACTCACATTTCAGAGGACCTCACATGGTCCACCAACACCACTGCGCTGGTCAAGAAGGCACAGCAACGACTGTTCTTCCTGAGGACATTAAAAAAGACTGGTCTGCCCCAACAGCTGCTGACAACGTTTTACCGCTGCACCACAGAGAGCATATTAACGTATGGCATCTCTGTGTGGTATCTCAGCTGCACGGAGGCGGAGAGGAGAGCTCTTCAGCGCGTCGTCCACAGAGCGCAGAGGATCATTGGGACAGAGCTACCAGCCTTGGAGGGCATCTACCACACACGGTGCCTCAGGAAAGCCGTCAGCATCCATAAAGACTCATCACACCCCTGTAACGGTCTGTTTGAACTACTTCCCTTGGAACAGCTTTATTCCAAGAGCTATAGCGGCTCTGAACCGGCCCTGCTGAGTGCCCCCCACCACCCCTGGACTGTCTCCCTGGATGGTCACGACACACAGCTTATTTATTTATTTTACTTTTCTTTTTCATCGGTTGGAGCTGCATACTAAATCTCGTTGCACTGATGTGCAATGACAATAAAAGATATTATTTTTATAATTATTATTATTATCCTGGCCACACACTCATCTCACCATTGCCATCAGGAAGAAGGTACCAGAGCCTGTAAACTGTAACGTCCAGGTTCAGAAACAGCTTCTTCCCTACAGCCATCAGGCTATTAAACACAACAACGAATAAGCTCTGAGCTCTGAACAGCAAAAGCCTATATTATTATTGCACTATATTTGTTATTTAATGAACTTTCTCTTTTTTTTCTCTTCCCCCGTTATGTTTACATATTCACATATTCTGTTGTTCTGCAGCATGTAAGAATTTGATTGTCCCGTTCGGGACATATGACAATAAAACACTCTTGACTCTTGAGGAAGAATTTCTTGAGCAAGAGGGTGGTGAATCTGTTGAATACATCGCCAGCTGTGGAGACCGAGACATCGGGTATTTTTAAAGGGGAGAGTGATAGGTTTTGGATTAAGAAGGGTGTCACAGTTTGCGAGGGAGAAGGGTATGGCAAGTTTATTTTTAAGAGACAGTAAGTAGGTGATTGGTTTCTGCCATATGGCACCAGGAGAGATTATAATAATAATAATAATGGATGGGATTTATATAGCGCCTTTCTAATACTCAAGGCGCTTTACATCGCATTATTCATTCACTCCTCAGTCACACTCGGTGGTGGTAAGCTACTTCTGTAGCCACAGCTGCCCTGGGGCAGACTGACGGAAGCGTGGCTGCCAATCTGCGCCTACGGCCCCTCCGACCACCACCAATCACTCACACACATTCACACACAGGCAAAGGTGGGTGAAGTGTCTTGCCCAAGGACACAACGACAGTATGCACTCCAAGCGGGATTCGAACCGGCTACCTTCCAGTTGCCAGCCGAACACTTAGTCCATTGTGCCATCTGCCGTCCCATATTATAGAAGCAGATATAATAACTGTCTGAGTAACAACTCACCTTCCTTCTCTCCAGAGATGCTGCCTGTCTCGCTGAGTTACTCCAGCTTTTTGTGTCTGCCTTCAGATATAATAAACATTGTTTAAGAGCCATTTAGACAGACAGACAGAGATTAGAGGGATATGGACCGTGTTGATATAGATGGGATTGGTTTAGATTGGTATCAAGATGGCATAAAATGTTGGGCTGAAGGGCCTTGTTCTTGTGCTGTAGGTCTATGTTCTAAAACTGCATCCACGTTTACAGGTGATAAGAATTTGAAGCTGAGTGGCACTGATTTGCAGCCTGAAATAGCACGACTATAAGTCCACCAGACTTTTGTCATAAACAGACAGCATCTCTGTTTGGAAGGAATGGATGACGTTTTGGGTCGAGACTCTGAAGAAGGGTCTCAACCTGAAACCTCACCCATTCCTTCTATCCAGAGATGCTGCCTGAGCCGCTGAGTTACTCCAGCTTTTGTGTCTCTCTTCGGTGTAAACCAGCATCTGCAGTTCCTTACTAGACTTTTGTAATAACTGTGTTTGGAGAGTTTCCAAAGCATAATTTTCATCTGAGAGCTCTTGAATATTTGGACTGCTTTGCTCAACTTATTAGATGGCAAACATTGAATACAATTTGCTGGTGCTGCAGTTATACTTTTTCACTGTATCAAACTAATGTATCAATAAAGGCCCCCTTTTTACTTTGATGATTTGTTATATTTTTTTTTCAGGAAAGCTTTTAAATATTTTTATTTCCTGTGGGTATAAGCAATAAGAAGGCAGGCACTTTGTGGTAATTTTAATTTCTGACTGTCAGCTGGGCTTATTTGCCAGACTCGAGGGATATAGGCCAGAAGTTTGTAGGAGGTTTGGCTCAGATTCTCAGTCAATACTCCAGTTCCAGAGGATTGTTCAGGATGCAGACGACAGATTAGATCATAAACTGAAGCCCTGATTACCTATTCAGGTATTTAGGAGAAAGTAACTGCGCAGTCATCCTAATTTTACTCTCCCATTGTACCAGTCCTCCCGTTCCAAGGGCTGGTTCTTACACCCTCTGAGAAAGTTTCCCCAAGAGACCACATTCATGATTTGTCAAGCCCCAGCAAACCTTCAATCTACTAATTACTTTCAGTGGTAAAAGTTGACATTGACTTTCATTCCCTTGAATACTGTTTTCTAAAAATCTATGAAGTGCCTTGCAAACTTGCCTCCTTTCTGCCACCACTATTGGGCTGTTATCTCTCGTTGCTGTATTTGTGAAAAAACAGGGGGTTGTATAACATTTTCCTTTTAATCAATATCACCAAAAGAGTAAATCAACGATCTTACCGATGTTAGTGAAATCTTTCTGTGTGCCAAACAAGGATGGTGCATAGCAACTGTCACACTACAGCAATTGCAGTCTCAATGTTCATGCATTATCCGATCAGGTGGTGAGTGAATGTCAATTATCCATGGCCTGCTTCCTTAAAATTCTTGCTCCTGAAACTTTCCCCCAGATTTTGTGTCAGAGATGTGCATCTGATGCCTGCGTGCAGGATGTCTCTGAGCGGCTGTAGAACCTTCTCATGAGTGAGTGTGAGCAGCCGGAAACCGTTGTGCACATTGGCACAAATGACGGAGGAAAAGGGGTGAGGTCTTGCGAAGCGAATATGGACAGTTAGGCAGAAGACTAAAACGTAGCACCTCAAGGATAGTAATCTCTAGATTAGTCCCGGTGCCCCGTGCTAGTGAGGGTAGGAATAGGAAGATAGGACAGGTGAAAGCATGACTCAGGAGTTAGTGCAAGGGGCAGGGATTCAGATTTTTAGACCATCGGGATCTCTTCTGGGGCAGAGTTGATTTAAAAAAGATGGACGGGTTGCATTTTAACTGGAGGGAAACCAATATTCTTGCAGGGAGGTTTGCTAGTGCTACTCGGGAGGGTTTCTCAGGAGAGGCACAGGGAGTTGGAACCAGAGTAGTAGGTCAGGAGGCATTGCTCATTATTGTTCAACACACCAATATTACTCAGCGCTTGCCAACCTTTTCTTCAGCACAACCCTATCTAATCACTTGATTTCTATTGCAATGATGTAGCCAACATGACGTAGATATATGACACAATATCTGCTCATGGGCATCATGCTGTTGACATAAGATTGATGTAAAAACTCAGTATTGCAGTGCAGAAGTGGGAACTTCAACCGAACAGGTCCATGCCAAGTTTTTGCCCATTTATAATAATCTCATTTACTTGCATTACGCCCATCTTTTAAACATACCATGGGAAAAAGATTCTGATTAGTCTATTTATATAATTGTATTTACCACCATCAGCTCACCTCTTAGTCTCCTTTGCAATAGGAAAACAGTGTCAATTCCTTCCAACAAGGCAACATCCTAGTGAATCTCCTCTGCTCTCTCTCCAGTGCAACCCTGTCTTTTGGTGTGGTCTAACCAGTATTTTGTAAAGTGGCCACATAACATCCCAACTTTCATATTCGGTTTCCTATCATATTAATAATCATATCCCTACTATACAAAGACAAGAAAGTCATATGTTTTCTTCACTACCTGTAAACCTGACAATAATCTATGTTGAATAATTAAATATTGCTGTGCTGATTGCATCAAAAGCACGAGGGGATAGGTTTAAGTTGAGAGGAAGGAAGAGAGGTAGGGTGCGGGGTTTTACAGGGAAATGTCTTTACACAGAGAATGAATTGGAGCTCGCAACCAAAGAAGGTGGTGGAGTAGGGCACAGTCAAGAAACTATTAGACAAATACTTAAAAAGGCAAGGCATAGAAGGATTTGGACTTTATGTGGGGAAAATGGGATTAGCATAGATTAACTAAAAGATCGGCGTATTATTCTACACTAAATTATTTACCTTGGCAAATAGAAAAATATCAAACTAATACATTATCCGATGCTTTTAACTCGTGTTGAGTCACCTCCTCAATATTGGGAAGCTCTGTCCTTCAAATTCGTCTAATGTGCAGTTTAGTTTAGTTTAGAGATAGAGTCCGCACCGACCAGGGATCCCTGCACATTAACACTACCCTACACACACTAGGGGCAATTTTACGCTTACGCCAAGCCAATTAACTTAGATACCTGTATGTCTTTGTAGTATGGGAGGAAACTAAAGATCTTGGAGAAAACCCACGCGGTCACGGGGAGCACGTACAAACTCCATACCGTCAGCACCCGTAGTCGGGATCGAATCCAGGTCTCCGGCGCTGTAAGGCAGTAACTCTACTGCTGTGCCACCCTAATTATCCAATTATCCAATTGCAGATCCAATTGTCTTTTGAAAAACACCAATCTTTCAGCTACGTCACACCGGATCTTAACAATAATTATTTTTCTTTATATTATTAGCATGGGAAAATGCAGAAAATGGAGAATGGGTCTACAGCAATTGAAATATTTTGGGTTCCTGAATTTAATTTTCCTGTTTTAGTTGTGATTGGAACACCTATTGCATGCTTGCAAATGTATATGTTTATTATTTGTTTTACTTTCTTGTAAGAGCTGAAATTTACAACATAGAAAGGCCATTCAAGACCTTAAACTTGATAAAACTTTGAACTCTGACATGTATCATCATACTAACTTGCCTGGATTCTGTAAAGTATAATAATGCTTTCCTTGCATGAGATGCTAATTTTATTTATTTTTTCTTTTAATAGTTATTATGACTCATATGGAGAGTTTGGTCATTACTCAATCTGGGTACGCAGCACTTCAAGCGATGAATTAATAAGCAACCTCTTGTGCAGCTACATCACAGACCAAGCACCTGTCAATAGCTATATACGTGAGTATGCGTAGAAGTGCAGCAACGCACATGCCAGGGAATGACTTGGAGTTCATTAGGTTCGGTCAAAGTTGATAAAATATATAAGTATCCTCTCACCCCTGATCTGAAAGATTTGTGGAATATTCTTATAAGTTCCTAAGTGCTACCCGCATACCTAGTTCATAATCCTTTCCCTAAGTGTTCAGACCCTTGTTTTGCACCTGACTTGATTTTATCCATGTTAAGATCAAATGACTCCAATTTTACTCTTGCACTTTGCACAGAGCACACAAAGTGGAAACTAATCACCTTGGTCTTGGTCTTCACACGTGTGATGTTCAAGCATAGGAACGAAAGGAAATTAAAAATTGAACTTGAATTACCATTCCCTGCTGTCATGAACTATGCTTTGGCTTTGTGGAGAATCTGCAGCTTTCCTTACTTCTGGCATCCAGAGCCACATGTTGTGAACCATTTGAGAGCAGTCTAATCTCCATTTATATCTCTGTCATTTCCCATGTGCATCATTTAACCAAATCTAAGTCCTCATATTTTTAGCTGAATTGAAAGCTGCTTTACCAATGCCCCACCGTGCTGACATTTTTAAATACAGTACGCTCATTGGGTTGCAAAATTCTTGGCGTGTCTGTTCTTCTTAACCCCCGCAGCTTTTGTTAAGCAATCATTCTCTCTATTATTTCAAAATTCATGTTACAAATGTGTTAGTTCCATGCACAGTATGACCCTCGCAACCTTTTCAGTTGTTTTATGTGTAAAGAATTCTAAAGTAAGTGTTCAGAGCTCATATTTCAAATGGCCTCAGTCTTTTTATAGTCTCTTTCTTGAGATGGAAGTTGAGTGAACTTTATTTATGAATGTCGGAGAATAACTTAGCTTGTATTCTAATTGGAGGATAAATGGGTGATATTGAGGAGGAAGAGCCTGCTGCGGGTTTGTATGATGTGTCCCTATACAATTTGAAGTTTTACTTTTGAATAATTTTTGGTTAATAATGATTACATTTACAATGATGATGGAAGAACAATACATATGATACCCATATTGTTTTATAATCAGGAATTACTTAAGGTAACTGGTGAATAAGTAGGGATGAGAATTTTAAACCAGTTAATAGTATAAAGCCTCAGTTAAATTAACTTCCAGTTTGTTTAAAACTTGCATTAATGCGGAACAATGGCGCTGCGATAGAGTTGCTGCCTTTCATTGCCGGAAACCCGGGTTAGATCCTGAATACGGGTGCTGTCTGTATGGAGTTTGTACGGTCTCCCTGTGAACACATTAGTTTTCTCCGGGTGCTCCGGTTTTCTCCTACATTCCAAAGACGTGCTGGTTTGTAGGTAAATTAGCTTCTGTAAGTTGCCTCCAGTGTGTGTAGAATAGTGTATGCAAGTGATTGTTGGTTGGTGTGGACTCAGCCGGCTGAAGGGCTTGTTTCCATGCTGCGGGTATCTCTAATATGAGCCATTTTTATTTCTCAGAAATATTGCAGCTAATTTTTGTGGATTTATATATTGTCATGTATTTTATGGATGTATGAGATATCTTTCACAGTATCAGTCGTTCTATCATCCTCAAATATATGTAAGAGTGACAACGATAACACAGTCAGCTAGTGAGTTGGGGTTGGGCAGGGCTTTGGACAAATGGTCTATTGGAAAAGAGAATTTACTTAAAGAGAGAAGTAAACACAAGTTAAGAATGAACGGCTGAAACTTCTCTTAATAAATAAAAGGGATAATTTTGCTGAATAAATGTTGTAATGGGAGGATGGTCACGTACAGGTCTAATGCAAAGAATCAATCTGGGACATGCATAGTGAATCTGCCAGACTTGCTTGCTGGGAATAATTACCCAATTATTTCCACTATGACTGAAAATATTATTCACATTCTGGGCAGTGAGTAAGTGCTGCACGGGAACACTTGCTACTGTAAGAAGCAAAAAACTGCAGATGTTGGAAGTCTAAATTAAATTTTTTTTAAAGCAGAAAATACTTAACGGTGCAAGCAGCCAGTAAAGAGAGAAGACAAAAAAAAATGTTTTGTTGATTTGTGGAATCAATGAGGTCTCCACAGATGCTGCCTGACCTGCTAAGGTATTTTGCAGGATTTTTTGTTGCTATTTCAGCTTCTGCTCGGCCTCATTTTTAAATAATCCGGGCCTATTAGGTCCTGATCATCCTTGAGTGCATCCATGCGTAAGAAATCCATCTTTCGGATTATCTATTTTGTGTGGAGTATTGTAGATATTGTGGCGTCAGCTGATACACAGACCACTTATGGTCGAACCCTCGTCAGTAGTTACGAAGGCTGTCAAGTGATGTCAGGGGCTAAGGGGAGTGTCCTGCTACATAAGCATACCTCACCTTGAGATCAACCCCAGTCAACAGGTAGCTGAGCTCGAGACAACACCCTCGCTCAGCTACAGCAGCAATGACAATTATGTTAGTGGACCAAACATACATGTAACACCTGAATAAAGTAACTGTTTGATGCCGCCACAATATATTGAAATCTATGTGTATTTGTTATGATTCCCTTTGATTTTGTAGAGGGATCTTGGGCTCCGTCTATAATTTCCTGAGAGTGGCAAAACAAATAGAGTTTTAAAAAAAGGCGTATGGTATTCTCCCTTTCATTGGTCAGGGCATTGATTACTGTATAAGAGTCCAGAATACATAATGCAGTTTTATAGGACTTTGCTAGGTTGCATTTAGAATATTGCGCACAGTTCTGGTCATCCCATTACAGGAGGGGTTTGAAGCTTTGGAAAGAGTGCAGAAGAGGTTTACCAGAATGATGCCTGGATTAGGGGTATTAGCTACAGGGAGAGGTTGGACAGATTTTGATTATTTTCTCTGGAATGCCAGAGGTTGCGGGGAGGTCTGATAGAAGTCCGTAAAATCATGAGAGGCATAAATAGGGTAGACAGTCAGAACCTTTTTCCCAGGATGGAACAAGTCATATACTTGACGGCATAGCTTTAAGGTGGGAGGGACAAAGTTTGAAGGAGATGTGCGGGGCAAGATTTTTACACAGAGGGTTGTGAGTGCCTGAAACATGCTTCTGGGATTTGTGGTTGAGGCAGGTATGACAGAGGCCTTCAAGAAACTTGAATATGCAGGTATATAGATTATAGTAGGTAGATAAGAGAGGGTCTTGGCATCATGTGTGGCCACAGACATTCTGGGCCAAAGGGCATGTTCCTGCTTTGTACTATTCTTTGTTCTATGTTCTTCTACTTTTGCTCTCTCTTTCCCTTGAGATATCTGTTCCTAAATGCTTCAATTATAATTTACCCTGCATATAATTCATCAATTCACCCTCCTCTTTAGATTTTGAATTACCCATTGCTTTCAGGCAGCTTCTTGGCAGCTCTTCCACACCGAGTACTTATTGGAGGGACTCCATGTGGCAATCTGTGACTCGGTTATCAATGATTTATAAAGGCCAGGACTTCTCCTCATCTTTTGTTGAACACAGAACCAGACTGGTTGTCATTGTTTGCCAAGGAAATGTGTCCTTCAGAGATTACACTGATATTATGCATCTCCGGTCTTTGAAATTGAGGGATATTGACACAAAAGGCCAAAACTGATTGATGCAGTCTGTGATGACAATGGGACATGTTAGCTCTGCTGTGGTAATTGATAACAGGAGCATAGTCCCAGTAATTTAATAACTGGATCTTACCTTTGAATCAGCAGATTGATGTGAGTGGGGACGTAGGAGTACTGAACGAATATGCAATATCTTAATTCCATTTAAACCAGATTCCAACAACTTCTGCAGCATCCCGCAAAGTGCAAGATGTGAACCTAAAAAATAATTGTTTCGTTATTATACTCTTTCCTGGGTTTAATCTTCTTAAATCTGCCAGAATCACTAAGCCCTTCTTTGCTTTTATCAACATCAATAATCAGTACTTATCTCAGTAATATTTCATAATGGTCTGCATTAATGGGCATTTAGTTAACTGCAAAGTACAATGTAGTTTGTGCTACTTGGGAAATGTATACGATACATAAAGGCTGCTGGCAACATGTTGATTCATTCGTGAGATTTGGATATCACTTTGAAGCCCAGAATTTTTGTCCATCCCTAATTTTCTTATAATTGAGTGACTTGTGAGGTCATTTCAAAGGTATTCAAAGTCAATATTTTGCTATAGGCTTAGTGTCATGCAAGTATGACCTGATAATTACAATAGTAGATGTAAAGTGCATTTATGAACTAGATATGATTTTATGATATTCTTATGTTTTCATGGGTATCCATACTTGATATCATCTTTTTAACAGAAGATGTTGGAAATAGTGTTTAAGAAGGAACTGCAGATGCTGGAAAATCAAAGATAGACAAAAGTGCTGGAGAAGCTCAGCGGGTGCAGCAGCATCTATGGAGCAATGGAAATAGGGAACATTGTGGGCCAAAACCCTTCTTCAGACTGATGTAAATAGTCAGCAGGTCAGGCCCTATTTGTGGGAAGAGAATCCGAATTAACATCTCTGATAGAAAACACTTTGTTAGTACAGGTATTGAAACATTAACTCTATTTCCTTTTCCTCAGATGTGGCCTGACCTGCTGAGTATGTCCAGTATTTTCTAGTTTTCATCTTGTTAATACAGGATTAAATAAATTAACTGGATTCAAACTGTAAAGCTCCTGCAGTAGGATTGGAATTATGTCCCCAGATCATTGGATTACTAATCCAGTTACCATCCTGTAGTGAATAAGCAGTTACTGTGTTAATGCCTTGTTGAAATCTATTGAAACACAACTCATATTTCGCTTATAATGCTGTGGGACATATATGTGCATTTTTAACATGTTGTTGCTATTTCCAGTTAACAGTATTTGTAGGTATTTTAATAACCATGAATAACAATTTGAAATTGATGAAAGTACCAACAATTCAGCAAAAATGGTGTTGAATTGTACCTCATAAGGTTGACCTTAAAGTTTGACTTTTTTAGTTTGTGTCTCCTTTCAGAGGATGATATAGCTTCGTTGATTTTTTTGTTTATACCCTGTATATTAAAGATCCAGAATGAGGACTTCTTAATTGTTTGCTCGTTAATATCCTTGCCTCAACTATAACCATCATTTTGTGTGTCGGTATAAATAGTAAAGATGAGGGAGTGGGGGCTCGGAAAGTGGAAGTCGTTAAAGAGACGAAGGGCATATGAGGTATCTTGGACATAGGTCGAGAGAGATTGGACCAGGGGGGGGGATAAGATGGAATTGAGGTACATCTATCTTTGACGTATCATTTCTGAAGAAGGGTCTCGACCCGAAATGTCACCTATTCCTTCGCTCCATAAATGCTGCCTCACCCGCTGAGATTCTCCAGCATTTTTGACTACCTATCATTTCTCTGTGTGTTCTTTGTTGATTGCAGCTTTATGCTGCCAATTTGCATGCAATAACATATCAATAATTTAAATTAGAAAAGAGAAATACCATGTTTTTTGCCACATAATCATCAAACTATATGCAAATATTTACAATCTTCGCAGGTTGAGCCACTTGACCCAGAAGAAACATATTTCCAATCCCCAACCACCCATTCTCCTGATATAAGATTTGCCATCAACCATCTCATGTTCAAATGAGGACTTCCCACCACCCAGATCAACCAATGTCCACATCAATTTAATTCATACTTTCTCCACGATATATAAGTACATTTGGCCTTGATTGACAAATCACCATCTTAGACTTGGAAATGTATCAGTACCATTCATTCATCATTGTTCAGTTTAAATCATGGAACGTCCTGTGTAGATTCCCAGTAGTTCAAGGTAGTTACCACTACTTTCTCAAGGAAACTTAGGGCAAAAGCTGCTCATGAGGGCCTCACCCAGGTCCCATACGAGAATATTAAAAGCTGTATTATTTTGGAATTTAGTTCATGTATTGCACATATCATAACTGTTCGACACATTGAATATAATTTAGATGCATTTATTTTCTGGCTCTCTGGTTATAATTGCAATTTTTAAGGTTGGCAAAGCTAGAGAAGAAGAATCTTATCATGATTAATTGCTGTTAACCATTCTAAGCTTCCATTTGATGGGCCTCCACGTTCTGAACTTTATAGCTGGTAATGAAGCTGCACTTTACAATGATGTAATGTTCACATTGTCATGGTAACACATTATACAGGCGAGTAAAGAACTTGCTGATGGCTCACTTGCAGTGTTGCATTCCTCATTAGGCCATGAGCTTGTTAAATTATCTGGAATGAAGTGTGAAAAAGACCATTTCCCCCTATAAGTGGAAGCAGCCACTCGTTCTGGCTGGTTGGCCATTCATCAATAGTACTTTGCAGACTTTCTGTGAAAGTCGTTCTACAGATTGTTGACTTTCCCATGTGTCAATCTACAAAAGTTTAAATTCACTGCAATCTCTGACAGACCTCCTCAATTAACGGGACTCTAATATGTAACTGACAGACACTGAAGCAACTGAGTGGAGTTTGATCTCTGACAATCCTGTTTTCAACTGTGGGGAGAATTTCAGAGAATTCGGTATGACCAATATAGATTTTTGAAAGGGAAATCATCTTTGGCAAAACATTTAAGGGACCTCTGAAATAAAAATAGAAAATAGTAATGAGACTCAGCAAGTCAGGCAGCATCTGTGGACTCCTCACAGAAGGCATCGGAAGTTAGTATTGAACTACAGCTCGCTGGAGTCATGAGGCAACATTTCTATTAACTCCAACATTATACATACCTTTGTGTTTATAACTCTTCTGTGATCGGATACATTCATAACAGCTCAGTAAAATTTAATAGTTCCTTGCATTTTTCTTGAATGCCCAGTTTTGGAGCCATAATACTGGAACTATTATCAATCATCAGAATGTGTCTTAGAGTCATACTCTAGAGTCATACTAGAGACACCACACTCTTCAGCACCACATCAGCCCATCTAGTTGCTGTCTAGGAAGGAACTGCAGATGCCAGTTTACACCAAAGGTAGACACAATATGCTGGAGTAACTCAGTGGGACAGGCAGCATCTGGAGAGAATGAATGGGTGACATTTTGGGTCGAGACCCTTCTTCAGATCTTTATGTCTCGACTCAAAACGTCACCCATTCCTTCTCTCCAGAGATGCTGCCTGTCCTGCTGAGTTACTCCAGTATTTTGTGTCTATATTTAGTTATTGGCTAATTCTATTTACCTAGCATAAATGTCAATGGAAAGAACAATCAAGAATGTGTGTGTGCAACTTTTAACCACATTTGCCTATTTAATGTTCTTGGAAATTTCATGCTATAATTTCATTTTATAATTAACACCATTCTCTCATTAACTAACAGGACGTACCTTTAGAAAGGAGATGAGGAGAAACTTATTTAGTCAAAGGGTGGTGAATCTGTGGAATTCAATGCCACAGATGGCGTGGAGGCCAAGTTATTGGGTATTTTTAAAGCAGAGATTGACAGGTTCTTAATTAATAAGGATGTCAAAGGTTATGGGGAGAAGGCAGGGGAATAGGGTTGAGACGGGAAGATAGATCATCCATGATCTATGATCTATTATCCCTGATCTATCATGATGGGCCGAATGGCCTATTTCTTCTCCTATGACTTGGGAACATATGATCTAGGGTAATTGATATGAAAGATGTTGAAGTGCTTAAAGATCTGGGTGTTCAGATGAAGAATCATCCATCAATGACAGAATGAGAAGAAGAACAGCACTTCGAAAACTTTCACTGGAGTTGTACCAGAAAAATCAGAAAGTAAGGAGTGCTCGAGCTTCCTGGAATTTATAGGTCAAATTGTTAAGGCTAAGTAGATGGAAACCGCATTTGGGCATTGTCTTTGCATCTCTGGGTCGGAGCACTGATGGATTGGAAGGTATATTGTTTCGACTCGGACATTTGAGAATCTGAGGAAGAGTTCAAAGGGCTTGGAATCCTGAAGACCGCAATAGGTTATTGGGAATAGAAACACATTTGGGCTTTATGAGTGGAATCGATGGCTCGGAAACCAGCCTTGTGTGTTACATTGTTCATTTTTGTACTTGTGACAGCTGACACAGCTTAAATATTGAAAAGCTGAATAATAAATGAGCAAAGGCTGGCGAGGTTAAGTTGGGTATTAAAGCATCTGTCACTGTGACAGGTATTTAATGGTAGGATGATTGCATGACATTTTTATGACACTCAAATACTAAATCAAGCTCTAAGTCTTTCAAAATAAGTCAAACTGTTCTCCTACTGATATTGTAAACACAGGAAGAAAGATAAATAAGTAGGTCAAACAAATCTCTTTAAGAAGGAATTTGTGGAATGGTATTCCATTTTCTTTTTATTTGATATATATTTTGAAGTCTGTACTTTTTATCCCTGCTTTGTAAGCAGCATGTCTTTGGTCAGAGTGTGCTGAGTTGAAAGCCCATCTCTTATTCAGTAAGTTATTGCTGAATTGGGGCTGCAATCGATAGAATTGTTCACATAATCTTGGCAAAGAGAGTGCTGCCTTGTCTGAGGTGCTGTGTTTCAGATGAGATATTAAACCATCTTTACGTAATTACGACACAATTTGCAATTTAGCAGGAATCTGTGGGCATTCTGGTCATCATCTACGCTGCCTGTCCCGCTGAGTTACTCCAGCATTTTGTGTCTATCTTTGATCAGAAAGACTTCATCAGCTCTCAAGACACTATTTGTTCTCCTTGAATTGGCAATGGGCAGGTGCTTGAGAACAACATCAATTCTTTTATGTGGAAAAATGTAATACCTGCTTTCAATCTATATGATATACAGTCATGCATGTCAACCAAGTTCTTTTACTCTTAAATATTTTAATCAACAACCTGTATTTCCTCTACCAATTTGTAATAGATAAATTGAAAATTTATAGTGTTACTCCTCTTATACACAAAGCCTTTTATGTAAAGATTGTCATCCTTTAATTTGTTCTTGAATGATTCGATGTTTTGGTCACACTATTTTTTCTGCAATTATTTCCAATATATGCAAATATCTGCATTTTGATTACAGCACTGTGGAATTAATCGGTTTTAAATTGCTACTTGTTCCAAAGTTTACCCTACATTCAGGGCTATGCCCCTTGACCTACTGTCATGGTTTAGCTTGTGGTAGGCGGGTTCATTGGAAAATGCAAGAGGTGTTGTGGTGTTCCTCTCTAGACTAGGGTCTTATTCATGTTCACCAGTATATCTGTATAGCAAAGACCATAATAAATCCAGTGCTTTTATCCCTCTTCCCATGGTTCATTATATTCTTAATTGCTTGCTAAATACTGCTAAAATGCAATACTTTTAATTTGTTCAAGTCATATTTGAAGAACATTATCAGGCAAGATTTATTTGAGTAGAATTGCACTTTATTTGGCATTTGGAAGCAGTCAGACATGGGTTTCAATCGGATCTTGCAGTGTTCCACATTACAGTCTGCCACGTTAATTGTTTTGTGGTGCTTTTGTGGGATGAGATTATGCAATACATATTCAAGTCTGTCTTTTTCATGATAGGAACCAATGATATTGGATATGTTTTGTAAGGTAGCATTAGTGAATAGATTGCCTTAGATGAATCAACATCTGCTTCATACATGGATGTCTGCCCAGAGGCCACATCTGCCAGAGGTAATGTCTCATACACCTCTCCCCTGAGGTTGGCCTGAAGCCATCAGGGTAGATAGATCTAGTCAAAACTTATAGAGCAGTATAACCTAGAACTCATAACATTTATTGAAGGTTGAGCAAATGCCACAATAAAAGAATTCTACAAATAATATGGGACAGATGAATATATGATACTGCCAAAAGTTACATGAAGTAAAATAGTTTAGTTTAAAGATCCAGCGTGGAAACAGGCCCTTCAAGTCCAGCACTGACCAGTGATCCCCACATATTAACTATCCTACACACACTAGGGACAATTGTTACATCAACCAAGCCAATTAATCTAGATACCTGGATGTCTTTGGAGTGTGGGAAGAAACCAAAGATCTCAGAGAAAACCCACGCAGGTCCCGGAGAGAACATACAAACTCCGTACAGAGAAACATAGAAACATAGAAAATAGGTGCAGGAGTAGGGCATTCGGCCCTTCGAGCCTGCACCACCATTCAATATGATCATGGCTGATCATCCAACTCAGTATCCTGTACCTGCTTTCTCTCCATACCCCCTGATCCCTTTAGCCACAAGAGCCACATCTAACTCCCTCTTAAATATAACCAAACCAGCCTGTTCTATCTTTCCTAACATCTTGCCACAATTCCACCGACCATTGACGATTCTATAGAATCCTACATGTCTAGAATTTGATGAAAATGAAATAAAAAAAACATACATGCTAGAAATCTGAAACAAAAATGGAAAATGCTGGAAAGCTCAGCAGTTCAGCAACATCTGTGGAAGGAGAAACAGTTCATGTTTCAGGTTCAGGTTCAGGTTTTTCATCAGAACCATAATCAGATCTTAGCTGCGAATGGTCTGTGGAATCCAAGGCTTCCTTTGTACAGTCTGACAGTGGAATAATAATTAGTCTTCAAATGGTGGATAATTACACAATTTTATTCTTTTTCTGATCATTACAGGTGACTTTTATGCATCTGAAGCCAATGGCTAGTTAGATTTGCACAGGTTGAACTGTTTCTCATGGTTCATCTCCCAGGAGATCATTGTGCAGCCATAATCACAATCAAGGGAAAGAAGCCATTTCAAACCGGCAAACCTGGGAAAAATTAATCACACTCATTAATTTCCCCCACGTTAACCCATTTA
Source organism: Amblyraja radiata (assembly GCF_010909765.2). Lineage (NCBI taxonomy): Eukaryota > Metazoa > Chordata > Chondrichthyes > Rajiformes > Rajidae > Amblyraja > Amblyraja radiata. The sequence continues at coordinate 6,016,018 of NC_045992.1, read as the reverse complement.
AAAATTCTAATTACCACTTGACCGTGGAAAGAGAATAATATATTTTTTAGATTATAATATAATCTGGCCTCTATGCTGCTGTTCTCATTCAATCTTAGGGTGATGTTTCTAACAATACTGTATAGGGATAATTGATTCATAAGTTATAGGAGCAGAATTAGGCCATTTGGCCCATCAAGTTTACTCGCCATTCAATCATGGCTGATCACTAGGAGTCCCTAGTGGCGGCGCGGCTCTGGCTGCAGCGGCTCTCCGGCAGTCCTGTTTGTTTTGTGTTTTTTGGGTTGTTTATTTTCGTTTTGGTTAGTCTAGTTTTTGGTTTTTAGTTTGTGTTTTGGGGGGGGGGTTGAAACGGGGCTTGCTGTCTCTCCCTGCGGGTGAATGCGACTTTTTCGTCGTATTCCCCTTCTCTGCCTCCGTCTGCGCTGAGGCCTAATGGCGGAGCTGGCGACCTCGAGGCTCAGGAGGCAGAGCCCGCCAGGACTCGCACTGAGCTCGCTCCCGTGAGGACGGCCCGGCTCGGGGCTGGAACAGGGCTTTCGTGAGAGGCTGTGACGGCCGGCCCGAGGAAGGCACGGTGCTCCCGTCGGAGTAGCCGAGCTCGGGGAGGTACGGCGTTCCCAGCCTGAGGAAGGAGCGGCGCCCAGTCGGGGCGGCCCAGCCTGAGGGAGGAGCGGTGCCCGGTCGGGGCGGCCCAGCCTGAGGGAGGAGCGGTGCCCGGTCGGGGCGGCCCAGCCTGAGGGAGGAGCGGTGCCCGGTCGGGGCGGCCCAGCCTGAGGGAGGAGCGGTGCCCGGTCGGGGCGGCCCAGCCTGAGGGAGGAGCGGCGGCCAGTCGGGGCGGCCTGGCGCGAGGCTGAGACGGTGGCAGTACTCACGTGAGGGCGATCCGGCTCGGGGCTGGAACGATGCTCCGGGGGCTGGGACGGCAGTTCTGGTGGCGGTGGCCTGAGACCGGGGGTTCGGCCGCGGGCCAGCGGCTGCGTCAGCAGGTCTGGTGAGCGGCAGCTTCGACTACCCCGGGCCGCGGTGTTTGAGCCGCGAGGACAGGTTTTAACATCGCCCGGGGGGTATCGCCTCAGCGCAGAAGGAGAAGAGGAGGGAAGAGACTGCAGCCCTAAGACTTTTGCCTCCATCACAGTGAGGAGATGTTGGGTGGACTCACTGTGGTGGATGTTAATATGTGTTTATTGTTGTTTTTTATTGTATTGTATTATATGTATGACTGCTTAAATTTCGTTCAGACTTCGGTCTGGATGACAATAAAAGGCTATTCTATTCTATTCTATTCTATTCTATCGTTCCCTCTCAACCCCTTTCTCCTGCCTTTTCCCCATAACCACTGACACCTTCAGTGAAGTATGGCAGAACACACAGGAAGTGTGCAAGGCTTGTAATATTATATAAATATAATTAGGTTCATTGCTTTGTCCCCATTCTTTTGATTATCTTCATATTATATTGACACTAATTGGGCCTTAAAAGTTAGGAAATATTTGTGAATTTAGGAAATTTGTTTGGAAATAAACATAAATCTCAATTAAATGTTGAAATTGATGTTTGTGTTGACAGTAAGCACCATACTAAAAAGGCATCTATCAAATTAGTGATGGTCTGGACACAGGTAAGGATCAGACCTATCTGGTACAAAATTGTCACGGTTCCTATCACTTTGCATTGATAATACTCCGATTTATGCTTCTATACCCTATATATTTTGAAACTATGCCTTATACTCTACAAGATTATTCTGCAATGACAATAGAATTGCTCCATTTGTTCCATTTCAGATTCACCATAATGTAAATAATGACACAAAAATATTCATGCATCTGCTGGAATAGTGCCAAATGCCTGAATACCATTGCTAGATCCAAGCACAAAACTGTCCTTTTAGGGTTGAATTTGGAAATCTAATTAGGGATCAATAATTACTTGGAAGTAAGGTTGAAATAAACAACTATGGTGTAGGGGCATAAATATGCTCAGTTGAGCAGCGGTACTTTGAGTTGTCTGGTAAAGTTTCCAGCTCAGTCTGTAAGTTGGCTATTCAGCAATGCATTACACTGTAAGGGGCCACATTTGTACGTCCATTTGTGTCACGATTAAATTGATTAATCGAGATGAAAAAATAAAGTAAACAGGGAATAAACATAATTTGTAAGTTCGTGAGTGCATCAAGAATCATTTGCTCTAAATGCTTATGACCCAATTGAATTCATTGTGTTTCCTTAATTAAGGCATGACCTTTCTTTGCATAATGAACAAAAACAACCTGAGATAGACACAGAATATTGGAATAACTCAGCAGGACAGGCAACATCTCTGGAGAGAAGGAATGGGTGAGTGACAGACTATGGAGTCTGAAGAAGGATCTCGATCCGAAACGTCACCCATTCCTTCTCTCCAGAGATGCTGCCTGTCCCGCTGAGTTACTCCAGCATTTTGTGTCTATCTTCGGTTAAACCAGCTTCTGCAGTTCCTTCCTAAATAAAGACAACCTGTTGAACAGATCAATGAATCCCTTCTAGTCATTGGGCGAATTTGTCAAAACCTCACTTCTCCTGATCCCCAGTTCCTCTCGAGGTTACACCAAACTCATCAAAGTGTTGGCTTGTTGCTTCTCAAAGAGATGAACGCCTGCAGATTGCTAGCTTGAGCCCAGTGTTCATTCTCTCAGCTAATCAATAATGCATTCAGTTTAGGTAACGGCTGAATGGAGCAGCTAATTTTGCATTGCCTGCTACTCAATAAAGAAACATCAGCTCCTTTTTTTCATTCATAGCCAAGTGACAAAGTGTATTAACTCTGAATTTACTGCCCCTTCAGGTTTAATAGATTATCGTTAATTTGTTAAGGCTCCAACAATGATAGCCTGCCTGAAGGCATGTCTGCAAATGTTGTTTTTGAAACTTTGATGTTTTTAGATACTCTTTAGTTAGGAAAAGATGAACAAGCCACTTTCAGTTTATAACAACTGGAAATAAGGTGGCACATTCATTGTATTTCACTAAGTGCACTAGAGTCAATGCTCACTTTATAATGCCTCGTGTCCATTTTAATAGTAGCACCTCATTCTATAATAATGGACTAACAATATGTGGCAATTTCAGTGGCTCATTGGTGCAGTTATTTTTCTTTTGATGCTTAAGGTGAAGAATAATCTGTGACTCAGGTCATAAATTATTACAGAAGCTATTCAATCCCACCCATTTATTTACAGCAGAGTAACATATTGATTTCAATATTACAATTTCTCTAATTCAATTCACCCCTCCCCCTCTGACACCAGCTAAGTAAGAGGAGCAATAAATTGATTCCTCTCAAATTAGCAGACTGTGACCAGTGAGATATTGCAGAGATCAGACCTTGGCTCTGACTATTCACAATCTATATCAACCGTATGGCTGAAGAGATGAATATAACATATCTAAGTTTGGCAGTGACACAAAACTAAGCAGGAATATAAGTTGTGGCGATGACAGATAGGTAGTATATACTGTAAATATATGCCTGACCTGCTGAGTTACTCCAGCATTAGTGTCTTTCTTTGTACTTGGACTCCTACATTCCCTGGCTTCTCCTTGCTACCCTTCTTAAATCAGGGTAGATCATTATTTATCCACCTTAATGTAGTCTGAAAGAGGTATGTAGATCTCATTTTTAATTAGTTCTTACTTGTCACATAATATTAGTTAGAAACTGAATAGATATGCCGAGTTGAGGTTTGTTTTAAAGTTGCAAGGACCTGGCCCTGTTCAGATGCCAATATTTATTACTTAAGATCTGAGTAAGTCTGAAGAAGGGTCTCGACCCAAAACGTCACCTATTCCTTCGCTCCATAGATGCTGCCTCACCCGCTGTGTTTCTCCAGCATTTTTGCCTACCTTCGATTTTTCCAGCATCTGCAGTTCCTTTTAAACTTAAGATCTATTGGTCATCATAGATATCAGTAGAGTTAATGCACTCACCTTTAAAAAAAAAAAAATTTCAGCCTGACCTTGTCTAAATTAGTTTGATTGAATCAAATGGAAAAATCTGTTCCATGTTCCAAAGTCCTTTCTTTTGAGCAATGGTCAGTAGCTTTTGTTTAAATAACTCCATTGCACTGTAATAAATACAGATCCATGGTCTTAATGGGATATTGATTGATGCCAGGCATTTGTGGCCTTGGTTAATCAACAGGATGCTTATACTTGTGGTGCTGTACTCCCTCAATACTGCACAAGTTTCTGAACACCTCGACCACAATGGGCCAAAAGGCTTTCTTTAATGTCTCGATGGTAAATAATGTACCTGCAGCTGCTGAACCTCTGAGTCTGGCCCATTGTTGCCTCTTCTGATATACCACAGACACTAACAAATGCCCCAATATTTTGAGATAATGCTTTAAATATAGTCTGCGGTCTGAATTGTAGTCTACACACCATATATGTTCATTGGAATGGGTATATGCAATTACACCCCTTGAACTTGCACTGCATGTCACAGTGGGGACTCATCGACGACTTAATTCCAGATGCCTCAATTATTTCTTAACATTATACAAATATCTGTCAATCTCACATCTGAAATTATTAAGTAGTCTAGCACGAATTACTATTTGCAGAATATGAAATTTCATCCTCTGTATGGTTCCAATTGAATCGCAAGTCCTGACTAATCTTTAGATTATTCTCCCCACGGCTCAACTTGCCAAGCAGCAAAAATATTTTCTTTACTCGACCACATTTATAAGATCCATTTGCCCTCCCCAAGGTTTAATGTCTTGAAAAAATTCACTTCATAACCTAACATTCTGGGGAATTTAACATGAGGTTATGCAAAAGTGCACAAAAGAATGCCAGAAATGCTCACTAAATCATGCAATGAATATAGAGAGTCAAACAACGTTTCAGGTCGAGGACCTTACGACAAAACTGGTTTGTGCACTCTCTATATGTTCAGCAATCCATTTCATATTTTGAGATTTGGGTATTGGTTGCAAAGCCATGGATTGAACCATGGTGAGGTGGTCTATTTTGTCAAACTGCGGAAAATGGTTGCCATCCATCACTGTCACCCTTCCACTTAATCAGCAATAAACAGTGCACTTGCTCGGATCACTTAGTCAGTGTTTCCGATTTCAATAGTTTTGCGTACTTCATAACGTGGAGCCCCCTACCCCCCACTCCGTGTTCATTTTTAAGATGCATTAAGTTACCTCAGGGACTAATGGAAATAATGGACTTTAAAAGCAAATATCAGTTCAGCCTTGGACGGTGAAGATTTGCTAAATCATCTGAGAAACTGCAACATAAGGCCTTTTTGCCTTTTAAGTTCTTCCTGTCACTAACATATTTTTGAAAATAGAGGCTCACTATTCTTCTCGGATTATAAATATAAAAATTAATGGAAATCTGAACTTTGTCCAAATTTGTTTATATCTGTTTGCTCCTTTACTTCCTGTGGCATTTAGCTTCAGTGAATGAAAATATGATGACATTGCGTGATTTAATTGAACCAAGCCACTCAGAGGCTGAAGCTCGTGGATACAAAAGGTATTACGAGCAGACATTCTGTCGGAGACACTGTCAGTGGGATCTCTCTGAATTCAAACCACATCAAGTTTTGAAACTCTTAACTTTGTTGGTGCCCTTTATATGGTGACTCTTTGCATACCATGGGTATGCAAAACAAAGATTTTACAGTGACTTGTCACATGTGACAATAAAGTATTCATTCCTTCATTCAATACGTTTTGATAACAGTAATGGCATTCTCTACTTCGAGAGTTTGAGTCAGACAAATGGTTCCATTGGATAACATTTACATTGGCACCACATTGTAACTGACAATACACTTCTGAATGTTCATACATCTTTGTGAGACAAAGTAATTCATGTGGATTGTCTAGAAGCTTCTGAGAACAGTGAACCCAGACATCCAAAATTAGGGTTGTTAAGGTTTACTCTCTGTTTATACATTATCCCGATTGTTGATAGACCAAATACGGCTGTTACCATGGATACAAAACATACTGCAATGCTGTAAGCTTGAGTAAAAAATTAACTGCTGGATGAATTTAGCAGGTCAGATTGACATGATCAACTCAGTTCCTCCAGCAGTTTCTTTTTTAAGTCTATAACCATGATTGATGTGCCAAGTGACAATAGATGCTGCTGCACCCGCTGAGTTTCTCCAGCATTTTTGTGTACCTTCGATTTTCCAGCATCTGCAGTTCCTTCTTAAACATGTGACAAAATAAGTCTGGTCTTGACATTTCTTTGATCTGTATCACTATGCTGCAAAATCTGCAAAGAAGATTGTGATTGACATCTGGAAGTGAAGCAGTGGACATACCCCAGCTAACATTGATGATGTCAAAGTAGAGAATAAATATCAACAGCAATTTGTCCTGCACCAGCCACATTGAAGCTATGGTCAAGAAAGCACACCAATGTCTTTACTTCCTTAGAAGGCTTAAGATGTTCGGCATGTCCCCAACAACCCTCACTAACTTCTACAGATGTGCCGTGGAAAGCCTCTTATCAGGATGCATCACAGCTTGCTTGGGAACAGCTCCAACCAAGACCGCAAGAAATTGCAGAGTTTCGGCTATAGACCAGACCATCACACAAACCAGCCTCCCTTCCATGAAGTCCATCTACACTTCACGCTGCCTCGACAAGGTCGCCAGCATAATCAAGGACCAGCCTCACCTTGGTCGCTCCCTCTTCTCTCATCAGGCAAATTTGAAAACGCACACCTCCAGATTCAGGACCAGTTTCTTCCGAGCTGTTATCAGGCAATTGAAGGGCCCAGCTGGAGTGTAGTTCTGACCTCCCATCTATATCATTGGTGACCTTTAAACTATCTTCAATCTGATGTTATCAAACTGTATCTTGCACCGAATGTTGTATTTTACCGTGCACCATGGTCAGCTTGATTGTATTCATGTATATTCTTTTCTTTTCAAACTTTTTACTGATTTCAATGTTCATTAGAACAGGCATTCTGATTACTGGTTCACTTTTAGATTTATCCCTGCTATATAAACATAATTCACCTAAATAATCAGTAACAAGGATAAACAGCAAAGTATTTTAACCTCATGTTTCCCTTTGTAAAACTCTTTGGGTATTTTCATTGAATTAAAGACAGTGTGAGTTCCTTTATCTTTTGACAACAACTTCTGAAAAGCAGACTTCTATCCCAAGATACTTGCATTGCGTGGATTAGGATTCTGTTGGATTGGCAATCAATGCACTGATTGTTGCATGTTTTTTTTTGCAAAACAACACCACACACATTGTCAGATCAATGAGGCGGCACTGTGGTAGAGTTGCTGCCTTACAGCGCCAGAGACCCGGATTCGATCCTGACTATGGGTGCTGTCTGAATGGAGTTTGTACATTCTCCCTGTGACCGCGTGGGTTTTCTCTAGGTGTTCCGGTTTCCCCCCACATTCCAAAGACGTACAGGTTTGTAGGTTACTTAGCTTTGGTAAAAATTGTAAATTGCCTCTAGTGTTTGGGATAGTGCTAGTGTGCGGGGTGATCGCTGGTCAGTGTAGACTCGGTAGGACGAAGGGCCTGTTTCCGCACTGTATCTCTAAACTAATGCTGTTGGGGAATTATAATACTTAGTTATAATGGTGCAATAAGAAAACTAAGGTGTAAAACTTGATTTCAATTTACAGACATAAATACAGTTAAAAATACTTCTTTCGGATGCGTCAATGCTGATTTGTTCCTAATGAGCTGTTTTAATGGGCTGTTGTGGTGGAAAATTGCACCTGACTGACGTCAGTTTTTAACCTACAGAATTAAAGTGTCCAGGCAGATCAAAGATTCTAAGATGTGAATTGTTGGTACACAAATTCAATCAAATGACAGTTATATTTTAAATTCAGTTATCCTACCTGATAAAAGGGACTATTAATGCTCAGTTATTATTTTCTCCTGAGAAGTATCTTGCTTGAATGATTCAGCAGTCAGAATAATTGAGTTCATTTATCCCGTGGTCTGTTATTCCAGCGTCATTAAAATTTCAACCAGCCAGCCTGAAACTTCCGATGTATTATTACTTAATTAATTTTGATTTGACACAGGCAGAAAAAAGCATGTATTTAGAACAGATGTAGCTCCATGTGTGAATTTGTCACCAGGACTGCTGAATGTTTCCCTTATCCAAATCAAGATGTGTAGGAGGTATAGTTTGGGTCCTGCTATCATTACATTTACTCAGATCACCATGATCACATTGAATGGCAGTGCTGGCTCGAAGGGCCGAATGACCTACTCCTGCACCTATTGTCTATTGTCTATCACAGACTTAGTGCAGACTGGGAATGGAGTTCCTACTTCATTTAGTTTGAGTGGTTTCAGCTGTGTACCATTGCTGGGTCATCAGGGAAATACCAAATCTTTACCGACACACACCAAGATACTTCACCCTGTCAGCTGAGATGAGATGACAATGTGTCAGAGATTATAGATTTTGAAGAAAAGTAAATAAACGGGGTATTCGGGATATTGTTTTCCTATTTGAAGTCAATGATAACTGGAAACGATCCTATTTTGTCACTGGTAGAAAAAGCTTTCTGAATGAAAACTTCTTTATCTCAAAGTTGTCTTCAACTTACAGCGAATGTTTTACAAAACAAAGAAGAAAAGCTTTGTCTTATAGCCGAATATCTCGTATAGTGTGCACTCGAAGGATGGTAAGCTTCTACAATGTCATTTGCTAATGTAATAAACATACAGTGTTCTTAATCTACCAAAACACAGCATTTACAAATTAAGTTAAGTCATGTGTATCTCCAATTTGAGATAATGGGCCGACAGATATTTTCTGCTATTTTCTGATGATGCTGTGATTTCTAGGAAGAATGGTTTGAGTTTCCATTTTAAAAAACCTCTTCATTTTAACTTTGATTATTTATTATTTATTATAAATTTCACATGATTAGATATTGCAAAATTAATAATTTATACAATCTTATTAAATAAAAGGAGTAGGGCTTAATCTTATCTCTCAATAATATCTGCTATGAATTGTACTTATGAATTGTTGCTGCTCTTGTGTTGGAAAATAGATAACATCCATAGAGCAGAATCGAGAGATCGTAGTGAGATGAATGATAAGCTGAACTGACCTTTAGTTGAATAAGAAAGATTAGCCAGAACATTGAGAGAATTCTCATTTTTCTTTCTGAAGTACTGTGGGAGCTTTACCCCAGTATCATGAGAGCAGGCAGGCAGGCAGGCAGGCAGGCAGGTTCTTAGCTCAATGTCCCATTCAGATGGAAGGTACTTCCCCAATACTGTTCACATTTCTGCTACAGGACTCAAATTTCTGACATATGTGACTCAGAGATGAATATACCATCAGCTGAACCAAAGCTAACATGGAAGCTCATTGAGATAAAATTGGTTGACATTAGTAGGGGATGTCAAAATTGTGTGACGTTGGGGTACCCCTGACTCTCAGTCTGAAGAAAGGTCTCGACCCAAAATGCCACCCATTTATTCTATCCTGGGATATAAAAAATCTTTTCTTTCATATTCTTATAATCTTACTATGTATTTTCAATAATTGTCATATTTTGTTACAGCATAGGAGACCCATTGAATGTATGCCATCTCTCAGAGCAGACCACCTGTAGCCCCCCCCCCCCCCCCCCCATTTATTTCTCCTATTCTCCTTTGCCTGCCAATTAACAGTCTTAATGCTCTTGCCACCCACTTACACTGCGGAATAGTTAATCTACTAGGATGCTTCGGGATATTGGAGGAAACTGGAGCCCCCTTGGGAAATCAATACTGTCACTTGAAGAACGTGCAAATTCCACAGTCAGCATCTAAGGTCAGGGTGGAACATGAGCCACTGGAGAAGTGTGGCAGAAGCAGTCTGCTGCACATTCATGCATATTTGTTTTTATTAATAGTGCTTATGTGTTTCCTTTTGTTTTGCGACCTAACCTATATAGGAGAGAGTTAAATGTAAACTGGTGTATTTTGACCTTTTCCTTTGGAAAAAGGTTATTTTTATTAATTGATTAGAAGTGACTAGCAATCTTTGTTGGCTGTTTTTATGCAGTCTTTTTCTGTCCTCAGGCTAACATTATCCTGCAACTTTCAACACTGTTTCAATTTGCTCATTCTGTCAGGAGTCCTCACACTGGCTCAGACGTTCATTTACTGTGACCCTGTAAATATTGTGAACCAAACCTACTCTAAATGTATTGGGATAGCTGCGTAAATTGGCTGTGTAAATTTATAAGCTGACAATGGGTTCTATATGTCCGAAGATTAATGTTTTGTGTCCACTGATTTCCAATTAAAAACAAAACAAAATTAACATCAATTGTAAATTGTCCATGATTATCCTTTGCTGAAAGGAAAGCAGATGCTAGTAATCTAAAAAAGGCAGAACATCATGGAACCATTCAGCAGTTCTGAGATCGGCGTCAGAACTGAATCATCAACTCTGTTTCTCTTCCCACAGATGCTGCTTAACCTGCTGAGTGTTTCCAATATTTTTCAGCTTTTATTATTCTCTGCTTCCTGTCACAGAACCAATATTGGTCCACATTTGTCAGTCCACCTTGTGTAGAGTTTTGCAAGCATGGTTTTGTAAAAAGCCTTGCTGAAATCATGTAGACCACATCAAACGTTTTCCCCCATTGATCCTCATTGTACCAACATAAAGATTTAAATCAAATTTATCAACTATGAATTTCCTTACCAAAATAAACAAATCGGATTATTTTAGAACTATAGTCCTTGTTTTTCTTTTACATATGTTATTCAACTGCTCGATTATTCATATTTCATGTCAAAAAATAAGGAATCTTGGAATAAAAAGTAACAGGAATTCTTTTAAGGTAGACAAAAATGCTGGAGAAACTCAGCGTGTGAGGCAGCATCTATGGATCGAAGGAAATAGGCAACGTTTCAGGTCGAAACCCTTTTTAATATATTTTGTAATAACATGATAAAATGTCACTCTAATATAACTTTTCAACCCATTAAATTGTAAAAATACATTGCTAAGTTAGGCTCTTCACTGACAGATTGGTTTAAGATAATGACATGTGGCCTTGAACTTGCCTATACCACTAACATCCTAAATGCTAATACAGGATGCAATGAGTATAGACAAAGAACTGCAGGTGCTGGTTTACAATGGGCATAATTGTTGCTGTATGAAGTTCTCCTGTTCCCGAACAAGCAGCTCCACAACCACTACGATGCCCATGATGAAATTGATCTGCTCATTTTGATCATGTACAATGAACTTTCAGTCTCTTTCCCAATCGCATAATCTATCTGGTTTGAACTTAATTGAATTTAATGAGCGTTCCAACAGTAATTATAGTTCTCTACAAGATCTTGCAGCCTCAAATGTCATGAGTATTACTATTGGATATTGATGTACAAACAAAGCCAATGATGAGTTAATGGCATTTGTGAAATTTGCTTAAGAGGTCTTTGCTGAGCAAAATTGGAAGCATTTTGAAAGTAAGATTCTACAACTATTGACTATTGATTTTTGGTATTGATGACGGTGGTACTTTTACAAGGCAGACTAGTCAAGGTTTCCACTGCTTCAAAGTCACGCATGGAGGTTAATTCTGTACTAATGGACTGGAGGTCGGGGTGCAATGTACAACAGTAATTAAAATATCTCATTGCAATATCATGAACACAATCTGTTTTCTGATCAATAAACAGTGTCGGCTGGCTGATGAGCTGCGAGTTACAACTCCCTGATCGCGTGTTGGGGTCTATTACATGCCTTCAATGGAAAGTAAATCAATTCAGTAACAATCATGCACTGTCATTGTGGTTGTAAAACCAGTCTTAAAAGAAGAGAAATGCATAGAGCATTTGACGCATTTTGTTTGGTTGCAAAGGAGATATAGTATGTTTAGATTTTAAAAGTGTATTTATCCCTCAGCCAAGTAATTATCTGATGATTATCTCATTGTTCTCTGTGGGGTCTTACAATGCTCAAACTGCACTCATAACATTACAACATTCTCACATGAGAACATTGATTGCAATTCAACGGTATAATACTTCATTGCTTATCAAGGGCTTTGGAGGTTTGTAAGCTGTGAAAGACGATGGACATTTTTGTAATTGGAAAAACAGTCTTTGGAATGGGAAGCCAGTTCTATTAATGACAAATTATATATTTCCAAGGAATAAAATGTATCCATGTTCAATGCTGTAACACCATTTATGCAGCACAATGTATGCAATGAATGTTGAGAAACATCTGAACATATTGAAATATTCTACCCTAAAGATAATAAATTAGTGGAGTATCACCGATTAATGTTGGACTCAAAAATAATGTTGTTGTTTTAATTCAGGGACCATTGATTGTATGGGGCCATATGTAACAAAATACACACACAAAAAAAAAAATACTGATTCTAAATTTTACTAGTTTGAAAAGTTTACATTAAGAAAATGCTGAGTCTGTTGTATATTTTCCAATGTTCAGAAGATGTGCAATTGGATTATTAATTCAAAGCTAATGCAAGCCTTCTATTAATAACATTCTGTGATGCATGTGAAGGACATTTGGTTAAAAGGAAAAAACAAAGTAGTTCAGCACTTGATAAACCTATATTTGCAATACTTGTGCCAAACCATTGATGTTGGAAATGTGTTCATGCATTCCAAAGGGTAAACAAAAAATATGACATTGTATTATTGAAAATTGGGTTAATCTACAGATGAGCAATTTTGTGCACATTTTTGAGTGCCTTGGTATCTGTTAGGGGTACAGCATTTTCATGCATTGTATAATATTATTTGTGACATAAGATATGCTTTGAAAATAAACAAAACTGCAAATGCTGAAATTCTGAAATAGAACTGAAAGAATCAGCAGGTCAGGCAGCATCTATGGAAAGAGAAGTAGAGTAATGGTTTCAGGTGGTTGCCGGAGGTTGCAGGTAGTGGAAGCAGGTAGGGAGACTGACAAAAACCTCCGGGAACCTCCGGGAATCGCACGGAAACCTTGGGTGGGGCACAAAGTCTCCAGAAGTTTTCGTTCAGGTTTCCTAAGTGGGACAGGGGCATTATTGTTTCAATTCAGGGACCTTTCATTAGAACAGTTAATAGTTTCACAGGGAACAGAAAGATGCATTAAATTTGCCCGCATGACATTTTCGCTCATAATCACTCATACAGCAACCAGGTTTAACATCAACCCTGTGGCCCAAAAACATATTCTACTTTTAAATGTCTTCTGTAGATAAAAGGGGTACTTCATGGACATCCATATGTCCAGCTCACTGTATTTCTCAACCTCCAAGCATCAGCAGTATTCCAGCCAATGATGTCATATATCTCAGATTGCTGATGATTGATGCAGTAGGAAGGTCATTGATATTTTCTCCTGCAATATTGTAGACTTCACCTTCCCTTCCTTTAATGTACAGGAGCAGGTAGAACGGGGGCCAGCTTCCACAAGGTACAGACCGTCAAAATATGCTTGAAAGTAGGAGACAGAGAGTGGTGATAGAGATTGCTTCTCAGACTGGAGGCTTGGTACAAGTGGTGTACCAGAGGGATCCATTTTTATTCATCATTTATATTAATGGATGAGAATGTGGGTGGCATGTTTAGTAAGTTTGTGGACGACACTAAAATTGGTTATATTCCAGACAGTTAAGAAGGTTATCTAATGTTACAATGTGATCTTGATCAACTGGGCCAATGGGCCAAGAAATGATTTGGTTAAATGCATGATGTTGCATTGTGCTAAGGTAAACCAGGCAATACACAATAAATTGGAGAGTGTTATAATGAAGGAACATAGGAACATAGTTTCTTGAAAGTGGAGATCCAGGTTGACAGAGTGTTGACGAAGGAGTTTAGCACACATGGCTTCATCAGTCAGGGCATTGAGTACAGGAGTTGGAATGTCTTGTCACAGCTGTACAAGATAGTGATAAAGCCACATTTGGAGTACTGTGCATTGTCTGGCCATCTGAAGCATGCCACTAATTCGGAATGGGCGTAGAAAACCAATTAATGATGATATTACCGGGTCTGGAAGGTTTGAATTATAAAGTGAGGCTGGATATGCTAGGACCTTTTCCATGGAGCGCTGGAGGCTGAGGGGCAACCTTTTGGAGCCATATAATATCGTGATGGTCACAGATCAGGTGAATAGCTACAGTCTTCTCCCAGGATAGGGGATTCTAAAACTTGTATGTTGAGATTTAAGGTGAGAGGGGAACGATTTAAAAGGGACCTAATATGATATGATAGAACTTGCCCAACTTTTTCACACAGAAGGTGGTGTGCATATGGAACAAGCTGCCAGAGGAAGTGCTAGAGACAGGTACAATTAAGACATTTGAAATATATTTGCACAGGTGCATGGCTAGGAAAGGTCTGGTAGGATATGAAGGTACACAAAATTGCTGGGGAAACTCAGCGGGTGCAGCAGCATCTATGGAGCGAAGGAAATAGGCGACGTTGGATATGAGCCAGGTTGACGCAAGTAATACTAACTCAGTTATGCAACTTGGTCATCATAGATGAGTTGAGCCAAAGGGATGAGAATCACCAACAAACTGTGGTTAGGTATAACTTAGCTTGAGTAAGGAGAAGATATTTACTTAATGTCTTGTACAATGGGAAGAAGATTGTTTGATATCTTTCTTCTGCCTATGACCAAGTATGACCTATCAGGAATGAAAACAGAATTAGCACTGAATACTCACAGGTTAAGCAAATGTAGTGGAGAGAGAATTGTAGTTAATATATTTTAGGTCAATGACCTTTTATCAGAATAAGCCATGAAGATTTGATGAAAGTACATTGGCCTGAGCTCTGTTCCTCTCTATCTAGATTCTATCCGACATTTATGAATATTTTTTTTTATTTGGGATTTCCAGCATCTGCAGTTTTATTTGCTATTATGAATAATTAGACCCAGTTGTGACAATATTGCAAATTATATTGGCTGAGTGCATATGTTATATGCAGAGTCAGCTTCCTTAAGTTCTGCCAATAATGCTCAAAATTCTGGCCAACCTAATAGCTTTTATTTTTGTCCCGCACTAGCCCTGATTAAATTGAGAAATTATGTTGACAGTATATAAAGCATACTAAATAAGGTTGATTGATGCAGGAATTTAATTTTTTTATAGATTGCAATTATTATTTAAATAATTGAACAATCCATCACAAATGATTTTAAAATTTGTTGGGGTTTGGGGTAAATGTAATAGAAGGTAAATCAGGCCTGATATTTTAAATCTTCAAGAGATCGCCCATTCTTGAGCACCAAGCAGCCATGCCCATATATTTTGCAAGCTTCAGAAGGGTTAAACTGTTTTAGTCTTCCGAGCAGATTAAACTCTACGCTTACTCGGTCAGTAAAATAATGGCTTCAAATTTACTGGAGGCCAAAGCTTGATAGCTACTTTGTAAAGCAACGATAAGGTCATTGACTTTAATCCAACTGTTCACAGTTTGTCCTTCATATTCATTTTATAACGATCGGTTGGAAAGGATCAGTACAAAACTATGGTGCGCTTCTGAGTGGGTAATTGTGTGCATAAATGAAAAATGTGACACCTAGAATATTTCAAGTATCCAATCAAGTGTGGCGAAACAAGGTGAAAAGTAAAAGTTTAAGCTAAAGTTAAGATTCAAAAACATCTTTGGATTAATGACCAGCTTTTAAATAGTATGTATCAAGGATAAAACTATCTGTGAGTGTGTAAGAAATAAGAACAGATGTAAGACGAGTCCTTAATAATGGATTCCAGCATTTTTGCAATAACAGACAGTGGGCTAAGTGTTCTATGGTTTCATGCTCTCTGTCCCTTTCTTCATTGGAGGTTATATATGAAAGGATTTCTGTTCAATGTTTCTCTCCAGAATCTTGGGAATTTTAGAAAATTCTAACCAATTCATTCATTTCCTTTGTAGCCTTTAAAAAAATATCCTAGGAAGAAGGTTGTATGATCCAGGGGTCTCGTCAGACTGTAGTCCCACTAGTTTAACTAGTTCAACTTCTCCAGTGATAGTGCTATTTTCTGCTATTATTAGAATGGTTTTAGCATCTTCTACCATTGAATGGATATGTTTAGCCATCTTTCCTTTTGACTTTATATATTCATGTTCTTATTATGCCCTGCTCTGCCAACTCTTAGTGGCCGTGTTAAATGAGAACAAAGCATTTGAAAAATGAACAACAGGTTTAACAGCAGCTATGAAGTGCAAAGGATGACCGATGTTTGGATTTGACGTATTTGAGTAATAGCTGGAGAGGATTCTGTTCACGGCTAGAGAATGAAAACAAAACCAGGTAGAACTGCTGAAGTCTTCTTTAGGATGCTCTGAATACTGTGGAACGCAGAATTACTGGAAGGATTACTGGAACCGCTTGGGCAGTTTGCACCCCAGCGGTATGAACATTGACTTCTCTAATTTCAGGTAGTCCTTACTTTCTCCTCCCCTTCTCAGCTCTCCCTCAACCCTCTGGCTCCACCTCTTCCTGTTTCTCCAGCAGTTTTTTTTTGCTCAGGATTTCAGCATTTATAGCCTCTTGTATCTCCATGATGGGACATAATCTAAAGATTTGAACCAGGGCCAAGAAAGAATTTTAGGAAACATCTATACATGTCGGATTGATATATATTTGAAACTTTCTCCAGTGATCCTCAATTGTTGTGAGGCCATATTAATTTGAAGTGTGAGAAGATTTTGTTAATTAAAGGTTTTTAGGGGTTTATACTCCTTACTAAGAATCAACGTTGAGAAGGAAACGATTAGGTCTCAGATCGGCCATAATGTTATTAAATAGTATAATAAGCTGGAAGGGTTGAACAGCCTAGTGTTGTTCCTACAGTACATCATTAACCATGTGCAACAGTAAAACAAATTCATTTTTCTACCTAAATGAAGTGACTGCCATCACCAAAGCAAGTGACATTTTCTTCCTTTCTCATCCACAGCTATCGCTGTTATATTTGCTGTCACTGTTGGACTGATTTCCATTTATGTTACAGGAGGTTACGTGTACAGGTAACACTTTTCATGTCCTTGTAGATTAAACATATTTAGAATTATAGATGTTGCAGTGGCAACCATGAATGCTGGACAATTCAATGACCTATGCAAAGGTATTGTAAAGCTATCAAAGTAGGCTTTCTGATTTTCAAAACAATCAGCAGGCACAAGTTGATGTCCATGGTTAATGCTAAAGCTTCCTCACCAAATCAAATAGTTCAACCATGATAGTCGTGGGAGTGCTGAATTAATGGTCCAGGGACAGGGTTTCCTTCAATGGTCTATTTCAGGGAAGGTGGACCACTATCCAATATCATGTAATACATTATCAGTGATAAAAACAAAGGATAAATGTTTAACTCAAATCACTGCGAAAATGCCATCTATCCGCCCTGAGGAAGCTACAGGGAAAGAATAAAGGTAGTCTCTATAAACCAAACTTTTTCAATGAAGCCAATGTAAAATCTGAACAGGATATGTCAAAGTCCCCTCCCGTGTCCAATACAGTATGTCTTGTTTCCATATAACAGTGGAGTGGCTGAATAGTACTGGGAATTGGGATGGAAGTAGTATATCCATTATATGGGTGAAACCTACATTTTGCTGCAAAAGGGCTTACACTGATTTCCAGGCCACTAGGAGATTGCAATGGTTCAGGAAGAAGTCTTACCCACCCCCTTCTCAAAGGCAGCTCGGGATGGTGAAATAAATTCTGGCTTTCACAGTGACATCCAAGTCCTGAAATGTGAATGAATGCAAAGCAAGTATTATGATATCCACTCGTGTTGTCCCCACTCCCCTAACATTCATTAATAAATGACGTACAGTTCAATTATATCATTCTACCATCTAAATATTTCATAAAATCAGTTGAAGGATTTGTTGAGTTTGCAAAGAGGGTATCAATTGCAAGAATATGCCCATGACTCTGATCACATCACAAAATCACAAGAGTAGATTTCAACCAGCTTATGGCTGTCTCAACCACACAGTGAGCAAGCAGAGACTTAGCTGAACTTACTCTTCCCATTTGTGCAAGCAGAACTAATATTTTTTTCACCTCGTGATCCAGCCAAAAGGTGGGCATGTGGGGTTTAAAATACATCTCAGCCTGGTATTCAGAGTGTTTGTTTTAACGAGAGGTTTAAGCCAGTATGAGAATCCTTTTCCCCAGATTGGTCATAGAAGTTGAAGGTTAACATACAATGCCTGCATGTCAAAATATTAAGGCACACGGGCATGTCAGCTTCTATCCTTCCACTACTCTTTGTGATAGGTAGTCCTTTCTTATATTACAGAACAATCCCTATGATTGACTGCACTGCGGATATCTGCAATTTGAACAGTGGAAAATGTATACGATAATGCACTTTGTCAGAATACTAAATATATTTGGTACAGATAGTTGAAAGGACTCCCTCAGGGAACCTGCCAATGGCTATCTGGAGGATGGCATGTGCATGATGCAGTCCTGATAGGGTTTTAAGAGAGAACCTTGCACTGCTTGGCATTAGCTTGCTTGCGTCAGGTCAAAAACAGCCACATAAGTAACGTTATTTTCATAAAGTAATGCACTTGTAGTTTACTTTAACCCAAAAATGACAATATGATGACTGCTGTTTAAATGCACTCCTTTAATCACTGCCAAATTATAAAGAATTTACTTGTCAAAGGTCATGTGCCACAAAATGTTCTGAAAATCCTTGCTTTGTTTTAATTCTAGTGTTGTTTTTGTGTTCAGCATTTAGAACAACCAGTATAGTGTATAATTTTGCAACCCACTTGATTATACATCATTCACTTAGCTGGGTGATTTAACGACCTTGCCTTTCATTTTCCTAAATCTTTTAATTGTTTATTTTGATGGGGCCATTAAATTTATTGGCAAAAATGCACTTCAATTACTTAGGTGTCAAGAGCATTCCATCTAACCTGTAAAATTATGCATTGGTGATTTTGCATTTCTCCAATAAATCTGTTCCATCAGTATTCTGCATCCTGCCACTGAGTCTCATTCACAGTTTCACTGCTCACAAAGCTGTCATTAGCACACACACCCATAATGTATATTCCCACCAGACAATCACTCCTGCATTCTTGTGACACCAACTCGTGAACAATCATGGATTATATATGTAACTCCACACAGGAATACTTTTTTCACACACATGTACAAATCTTACTGCCCCTTGCTCACCAGATAAGCACATTCCACCACCCCATGCTCTTTGTATCTCTTCTTCACTCAACTTCATTTGATTTTGCCTTTTGGGATCTTATCTGATTTTTAATAACTTTTTTAAATTCTCTGCATGTATCCACAAACTCATGGGAAACAACTAGCCATATTTAAAAATGTGATCCTGAGCAAGTAAAAGAATAATTCTTACAGGCGATGTGTTTATTTCAGGATGAAGTGCTTTCAGAGGTCTGTGCAGCAACTCCTCAGGTCACCGGCTCACAGCATCAGCATTGTAAGTGCTGAACCATTCCAGCTGTTTGGACTTCTTATGAGCAAGTAATTAACATCACATAATGAAGAGTAGAAAGTATTTTACATTTGACTCCACTATGGCATTCTTATTGTACTGAATGTTGTGTGGAAAAGTAGCATGCACAGGGTTGAGAAGTTGTTCTCGGCATTAAAGCACATTATTTGGAGATGGTGCAGAGATGGTAGATCTGAGGCAGTTTCTGTCCAGTTAACAGGGGAAGCAATATTCAAGCAAGTGCTACAATGCATTGTGAGCATTAGCAATTAGAATTCTGTTTAAAAAACAATAAAATCATGCATTAAGTTTGTGTTAGAAGCAAAGTCACACGAGCACCATTTTGTATCTGGGACTGTCACTTCAACGAGAGGGGGTTCTTGAGGTGAGATTTGTCTCCATATAGCAAATTACTCATGGGGATTAGTGGGCTTCAGTGGATATTGAGACATTATGTACTCAGCGGGGAGCACTCTAATAGCATGCTGGTTGAAATCTACCAGCAGTAAAGAACTTGAATTCTTATCTTAAAGCAAATCGCAGGGATGAAGAGAGTTGCTGTTTCAGCCTAGGCAGAGTCAGGGTCTTTAGGTTATCAAGGTGCTGGCTCTCCTTCACCTACTCCTGCCTGCTGTCCACATTGTTTATGAGGACATTTGTTTTTAAATCACAGTACACTAGTGCATGGAAGATCTCAATGTAATTTACCTAAGTATGTTTTTAGTAATTGTGGTTGGCCTCATTTTGCCCAGTTTACAACTAAATCAAGGAAAGCACAATATAGTAATATCATTCAATGCTTGCAGTCTACCACTGATTTAGGCCCCTGGATCCCATCCAGTAACACACACAGCCAAGCCAGTGCAGTTGACTGATACTAATTACTAGTCAAGAAATTACCAATGCTCTTCAAATCACAAGTCTAAATTGGCAGAATTTGTATCTATTTTTGAAATTAATTATCCATCCCATTTTCTTAAGATTAAACAAAAATGGGATCTCTGTTTTTTTGCTGTAGGATTTGGCTCTACTCCCTAATCAATCTTTCTAATATCATTGAAGGTAGACACAAAATGCTGGAGTAACTCAGTGGGACAGGCAAAATCTCTGGAGAAAAAGAATGGGTGACGTTTTGGGTCAAGACCCTTCTTCAGACTGATAATAACATTTCTTTGGATGTCAGGTCTCTGGCCATGTTAATCAATCAATCAGTTCTCATCTCCCTCATTGCTTCTCCTTTATAGTCTCATTATGTTTTCAAATTATTTAATTCCTCCTTTTGCTATTCTCCATTAATTATAACTGGATTGCCTGAAAGCTTTCTCCATTGGATTTACTGTTCAAATAGTAATAAACTAAGTAAAAAATGAATGAACAATGCCTACAAATGTGACATAGGTAAAGTAGCCAGTTCCCTTAAATCTTTAAATAGAAAGATGAATGAATGCACCTGGAGAGGAACCCTTGCCGCTTGTCCTCTGGTCCCTGAATCTTGCACTACACTCCCCCTAAGTGTGGCCGTATTCCATCACCATGAGACCCTGGAATTCCCTCTAAGCAGATACAAAAGTTGTCAATTCACTAGTGCATTGATTTTCTTACACACAAAAATCCTGCTTAAAATATTAATGAATAAGATGGTGATCATATATTGATCAGAGATTATTGATTGAAAAAATCTGTGGTGTTGGTGGTACAGCTGTCCAAAAAAAGAGTATGGTGATTGAGAAAGAGAAGGTTTTGTAAATAGGAGAGCTGCCCTGTGACCCACGTACTTAATCATCATATTTGTCAGTGCTTGACCTTGTGATTGCTTTAAGTTTGAACTGTAAGGAAGGTGAAATACGCTTCAGGCACAAATACTTCTACTGTTCCTCAAATAGAAAGAGGTTGATCTGGAGCAAGTTGAATTGTTAAACACACTGCAACCCCACAGTGCCATTAATTATAACACCTTTAAAATAGCATGAGAGGACAGGAATGGTTTGTCATGTGAATATGATATGAAGAAAAGAGAGAACCATCAGGGAAAATGATAATGGGAGTTTTAAATGCATTTTGGGGAAGAAACAGTGGTAGCTGTCGGAAATGGTCAAATTTACTGATTGCTTTCCTGAAGGAGCACGAGCCAACAAGGCAGCAGATTCTCTTAATTTTACATGAGTAATGACAGAAAATAGCAGGCAGTCTGGTATGTAACATGATTGAATATCAATATTGGGTTTGAAGAGGAAGCAGGAGGGTCACAAATCAGGGGTCAGGCTATAACAAAATGAATTGAAGAGGTAAGGAAGGATTGGACTGGAACTCTATGAGAGAATTCACCGGCTGCCCAAACTGTGGGTGGCACTCGGAATTTGTAAGAAAGTAATTGATGGATTTTAAATCTCTCAAATACAAATGCAAAACTTCAACATTAATATTATCAAGACCCATGACATTGGTGGGACAATTATACATCAATGTAAAAAGCAAAAATAGCAGCAGCAATTCAAGATGCACAGAGCAAAAATGGGAAGGATAAAGAAGTATATACATTGTAAAGTGAGCAGCATAGCGAGAAGTGACAAGCCTGATAAAATTCAACTTGAATATGGCACCTTAAATGACAATAATAGAGGATATAGTAAATGCTTAGCGTTGGTTATCACAATGATAGTGGATGAAATATCAGCGGGAGAGAGTAGGAAACGTGATGAGTGAATAAACTGATAAATGGAAGGTCTTTAGTCGATTTTACACATATGATGATGTGAATACACTCTTGCTCATGGTTATGAGTCCAGTTGGAGATAGAAAGCTGAATGTAAAAATTGAAGGAATTTTCTAATTTGTGGAAACGATATACCTCATGTATGGGGAATGGGAATTCCCATATAAAAATGAATGCTAATTCCTAAGAGACTGCAATACAATACTTCTTATGGTAAGAAATACTGTATTTATATGAGTTAGAAATTATTAAGAAAGATGCTGGAAAAATCGAAGATAGACAAAAATGTGGGAGGAACTCAGCAGGTGAGGCAGCATCTACGGAGAGAAGGAATAGGCGACATTCCGGGTCGGACATTCAGTCTGAAGAAGGGTCTCGACCCGAAACGTCGCCTATTCCTTCTCTCCATAGATGCTGCCTCACCCGCTGAGTTAGAAATGAATTCACCCAAACTTTAATGAAACCTGCTCTTGATTAGTTATATGAAAATAAATAATTAATTGACCTCGGTAAGTGGGCGGGAGAGTGAGTCAAGCTGGATTGCTGCTTCATATACTTGGCATAGAGTTGATAGACAGAGTGAGACCTTCCGTACTCATTCCGTCATTCTGCGTTCAAGTCCTTTGCTTACGTTGTATCCAGAGCATATAAAATTGTCTGGGATTTTTCTCCTGATAATGATAGCTAAAATGTAGGGTGCAGTGGCTTCACTGGGGGAATTGTCTAATTATGCCCTTAAAAATGTTTCAATTACAATTTTGAAATGCTCTATTGGATATCCCAACTGCAACAGTCTGTAGAACGAGTGGCCCCAAACACATTATGTGAAGAGTTGCTTCTTGTCATCAGATAAGCTTCTGATTTTGTTACTTTAACTCACCATGCTAAAAGCAAACTGCTGATTTGTATTTGCTGTTCCCTTAAACCGACAGTGGGCATGGTGCTACCACAAAGAGGTCTGCCTCTTTAAGAATGGCTCCACCGTGCCCATATCCTCAGTCTGTGCACGTCGCTTGTAGCCACAGAGCACTGTCCTTTGCTTAGCTTGGGTTATCTCTGGCCTGACAAATCCTAATGACAAAAAGATCTATCAAATAAAATTAGACTGCAAGCAGATACCGGCTCTGTTTAGCTTGGTAATCTGATCTGTGTCAGACTGAATGTTTAGCCCAGGGCAGCATACATCCAAATCAAATCAACGACTGCTGCGTTCTGTGGCCGGACACATTTGTGTATAAACATCTATACCAAAACGGGATCTGGAGAATTGTGCTTGACGTATGACAACAACAACAATTTCAATTAATACAGTATCTTTAATGTAGCAAATTACCCCAACATGCTTCACTGGAGACTTTGAAAACAAGACTATTGAGGCTAAGTTACTAAAATCAGTGATCAAAGTCTGAAGAAGGGTCTCAACCCAAAACGTCACCCATTCCTTCTCTCCAGAGATGCAGCCTGGCTCGCTGAGGTACCATTTTGTGTCTACCTTTGATCAAAATCTTAGTTCCTTAAGCAGGAAAAGGAACCAGAATTTGTTTGGGAAGCAATTCCAGAGGAAAGGTACCAGAAGACTCAGCAGCAAAAATACCAGAAGACTCGACAGGATTGAGGGAGGTGTCTTGGAGGGTTGTCAGTCTGAGAGAAACTACAGAGATTGAAAGAGGAGAAATCATTGAGGCATTTAAAGCCAGGATGACAATTTTAAAGTTGAGGCACTGCTGGGGTTCATTGCAGGTTAGCATTCATCATGTTAGGACAAAACCAGTTTTGGTCTCCTTAAACTTCTCTGACCAAGAAGCATAAGTAGCCATTCAGCCCATTGATCCTGGTCAGCCATTTAGAATGATCATGATTGATCTTCCACTTTGTCCATGTTCCTGACCTTTCCACCTACTCCTTGCTTTCCAACTAATCTCCTCAAATGTATCGAATTATAGAAATTAGTATACAGTTGGTCAACTGTACTTGCACTTGGTATCAATGTTTCATCCAGAGGAGATTAGAATTGGGGCAGCTGTTATTCCATCATTTAATAAACATCATTTATTATGGATACTCAGAGGTCACTGCCTGTCTTCGATGTTGTAGATCCGATCAATTAACATTTACATCTTTTCTGTGACAATTGCATATAAAGTGATAGTCAGACAACCATACACAGAAAATGAGGCCCTGTGTACCGCTATGCCCATGCCAACTATTGTGCAATAATCCTACCCATTTACTTAAATTAGTAGCCTCAACAAGGGCGCACTTCCATTGCAACGTGAGAAATGATTAACACTCCAAAGCAGCCTACCATGCAAAATCTTATTAAACACCTTGCTGAAGCCCAGATAGACAATATCTATGGCTTTGGCCTTGTCAACCTCTTTTGTCTTCTTTAGCCTCCAACCACCCCTTTGGGAAATGCTTAATTACGTTTATGTTCTCCATTTCAGGAACTTGCTCCTGTAAGTAACGCTGATGCCTCAGCCAAGGCCACAAAACCCAAATCTCGGCGATTACGTTCCCTTGATACTTTTCGTGGGTAAGGTTTTTCTCTTCTTTTGACTGTTGTGATTCCCCTGTGTTTGTACTTAAATGCACTCTGTTGCTACCCTGCTCAGTTTTATCTCTTTGGCTCTTTATTTCCATCATACTGGAAAACACTGAAGCCATCGCTCAGCTTTCTGAATCTATATTTGTTTGAAAATGTCTGCTTTATATATTCAGCGAATCTCAGTTAGTTTCCCAATAGTTACTGCAGGGTTCCTGAAAGATTTCCAATGTTCTCAGGGTTTGTAAAGGGCCTGTCCCACTGTACGAGCGAATTCAAGAGTTCTCCCGAGTTTCCCCTGATTCGAACTCGGTGAATTACGGTAATAGCCACTTGTAGGTACTCGGGGCTCTCGTGGACATCGTGTTGAAAAATCTTCACGAGTCTTCACGAGTTTACCGCGTTTCCTGAGTACCTGCCGTTAGAATTACGAGCCGCTAAGAGACGTCCCGAGCTCCAACGTAACCGCTACGTACATTCTATGTGCTTACCACGAGTTTGATTTTTTTTTAACTCGGAAGAGCTCTTGGCTTACCTCGGACAGTGGGACAGGCCCTTTAGTATCAGTAGAGATGAGCCTGCTGCTTTATTCCAGACAACGGGTTTTTAAGGACAAGATAAGACTCTATATTTTCATACTCCAGCATTGTGTGTCCTTTTTTATAAACCAGCATATGTAGTTCCTTGTTTCCACATTTTACTGCTCCACAATAACATCTCCTTAAGATATGCCTACCTTGAAGAAGTCCTCCTCCTCTCTCCAATGAGAGTTCTGTGTGGGACTCTCTGTCACTGTTACCCCTCTGTGATTCCTGTTGCTCTCCTGCTCCTTGATGAATCCGAAGAGGGATCCTGACCCAAAATATCGGCCAACATGTTCTCCAGAGATGTTGTCTGACCCGCTGAGATTAGTCCAGCACTTTGTGTCTTTTTTGTAAACCTGGATCTGCAGTTCCTTTTGTCCGATATTCATTGACCATAATACCTCTTCAGAAAGTATTCTGATGGGATGCATCTCAGCCTGGCATGACAATTGCTCAGCTCTTAGCTGCCTGAATCTGCAGAGCTTGGCGAACAATGTCCAATCCATCACAGGTCTGTCATTTCATTCCATCCTGTCCATCTTCATCGTGCATTGCACCAGGAAGGCTGGAAGTATTGTCAAGGAAGACTGCTACCCAGGCCACTTGCTTTCCTCTCTACTTTCTTGGAGAAGGTACAGGAGCTTGATAGTCCAGATATCCACTGTAATTCACCTCCTGAACCAGTCACCTCTTTCACACCTCATTGCTGGATGTGCTGCCACACACTCTTACTTTCAACTCCATCTCATCCAATTATTATTTTATTGTACTTGAATTTTCTTTTGCATGACTTGGATTTTTCATTACAATCTTGCATTATTCTATGGTTTCGCTCTCGTCGTATTTATTGTAGTATTTATCGTTATTGTAAGTATACTGTTTACTGTATGAGCTTCATGTGAACAAGGAATTTCATTGCAATCTGACATTAGACATCTAAATCTGAATCTAAAGTGTTCAGCTGTGTGGATTGTTTCACAATTTCAGGAGCACTGGCTAAGTTCAGACGTAAAATGCTTTCTATGTGTAATGTATATGACTTCCTCATTACTGCATGAATTTCCTCAGGGGCAATCCAGTTTTTTTGTCCACAAAGACATGCTGATAATCAAATTGACTGTTGTAAATTTTAAGTTTGTAGAGGTAAGTGGCAAAATAGAATGGAGTTGGTGGGCATAAACGAGGTTTAGCAGAAAATCAGGAGGGGAGAATAGGACTGCTAGTATTGCTTTTGGAGGTAGCATTAACACAATGGGCAGAATGGCCTCCATCTGTGTTATATTTAGTCAGTAAGCTCTGCAGTAGCAACACAAGCTACTGAATGTGCAAGATGCAAAAGCTAGTGTAGCAGCAGCTGGACACTTGATCATCTTCTAGGATGTAAAGGGATTTAATAGCTATGACAGAATGGATTATGCCATGAAGTGGTGAAAGGTCATCGCCTGGTTACAGGGCAATTAAAAAAAATATATATATTGTTTTCTGATGTGTGTGTGAGATGTCGTTCATCAAAATAACAAAATGAAATAAACAGCATCTGCTCCGTGGGAAGAATGGAGTGCTGTTTATTTATTTTTCCTATTTTTTAAATTATTAAAGCGCAATCTGGGTTGAGTGGTTTTTAATCTGATTTGTATGCTGTGCATATTGTACGGTACCAGACTCTAGGATGCTAAACCCGATCGCTGTCATTGCAAGCATATGATAATTAAGTGAAGTGCCTGCAGATTACAGGGTTAATGACTTGTCCCACTTTCACGATCTAATTCACCACCTTTTTTACTCGTGGACATTTTTCATCATGTTGAAAAAACGCCCCGACCTACTTGATGCCACGAGTACCTACGACTACGACTAGCATCACGACCTACCTACGACCTCGTGACGACCATGCTGCGAGTATGAGTCAAGGGCAAACTCGGCAGAGGTTGTGAATTAGGTTGTGAAAGTGGGACAGGTCCTTTAGGGCTGAAATAAGACAATTGCTTCTCATAGTAGCAAGATAAATGTTTGTATCCAATAAATTATTTTCAATAGACATAATTATATACCCAGTCAGAGATAGGTTTTATTGGGGAAAGTGGGCAAGCCCAAATGATTTAAAATAAAAGTTGGGTATATTTGTGGAATAAATTGTGTGGGCAAGTTGGGCTGAAGGGCCTGTTTCCACATTGTATCACTCTATGACCCTAATGGCAGTGTGTCTGTGATATCATTCGGCAACTTGCGGTCTGCAAGAAAATGTGTATCTGTATCCATGTCGTACATTATGAAGCCTCTTAGAAATAGCTCCAAAGCCTTCAGATAATGTTGAGCCTTTTTGAAATTAATTTCCTCTTCCTCAGTGGTCAAACATGAGAGCCACTTGGGGGAGAGTAAGAACTCACAACTTCCAGTGGCTGGTCATCTGCAGTGTTGGATGATGGAGAAGTTCACTCATGAACTCAGAAACTCCCAGGCACTTTGTGAAGTTATGTCTATGGCTCACAACATTCACTGAAACATAATTTCTACCATGATTGGGGCTCATAGATTTGGTTAAACTGTTCAAAATGAACAGTTGTAATAGAACATGGAATTGTCCACGGAAATGTAGGCAATGGGCCAAGATGGATTCCAGGAAGGATATTTTATGGACATAACAGATCTTTTATATCAGAGGACAAGCAATGGCAATGAGTTGCAGCATTCCTTCACTAATACACAGGAATGTCAATTGCTCTTAGCCAAAAGTGCTGGAGAAACTCAGCGGGTGCGGCAGCATCTATGGAGCGAAAGAAATAGGCAACGTTTCAGGCCGAAACGTTGCCTATTTCCTTCACTCCATAGATGCTGCCGCACCCGCTGAGTTTCTCCAGCACTTTTGTCTACCTTCGATTTTCCAGCATCTGCAGTTCCTTCTTGAACATGTCAATTGCTCTCAACAAGTGAGACTTGAACTAGCAGCCATCTGCTTCAGAGTACAAAATGCTCCCCACCAGAACACAGCTGGTATTGCACTCTTCATAATATAGAATATAAACCTTTGAACTAATGCGATATTCCAAGGAAGTCTGGATATTTTGATGTCCACATTTTCCTAGCCTCCGATTGACGTGGCAATTGGTGCAACAATTAGTGCTGTTGCCCCAATGCTCCAAGGGTCTGGATTCAATCCCAGCCTCTAGTCCTAGTTGAGGTGTACAGTATATGAATGTTCTTCATGATCTCATGGCTTTCCTCCAGGTGTTCTTGTCAGTAGCATGCTGGCAGCTTAATTGGATACAGTAAATATTGGTTAATGGAGGCTGGTGGCAAAAAGAATCAAAGGAGAGTTGCTGGGCATGCATGAGAGAGAATAAATAGCTGGAGAGGTGGAATGGGATTTCTCCCAACGAGCCAGCATGGACTTAATGGGCTTGCATCGCCTCCTTTGTTGTTGCCTGTGTAAGATAAAGAGTGAATCTTCCACTTAATTTTGATGTTCTTATTTCTGCTCTAAATGAAAGAACCTGTGGAAGACAGTTCTTAAATCAGACAAAAAATCCTGGAATGTTATGGAATCTGAAGTTAGCAATATATGGGTCCAGCAGACCCTTTGTGTATTGTAGCCAAGGCGACTGAGTTTCTGTTCCACAGTTGTTGTTCCTAAGAATAAGTCAATGATCGTAGAGGTCCAATGAATAAAGACAGAATTGGGCAGAATCTGCCACAAGAAAGAAATAGGCTCTGATTATTCCTCAAAATTGGTTCATGTTGCAGATTCCTGTCCCTAAGGTCAGGTCTCTTACAATATATGGTTTCAGGTGACAGTGGGTGTGAAATGGCAGTATGTGTTAACTGAATGCAGAAGTTAGTCCCTGATACAAGGAAACCTGATCACAACGCAGAAGTACATTTCAACAGTTTCTATCCTATCATCTAGGATATATTAATAAAAATATGATTAATTTCATGTCTGAATGTTACTGGGTCCGTTGATGGAATTTCAAAGTCTGCAATTTCTGATTGCAAAACATTTGGTCCTGGTGATTGATGGAGGAGGTAAATCCACTGAAGCAAACAACAAAACTATTAACACCCCATTAATCCCAATAAATGAAATCTAGCAATAAACATGGAAAAAGTAAAGGTCAGTCCAAATTAAAATGGTGATATCTCAAGAGTGGTTTGCTATGAAAACAGAATAATTGTCTTTCATTTAAATTGGAGTGAAATAGGGATTTTGATGGATGACCTTTTGGACCAATCCTTTGAGCAAGAAAGGATTGCCTGAGAAATTAATTACAATTATACAATTATACAATTGGAAAAGTTTCTGCAGTAAAATGTGATAATAACGATTTCCAGATTGCTCTGCACCACTCTGGAATGTCTGTGTGTGATACAACCTTCAGGAGTTCCAGCCATCATCACCACTTGACTGAATTCCTGAAGACTCTGGGACTACGGATGCTGGCCATCACATCCCGCCCGAGTTGCGGGGTTGAAGAGCTCCTGGAGCGGGGCCTTACAGCACCGCCCCGCGCGGCTTGGAATGGCTGCGGGACTGCGAGCGCCCGCCGGGGGCTCTAACACCAAGACCCGGTGCGCGACCTTGCATCACCCGGCGTGGCTTTAATGGTCGCGGGACAATTCGCCATCGTCCGCCGGGGGCTTTGACTTTGACATCGGGGGGGAGAGTGCAGTGGAGAGATAAGTTTTTTTGGCCTTCCATCACAGCAATGTGATGGATGTTTATGTAAATTATGTTGTGTCTTGGGTCTATTTGTTTGTAATGTATGGCTGCAGAAACGACATTTCGTTTGGACCTCAAGGGGTCCAAATGACAATAAATTGAATTGTATTGTATTGTATTGTATCCCTCCACCCCTCAGTACTGACACCCAGACAGCACATTTCCACAACCTTAACCATTTAATGCTTTTAACTGCCATTAAGCCATCCTTGGCTATCTCCTGAAGAGAAGAGACCCAGTCTGTTCATCCTTTCCTGATATGCAAACCTTGATTTTCTGATAGTAACGTAAATCTCTCTATGCCTTCTCCCATATCTCTATATTTATATTATATGTTGACAAGGCTGTAAAAGCACTCTTATATGTGCTGTAAACAATATTTCCCAACATCAATTCTGTCCCTTTTGAAATAAATTCTTGACATTACATACAATATTTTATGGTATCAATAAATGGTTTACTATAGGGTGTTTTTAATTGGTAGGTGACTAGTTGGAACCCATTTGGCTCCCTTTACTAATGGGATTAAAAAAATGCATTGTGAGTATTTACATAACAAGTTAATGTATTTTGGGCCAATTTGCAGACTGGGGTCTTGCATTTTTTTTGTATTATCATCCTTCATTGATTTATTCAGATTCAGTGCAAATACATCTTTTGAGCACTCTGTTGCCTCTATCACAAAATAACAGCAAGACACAAGACGTAGCGAGATGCGAATCAATCTATAGCTCTTATGTCCAATGTATTTTTTTAAATTTTAATCAATGTATTCCATTAATTGCATAAGGATTTTTGTTCCTGACACTCTATGTGGTGCCCAACCATCATTCAAACCAAAGTTAAATAAATTACATTGCTTAGTTAATATAGGCGCATGAAAAAAGTCTACTATTACAGTATATCCTGAAATAAAAGCATCGAGCTGTACAGCATGGAAATGGCTCTTCAGCCCAGCTTGTCCACCTTTAAAAAGTGTTTAAAATGGAAAATTCTACATTTGACTGATCATATTAATTTAAATTGAAGAAAAGTTGGATATTTTATTACACAGGCAGAGGTTGAGTTGTTGGCAGGTAATGAAAGCAACATTAGTTAGTTATGCACTGCTGGGACACAGACATTTAGATAGAGAAAATCCGTTAATATTTCAGATGCAGGCTTGTCAGAATCTCTGATACTGTGCTTGTTTGAAGCATTCATTCATTTTTGTTCTGTTCAATGGACTGGCTGTGCATCTACTGACGTTACTTTAAGCATTTACATTTTTTTCCTGTCCATCCAATGTGACTTCCAATACAGAAAGAGAGGACAGTTGTGAATCAGGTTTAATTCCAAGCACAGGCATTGGTTGGTGGCTTCATCACCGAGAGCGATGGAAGGAATGAGAACTGCACCTCCCAGTCAAGCAGTCAACTGTGCCAGTGCCAAAGCAGGAACAGACAGAGCTTCAAAGAGTGCAGTGCCTTTATTCCTTATCATGGAATCAATAAATAATTTCTAGAGCCCATCGGCAGCTTTGAAAGAAATAAAAAACACTAGCTTCTGGAAATATCCAGAGTCAAAATTACACACACCCTCCCCCTCCCTCCCCCCCCCACCCCCCATCTCCCCTCCCTCCCCCCACTCCCCCTCCCTCCCCCATCTCCCCCCCTCTCCCCCCCACTCCCCCCTCACCCCCCCTCTCCCCCCTCACCCTCCCCTTCTCCCTTCACCCCACCTCTACCCCCACTCCCCCCCTCTCCCCCCTCCCTCCTCCCTCCTCCTCTTACCCCTCTCCCCCTCTGTGTGTGTGTGTGTGTGACGCTGCAACCCCTCCCCCCCCAACAACGCACGTTGAGGGGATGGGACCCCCTTGATCTAGTGACCATTAAATGTGTGTATCCCTCCATTGGTGTGGCTTGGTTCTGTTGAGAGGTCTGACAACTTTCTGTATTTGTTTTGCATTTTCAGCATCTGCGGTTTTTTTTGCTCCAATAATCAGAAATTAAAGTGGCAAAGAGTGATTAGTTTCCATAGGAAATTCTATCCTTAATTTTGTGCAGTGCGTGTTATTTACAGTGATCACACTCAGACATCTATTTGATTAACATAACCAATCCAACCTGGATTAGATTAATATTAGACATTTGTGTGACAGTGTAATGATTATAATGTAGACTGTGCAGTGCTATCTTTGGAATGAAACAAGCCAAGAATAATGCAGCTTGTAATTTTAGATTGATAGCCTCGAGGTCAGCCAACTTCACAAGGATGGAGCTTCAGAGGTTTACATCTCTGCAGTTTCCCTACCGGTACTTCCCTCCCCCTAGGGGTTAAGTACTGTAAATTGGTGAAAATCCATGTTGCTGTTGCCTGTACATCATCTGCTGGATGGAACAGACAGATTGTCTGAATGGAATTGCACTGTCATAGAGTTTCTTCCATTCTACCTCTATTAATCATTTTCATGCACACAAAATCTTATGAATGGCATGCCATAACTGAGGTTAATGTTAATGGCGAGATATAGCAATAATCTTTGTTACATTTCCAAAATGTTGTGAATAGATGAACATCCAAACTACAGCCAAGAGCGAAATGTAACATGCCAACTCTGACATTCTGGCTCACATAACTCTGCCAATAATTTTCGTTTAGCTTAGCTTACCGGGTTTGCGCCGTACGATGGCAGCCTCGTCAACAGTCTGTCTCGTCCTTTTCTCCTTTCGTTGTTTTTAATGCGTTGTTAAATGTATGTTTTAGTGTATCTTTGGTGTTGTATTATGTGGGGCGTGGGGGAAACATTTTTTAATCTCTTTCCTCGACGGAGATGCGACTTTTTCCGTGTCGTATCTCCGTCCGCACTGTGGCCTAACATCATGGAGCTGGCTGGCCTTTTGCTGTGGATCGACTTCGGGAACTCCAACCGCGGGAGCCTGCGGACTTAACAACGTGGAGCTCGCGATCCCTTGGTTAGGAGGAACTTTGACCATCCCGATCGTGGGAGCTTCGATCGCTGGCTGCGGGAGCTTCAATCGCCCCGATGTGGATGGTTCGACTGCCCCGACCGTGGGAGAAAAGGAGGGAAGAAGATAATACATTATTGCCTTTCATCACAGTACGCTGTGGTGGATTTTTATGTTAATTTTTATGTAGTTGTGTGCCTTGTTGCTTTTTTTGGTATGACTGTGTGGCAAATCAAATTCCTTGTATGTTGGGTCAGGTCGGGGGGAGTTCCCCCCGCCACGGGTACCATGTAATCCCGTGCTACCTGCTCCATGGTCGGATAGTCGGCGACTAAACCGTCTCCCCCACCTGGTTTGCCAGGTGAGGAGGGGGCTGTGGACCCCCAGCAGGACCATAAACAAGACCTGTCAAAGGGCGGATGAGCTTCTAGCTTTGACCACTGAGTAGAAAACATTGTATTCATGAACTATTCTAGGACCAACGCATAGTGTTTGCCGAGACCAGTGCCATGTTGATGGAGCTCTTACATCTTCAGATGAGGTAATGAACTCTGCTCCATCTTGTTTACCCTTGAGGTTCAGATGAGTGTTAAAGGTCTTGAAGTACTTTGAAATAGGGCATTATTTAGTCATTTATCAAATGAAGTTGTTGCAGTAAACGGCACCATTTATTTTCATATTTACATTCCTAATTGGTCACACACCAAGGAGTCAACCACATCGCTGGATGTGGAGTTACATATAATCAAATACAGGGAAGGATCGGTAATTTCCTTCCCTCAGGAACATTAATGAAGCTGATGAGTTTTTCCAACCACCCAGTAGTTTCAAGGTCACTGCCACTAAGATTAGCTTTAATTCCAACTATGTTCAATTAATTGAACTTAAATTCCCCAGTTGCTATTGTGGCATTCAAACACATGTCTCTGGATCAACAGTTCAGAACTCCTGCTGTTGTGGCAGTCATTTTAATATTGTTTTGCCATGTTACATTATTAAAACCTAAGCAGTTTTAAATTTTTAATTGAAAGTTGACCAAGCATCAGGTGTATTTGCAAAAGATTTTCCCTAAATTTCAGCTCATAATTTATATTCAGAAATATTACCAAAAGCTTTCTGGGAGCTTAAATAAATGAATTATATTCACAGATTACCCCAGTCCAACAGTTGGATATTTTGTCAAAAAAAAAAGCATTCAAGTTCAACAATTGATCTGGTGACATCATTTACTGAATATGCTCCTGAGCAATGCTATTACTACAAAACTGGTGAATTTAACCCTATGTTTTAGGTGAATTGAACTTTTCACACGCCCATTCTCCAATTGCCAATCGTGTAGTGGTGTGTTGATTCATTGGGTTGTGAGGTCATTCTCACCTCTGCACTATCTGTGGCATTTCAACATGTCCCATTGTCTTTTCCCTGTTTCCCATTGCTGAGTCCACTAAATGTGTGACCAGTGTCAATTATCTTCTATATATGTGTCTATCTTCAATTATACAGTGTTTATTATCCTCTTTCTTTCTATAGTGACAATTATACTCTATGATAAATGTAATCATTACAATAAATCAACAGCAAAGGGCCAGATATTAAGGCTTTATTCAGACAGTGACTTTTATGGTTTCAGGAAAAATGAGTTTGCGCTTAATCTGATTCTCTGGGACACAAGTCTGGAGCACAGTAATGCCAATAATTCACCACTAATTGAAGAATGGCACATTTGTGTAGGAGGTGATTCTCTTTAGGTTTCAAGCTGTTTTTTTCTAGGGGTGTGTTGTGAGGTTTTCTTTTGGTGATATTTGAATACTTGATCAATGTATCGCAAGCCTCAAACAGTAGATTGGCTACTAATTTCATAAATGTACATGTCGAAGTGGTATAACTTAATATTTTGGCTTTGAAATGAGAGAAATCAAGTCACCGAAGCCACCCGTGAATGTGTCGATAACATTTGAGCATTATCTATCTGTGATTTACAGTTGTTTATTTTAATTATTGCTAAATTAAGACTAGTTGTATACTGGAGTTTCCGACGTACTCTTTTAGTATTTGAGCTTCCTTATTGGGAACTGGGACCAATGCATTACATTTTTAAAAATGTATATACTTAAACATGGCAACCTGGAGATTCTGTTAGGGTGTATTAGTTTGTCTAACAGAAATGGAGACATTTCAGCCAAAGGTGCAGCAAGCAATTCGACTAATTGTTGGAGGTCTGGGAAGATATGACCTGTAGAATATATAAGGGAGGAAAATTAGATGTCATGTATTTGGAATTGTCTGGAGGGGTATTGCAGAGATTGCTGCTCAAGCCCCAGCTACTTACAATCTATGTTAAGAATTTGTTTGAAGATAATGGTTCGTAAGTATAAACTCAGTAGGGGTGTGACTGTGAGCATAGTGAATGATTCAAGGGACTATGGGGAAACCAATTGAGCGGGCGAGAACAATGCATATTGAACATGATGTGGAAAAATGTGAAATCATCCACACTGGAGCACATAATAAACCAGCAGAGTATTTGTAAAGTGACGCAAAGTTAGTTAGTATTGATGTTCAAATGGACCTGGGCCTGTACATATGTCACTGAAAGCCAACATGCAAGTACAACCAGCAGTTTGAAGGCAGATGGTAGGCTGTGCATCTCTATCAAACCCTTTATAATGAAAGGGTTTGAATACAAGAGTAAAGACATTTTATTGCAATTGTATTAAGCTTTGGTGGTTTAACTGTGGTAGAGTGTATACTTTTGATCTCATTACCAAGAAAGGGTTCACTTGCCCCAAGGGTGTACAATAAAGATGTAACGGGCAGGTTCCAGTGAAAGTGGGTTGGTATAAGAAGTGATTGAGTAGACCGAACTGTATTATTTATTGTTTACAACAATGAGAGAGATATCACAGAATGTTAAATGTATAAAGGCCACAGAGAATCTTTCCCTTGATTGATGAGTCTTATACCAGGGACTACATTTTGAGAAAAGGTTTTAGCTGTTTATGACTGAGGTGAGAAGGATTTCTTCACGAATCGTTGATATTCTCCGCCCCATGTGGCTGTGGATGCTCTGTTAGTTTAATTTTAAACATAGATTGATAGAGTTAAGGGACGTGAGGGCAGTGCTAGAAAATGGTGCTGAAGTGGAACATCAGCCACTATCTTGATGAATAGTGGATCAAGCTTGATGGCCTACTCCTACTCATATTTCTTCTGTTCAAAATCTACATCCAATGCCAATCATGTTTCCATCATCCATTATGTGGTGACTCTGCCCATAAGACTGGCCACACATTCAGACTGAACATTTATTCTGGCAAGTTTCTGATAATCACACTGTGAGAGACTCTTTCAGCCTGTTATTAAAATGCTAAGACACCTTTTAAACAACACCATTAAGAACTATTTATTTACTCAAACTATCTTCAATAAAATTTATCAATGATCCTGTGTAAATTTTGCGAGAAACCTATTTTAACCTCCAGTACATTAACAGTTCAGCATCAAGTGAATGGAAAGATATGGCATGGAAACAGATCCTTCAGCCCACCAAGACCACACTGACCATTGACCACCCATTTACACTAACCCCACACTAATCCTGTTTTTCCATCTTCCCACATTCTAATCATCCACCCCTCCCGATATGATTTTATTTGAGCTAATTAGCCTAATTTGCACCAGACTACTAATTGTACTCGCAGCAAATCTTCCATTTTGATATGATTCGATACGATATGACAGAAATTTATTTATCCCAGGAGAGAAATTGATCTGCCAACAGTCATAAAAACACAAAATACATGAAACATGAAATGAAAATGATGAGTGGAAAGGTGGAATGGCTTGGGGAATATGAAAAGATTGGGGGGGGGGGGGGGGGGGGGTTGGGAATCAGTCTCAGTCAACCCCATGATAGAAGGGGGAGGAGTTGTACAGTTTAATAGCCACAGGGAAGAAGCATTGTGGCAGAGTAGGTAGACCTCTTGTCTTGTCAGCTCCAGTGTTCTGTTTTCAATCCTTAGTTCAAGTGCTGCCTGGAGTTTGCACATTCTCCCTGTGATCCATGGGTGTTAGAACATAGAACAGTACAGCACAGGGCAGGCCCTTCGGCCCACAATGTTTGTGCCGAACATGATGCCAAGTTCAACTGATCTCTTCTGACTACACATGCTCGATATCCCTCTATTCCTTGCACTTCCATGTGCGGACCTAAAAAGCCCTTAAACACCACCATCATATCTGCGTCCACCACGACCACTGCCAATGCGTTCCAGGCCCCCACCACTCTCTGCGTAATAAAAAACGTGTCCTGCACATCTCTATAGTCTTTCCCCCTCTCACATAGCTAATCCCTCTAATATTGGACATTTCCACCATGGGGGAAAAAATCTGACTGTCTACCTCATCTATGCCTCTCATCATTTTATATACTTCTATTGTCTTCCCTTAACCTTTGAAGTTTCTCAGTTTCTCGTGTTTCTTCCCACATTCCAAATATTTGCCGTCTGGTTGGATTATTGCATCCCCTGGTGTGAATACTTGGGGGGGGGGGGTCATTGGCACATAAGAGTAAGTACGGGAAATAAAGGAAGGAATAGGATTGATGGGACTGCTCAGACAGCTAGCGTAGCCTTGTTGGGCTGATGAGATAAGATAATCATTGACACTGGCAATAGCATGCCCTTGCAGGAGATACAGTCAATCATCAATAAGCCTAATCATCACCATTAATTCATTACTCACCCCGTGCTTCAAATGTTCTTTAAATCTGCTTGATGTTTAACATATTTAGTAGACTTTGGACATTATGAAGTCATATTTGAAAGCATGTGGTGGGGATCCTTTATATTCCCTTAAATAGGAAATAAATCTAATATAAGCTTTGACCTTCATCTGAACTGTCCTGTACAAAGCGAAAGGTACCTGACGTCGCCTCTTGCTCACAAAATGGCACAAGAAAGTTCATTTCCCTAACATTATTACCGTACGCTGTAATGAGGATGAACGCAGCAAATAATGAGTGAATTGGAGTGCATAGTAAGTGTTAATAGCAACTGCTGAAATGCGTGTAAGTTTAATGGTGCTACTGCAGTCTGCTTTCCCAAAGGGCGCATTATCTTTCTGTAATCTACACAGCTTGCTCTCCTCTACTCATAGATCCTTGCAGGGGGATTGATGGTAAGGAAGGGCGAGCGTATTAAGTTAATGACTTGGGTGGGAGATCAGAGGTGGAAAAATCCATTTCCAGTCAGGGCCTTGATAAGCGGAAACTAAGCATAACAAACGACATGTTTCCCAGACTCCTGTTCTTAGCAAAGATTATAGATGAGACAGATAGAACATACAGGGATTTTGAATTCTTCGGTTTAGTTCAAGTATGTCTTTCCTTCCTTTTGAACCATTTCAATTAATGGGTAAAATCAGGTATTTTTGATTTGGTTTTAATCTTTGGTCAAATATATCAAATTTCTGTTATAAATGCCAACTAAATTGGTATTAATAATAAATTATTCCTGCACATTTCAGGTCTGTTGTCGCCTATATTTTTACTACTTGGGGTTTTTTTACACTCAAGATACCCAGTCACAGTATATAGGTGACACATTTGTAATCAATGGCTCATTGGAAAGCTGCATTCTTAAAGTAAAATGTTTGGCTAACATTAAAGATATATTGTCACCAATGTTTCTTTGATGGCAATGTGCATTAAACCAATGTTTTAAAGTTGGTCTCTGTCATTTCCTCAGTTATTGGTAAAAGACAAAAATATTCTTGGCCTACGTTTACATTAAAAAAACTCACTGTGCATCCCTGTGCACATTGCTAACCCTTAACTCCCCTTACAATACTGGATCTACTGATTATATTTGAATATCTGTGGGATCTTTATTTATCTCTATGGCCACTGTTAAGCTTTTCTTCCAAAAATAACCTACATTTTAAGTTTCCATTTATTTCAGTCATTTTGAAACCAGATGCATTAGTCATGTAGGGTTTAAGCTGACTTTCCCACTCTCCTGTATTTCTCACGGAAATTCAGACTCAACACACAATCTCTTCCAAGATTTCCCAGCAAAGGAACCTCTTATCTTTTGTACTTCCTTCCTATAATTTTCAGGTTTTTAAAGAAACAAGGTTCAATCACCTTCTGATGAAAGATCCCTGCCCTGAAACATTAACTCTGTTCTTCTCTCCATGTGAGCTGCCAGTTACTTTTTCAGGCATTCTCTGCTACATTTCAGCATCCAGAGTATACTAATTTTGTGTTTGCCCTGATCTGTCTGTCTGAGCAGTCTCATCAAAGGGAAGTGGGTATTGTCGGTGAAGTGGTCAAGTCATCCAACATGGCCTGAAAGTTTTAAATGGTGGGTGTGAGGTCCATAAGAACTGGCAATGGGTGAGTTATTAAAGAATGATCAGCGTGTGCACTCATAACCAGAGTAAAATAGCAATAGCAGAGGTACTAAGTCAATTTACTGGCATATGTGCTGAATCTTTTAGTTTCTCTTGTAATAAATGCCATGAAATCAAAACGTTGAATGCAGTTTGTGAGTAAATTGGTCAGCTCCTTCAAAAACTGGCATGAAGACAAAGGGCCTAATGCTCTAAAGTTAATCTTAATGTGAGTTCAGAGGTGGGTGCCAAGATCTTACAAAGAAAGCTCAGCAGTATTTGCATTCATGTTAAACAGTGGTTATTGAAACGTGCATTTTGCTGACCTGTCGAGCTCATTACGACTTGACTGTTATATTTTGAGCCACTGGAGGGAGCCCTGCTCCCTGCTTTAGGACCCCAGTCTGACCCATTCGCTGGTGGTTCTTCGAGTACTTGCCGGTCAGGAGGTGCAGGATATTTGGAGTTGGTTGCCTGCAAAATTGATCCCTCACTGCGATGCTGGGAAGTGACACCTCATATATGGAATAAGACAGCTGTGGGTATTTTACAAGCAATTTGTAGACAGTGTTATTGTTGGTCATTTTGGAGTAGAGTTTCTTGATTTTACCGAGTATTCTTCTCATCAACTTGATAAGGGATGAAATGCTGTGAATTGCCTTACTTTCCTACTCAGACTTGACAAGGCAAAGTTTTATATCGAGTCTCCGTGCTGGTCACCTGTAATTCCAGCCTTGAAATAACAGTCCAAACTATGCCAGTGCAATGTGTAGGAAGGAACTGCAGATGCTGGTTTAAACTGAAGATGGACACAAAGTGCTGGAGTACCACAGTGGGACAGGTAGAGTCTCTGGAGAGAAGGACTGGGTGATGTTTTGGGTCAAGACCCTTGCTGAAGAAGGGTCGAGACCCAAAACATCACCCATTCCTTCTCTCCAGAGATGCTGCCTGTCCCGCTGAGTTACTCCAGCATTTTGTGTCTATACCAGTCTGGTGCCAAATTGGAGGCTATTCTTCAGATTAATCTAAGAATGGATTTTTTTAATGACAACTATCTATTGTTGTGGGCTATGCAATACAATACAATACAATACAGTTTTATTCGTCACATTCCACATAAAGTGCAAGTGAAATGAAAAGGTCCAGGTAAGTCCAGTCGGCTCTTCCCCAAATCCAAATGCGCTTGCACTCCTAATGCCAGTTTATTTGCCTGTGTACATTGTAAATTATTAACAGTTTAAATAGTGATCACCTGCAGCTGACATAAACCTTCTAGCTTGCTTGCTGAAGATGGATGAATCCGAGCTCTCTTAGCAGATGATTTTCAAGTGTTGACATTTCCCAGCAGGTGTTCAGATCTTTCCTGTCCAATCCTAAAGTTATTACCCAATTTCTCCTTTCACTTCACCTTGCGAAAAAAGCAATTGCTTTGATTTTAATTTGCACCTGTTCTTCCTAAGCCAAAGGCACTGAAGGAGCAGAGAGTTTTACTTTGGCCAGGGATTCTACAGCTACAATTTTAATCTGCAAACAAATTTATGGATCATTTTGTACAAAACCAAACCCCTTGACTGGACCCTTGTTCAAATGAATACCTGATTTCCAAAGCATAAGTGCGTATGGAAGGATAAATGTCTTTTTCCATTGTCCCCTCCAAGCACTATGTACTTTGTCATTATCTTGACTCATTATCGACAAGGCCATTGTGTGTTTAGGCTAATTATTGAGAATCATTTTATAGCAATCAAATACATGGATTGTATCATTTTATACATGGGTGTCACAAGTAAAGATAGACACATAGAGCTGGAGTAACTCAGCGGGTCAGACAGCATCCCTGGAGAAAAAGATTGGGGTGACGTTTCAGGTCGAGACCCTTCTTCAAACTGAAGTTCTACATTGCCAGTTGTCCTTTGAATTGAATGATTTTCAGGGCCATGTTAACCAACGGAAAGAGTGAACCATGCTAGTAGGTTCTGAGTCTCAGATAGGCCAAACTTGTGTGGCCAGTTGAATTTCTTTCATAAAGGTGGTCAGTGAACTGTTTGAATTTTTAGGAATTTGTAGTCCTTTTGCTGTCACCATTACTGATATTTTGTTTTCTCTGCATACATTAATTCAGTTATAGTTAATTGAATTAATCTTTGCAGCCCGGCTCAGCAGGGAATCGGTAATGCAGTCCCCTGAATCCCATTTCACTAGCTCCATACTGCTGTAAAGTTGATCAGGTTCATGTTGCTGGGGCCATTGGGCTGGGCAAGGACTCTGGTGTACCTATCCTGCTGATGGATAGAGAGGATCTTGCAAAGACAGCATGGGAGGTAATTTTCCCATGCCTTAAGGTGTCCAGATTGTTCATGTTTCCAAAGCGTACAGAAAGCTGGGTATTCCAGCTGCTCTACAGACTACAAGCTTCTTCCCACTTCTGAGGTGTT
Source organism: Amblyraja radiata (assembly GCF_010909765.2). NCBI lineage: Eukaryota > Metazoa > Chordata > Chondrichthyes > Rajiformes > Rajidae > Amblyraja > Amblyraja radiata. The sequence goes on along the minus strand of NC_045992.1, from coordinate 5,974,158 downwards.
GGTCATTGTGCAATTCCTTTTCCCAGAAGGCTAATTGCTGATACAATGGTGGGTTTTGTCAATGATGCATCTGTCTATTGAAAGTTGGCTCCCACTTTTCCACGGTTGTGTGTGGATATTGATCATTGGGGCAGTAGTTGGGGTAAAGGGGGAGTGGGTTGTCCGGGCATGCTGAGTGTGGCATTGTGCACTATTGCACATTGGTGAAGAACCATTGTTCAGTGGCCTGTCCTCTCATACACTTCAGAGAAGGAATTATTGTCTAGGAGCTTGAACTCTCAATGTGCCACTATACAAGCTTCATGTGCACACTGATCTGAGCTCATGGTTTAATCTGTCCTTTCAGTGCCATCAGAAGAAATACTCTCTGCGGTCTTCCAGATATTCAATTGGACCCTTTTTGTTGACTTAACCCAGCTCTTCCATGAAGAGTGGCAAGCTCTGCTGCCAATTTCCACAAATCCCAGTAACAGGAATAAAATGCAGGGTTATTTTAGTTGCTGCCGCTGCCTGAGGGGAGCATTTGCTAGGTTAGCTCCCACTCTCTTTGATGATAGTCTGGGATCTTTAACATCTCCTTGAATGAGCTGCTAGGTTTTGGTTTAAGATCTCACCCAAAGTGTTAATAAGTGCCCAGCATAGTCCAGATGATTTCAGCGTAGGATAACTCCCAGTAGATGCATGATCTAAGCACACTTCTGCACAGAACCAGTTCATTATCCAAATCTCTGGCCTGCACACATCTGATTGCTTTTAAGGTCCAAGTACGCACTGCGGTTCCAAACCAATTTTAAAGCCTGCTCTGGGATTCCTTGGGCCTTCTTGACACATTGAATAACGTGCCTGAAATCTGTTTAATTGCGATGGGAATATGGGCTCTCCCACCCCTGAACTCGCAGGTTTTGAAGGTTTACTGGCTGGGAAAGGGAGCTTTGTGTACAGGCACACCTGCGCAGAGAAGTCTCCTGGCCAATGAACCTCAATCAGAGCCAGGCAATGTACACCAAGCTCAGCCCAATTGCACCCATCAGTTCTGAACAGATGCCTACAAAACAGATACAACTGTGAATCCTCACCTTCTTTTACATTATGAAGAGCAAACCGAGGTTAATTTCTGGTACCTGATCTATGCTGTATCATTGTTTGGCTATATGGTCACGTCTGGTTGCTCTGTGCTGTCTAAGTGTTGCCTTGCTCCACGAAGCTGTGCTTTGTGTTAATTGGCTTGTCTGCTTTCTTGAAACTCGGGTTATTTATGAGGATTTGGCAACAAAACCAGCTGGTGATTTTTTTATGAGGGTCTGTTTCAATTAAGGAGGACTTATTCCCAGGAGAGCCTTACATAGGAAAGAGAAAGCTCTGTGCCCTGGCAGGGAATTGATGGGGGAAGTATAATGTGCGACGGATCCAGTGGAAATTCGAAATAATATTAATTTTTTTTCTCTGCGACTGTACAATTTTATGTGAATATGTTAAGTGCCTGACAAAAACAAGTGCTTCAGAAGAGTGATTTCTATTTGATATTCTTTCATATCGCACTTGGTAAAGATGGGCTATTAAAGGGTTTAGGAAAGCAGGGAGACTGGGTGAGGTATAAAAGCGTGGAGAGGGTGAGGGAAGAGTGGAAATACATGTTGAGATGTTGGAGTATACAGGCAGTGAGGCATGAGTGAATTCAACATTGGGATATTAAAGAGTACAAGGAAGAATTTCCTTAGACTAGGCAGGGTTTTAATTAAATTGAGGAATCCTGGATGGAAGGAACATTCTGTCTGGAACAATGTTCTCTTTCCCTGCTCTTTAGATTGAGGTACAGTGCTGAAGAAAGAGGAAGGCTTGACATCCTTTAGTCATTTAAAGGATTGACATCCTTTAGGATGCACGAGTGAGGCTTCTTAAGAATTCAAGGTTGCACCCAGTGCTGTTGTTAGAGACTAAATGCAAAATCCACATGAGAAGGGGAGATTAGTCCAGATGGAGGAACATACCAGGGCGCGAAAATATGTCTGACAGTGCAATTGCTATGAGGGTATTGGAAATTATGCGGGATTATTTCTGGCTCTGATGAACCTCAGCAGATTTTCAGTCCTTGCATTGGTTGGTGCATTTACTATGTCAGTGACTATGTTTTTTTAGTTTAGTTTAGAGATACAGCACGGAAACAGGGCTTCGGCCCACTAAGTCTGCAACGACTAGCGATACCACACTATCCTACACACTAGGGACAATTTACAATTTTTACTGAAGCCAATTAATCTACAAACCTGTACACCTTTGGAGTGTGGGAGGAAACCGGAGCACCCGGGGAAAACCCAGGCGATCACGGGGAAAACGGACAGACTCCGTACAGACGTAGTCGGGATCAAACCCAAGTCTCTGGCGCTGTAAGGCAGCAATTCTATTACCGATCCACCATGCCACCTTTCATGACCTGAAATGTACTTCAGATGATCAGAGCTCAGGGAAGGTTCCACATATTGCAGATGCTCCTTGATTTCACTCACACTTCAATGTAATGTGCTGGATTTACCTCATCCACATATTCAGTATCAGATATACATCCAAGAAATGTATGGCCAGATCTGTTTTGAAGTTGGAGTGCAGGTTCTTCCAGCTTCTGCATGAGGGCAACATTGCAATGGAGAATCGAGTGAATCATTGAAATATGGAAGAACTTCATGAAATAATAATTTTTATCCTCAGTTATCTTAATTCTCAAATTCCAACTGTATCCTTTAATCTCACTGAGCTGCATTTTGAATGGTGGGACTCAGACTGACGGTGGTCTGCGACACAAACTTCTCCTATTGATTTTCTTAATTGCTGTTGGGCTTCCTTTTGAATATCCTGTGACTGACAACACTCAGATAAATCATGAGGCAGACAGAGCAAGCTGATCGGAAGAACATGACATCATGACTTCCATCCCTGGTCTTAAGGTTAATCAGAATTCTTCCTTCAAGCCAAAAGCCTTTGTCTACTCTGCAGACACGTCAGTCAGTTCCGATTGTATAAATTTGTCCCCTGAAAGATGGCGTCTTGCAGCCCACCCTCTGATACTTTGCTGACTGACCCTTTGCAAATCTGATGGGTGCAGTTTAAAATGGTACAAGCAGGAAGAGAGAGAGAAAGAGGGAGAGAGAGAACGAGAGAGAGAGAGAACGAGAGAGAGAGAAAGAGAGAGAACACATGACTATAATGGAAGAAATGCTGGAAGCACAGAGCAGATCTGTCAGTATCTGCAAAGAGATAAGTCAGCTTAAATTTTCAGGAAGCTCTTTGTCAAACCTTCTTTTCCTTTCTAATGGAAGGTATACATCCAAAACATGAATCTACTCTTTCCACTTTGCAGGTGCTTATTGCTCAGCAGTGGTCTCCCAGCATTTTCTATTTTATGCATTAATCATTAAAACTGAGAGACGAGCTAGTCAAAGGAGCAGTGTTTAAGTTGTCAATAACCATCATATTATCCTGAATACAAATAACATGGGTCTCAAAATTGTATTAATGGTAATAACTGTTTGCTTAAAAATCTGTCGTCCTCTGTCATACAGTCATAGAGCACAGAAACAGTCCCTTCAGCCTAACCTCTCAATTGCTTCATCTAAACTAGTGCCATTTGACCCTTTATTCCTCTAAACCTTTCCTATCCATGTACCTGTCCAAGTGTCTTTTAAATGCTGTTATAGCATTTATAGGCTGTTATAGGCAGGTACAGGATACTGAGTTGGATGATCAGCCATGATCATATTGAATAGTGGTGCAAGCTCGAAGGGCCGAATGGCCTACTCCTGCACCTATTTTCTATGTTTCTATGTTTCTATAGTACCTGCCTCAGCCGTCTCCTCTGGCAGCTTGTTCCCGAATACCCATCCCCCTCTGAGTGGAAAAAGATACCCCTCAAGTTCCTATTAAATCTTTCCCCTCTCATCTTAAGTCTGTATCCTCTGTTTTTTGATTTCCCTACCCTGGGTGAAAGACTCTGTGCATTCAACCTATCTTATCCACTCATAATTTTGAACACAATACTCCAAATGTGGCTTCACTCCAACGTCTTGTACAACTGTATCAGAACGTCCTAACTTCTAAATTCATTATGTTTAAGAAGGAACTGCAGATGCCTGAATATCGAAGGTAGACAAAAGTGCTGGAGAAACTCAGCGGGTGCAGCAGCATCTATGGAGCGAAGAAAATAGGCAATGTTTCGGGCCGAAACGTTGCCTATTTCCTTCGCTCCATAGATGCTGCTGCATCTGCTGAGTTTCTCCAGCACTTTTGTCTACTTTCTAAACTCAATATCCTGACTGATGAAGGCCAATATACCAAAAGCCTTTTGCACCACCCTATCAACCTGTGATACCACTTGCAGGAAACGATGTACCCACATTCCTAGATCCATCTGCTCTACAATATCCCCAAGGGTCCTACCATGAACGGTGAATGTCCTGCCCTAGTCTGACTTCTCAAAATGTAATACCTCGTGTTTTTCTGCATTAGTCGTTGCTCAGCCCACTTGCCCAGCAGATCATGAGCCTCCTGTAATTTTTGATAATAAGCTTCACTGTTTATTTTTTTACATTTTTAAATAATTTTATTTATTAGAAGTAGTGCACATTACAATAATATAAGCCAAAAATAACATAATACATTTCCTGTACCACTTCATATTTAACATTTTAAAAAGAAGAAAAGTAAAGAGAGTGAAATGGGATAGTAAGTGTGTGAAAGAGTGATCAAAAGAGACCCTTAGACACGAAAAATTCGAAAAAGAGTTAAGAAGTAAGCCATAGAAAAAGAAAACAGAAGATATATTAAAAGTTAAAAAAAAAGATAAAAGGGATATACCAACTTCGTATTTTTCCTCACCCCTCACCAGGTCCTGAAACCATTTATTTTCAGAATTCTGTTGCAGATCATGGGCCTATTGTAATTTTTGATAATAAGCTTCACTGTTTATGAATCTAGAATCTACTTACTTTCGTGTCATCTGCAAACCTGCCAAACGCTCTGTCTTAGATATGTTAACATTTATAATAAATATATTATAGTTTTGGGTTAAAAGAACTGTTGAGTATTTCAGTTGATAAATATCACAAAACTGCAGGTGATGGAAATCTGCAATAAAAATTGAAAATTGAATACATGCCCAGATGGTCAGATGCATCTTTGGAGAGAGAAACAGAGCTAATGCTTAAGGAAGAAAATCCTTCATTAGAACTGGGAGAGAAAACAAGGTAATGTGGGTGAGGGAAGGATGGATAGGACAAATGGAAATACCTGTGATAGAATGAGGGCAAGATTGCCATAATGAAGTCATAGCTGCTGATTTATAGATGAATGAGGGCAATTAGAATGGGAGATAGCAAATAAAGCAACATGAAAAGGTGTGAAATGCTGGTCCCTGACCCTGAGGTTCCAGTGTCTGCCATTGTGATTCTCAATCACACTCCCCCCCTTCACCCATCAGACTGCAGTTTCCTGTGCCTTCCAATGAGGCTGATCATAAGCCTGAGGAATTGCTCCTCACCTTCCATCTCAGAACATTGCAGCCTTTGGAAATCAATAATAAATTCAACAGTTTTAGCCAACTAGCGTCCTCTATTTGTATTGAAATAGATAAGTTCTGCTGATAGAAAATACTCAGAAGGTTAGGCAGCATCAGATTAATGAAATCCCACCAGGACACGTAACTGTCTCATTCTGACAAAAGTCTTTGATATCCTTTTTCCTATCATTGAACTATTTTATTTCGACACCAGATTTAAGTTCCTTTTTTGAATTAATAGATCGAAAATCATGGAGTGATATAACAGAGATGGAGGATATTCAGCCTCTCGTATCTGTCCACAACAAAGCTTTTATTTTATTCCCTTGATGCTCCAGGGAATTTAAATGATTTTGTTTCCTAATTTTTTTCAATATCTTGAATGATTCGATGATCGTTGTCCACTTGAACCAATGACCAATAGCAGTTGCCATGCTATGCCAATATTATGTCAATGGTCTTAACTTTCTTCAATGTGCTTACAATCCAGTACTGAACTTTAACAGTCTTTAACAGTCTAAATGGGTGGCACGGTGACACAGCAGTTGAGTTGCTGCCTGACAGCACTTTCAGTGCCAGAAACGTGGGTTCGATCCTGACTGCTGCTGCCTGTACGGAGTTTGTACATTCTCCCCGTGACCACGTTGCTTTTCTCCGAGAACTTCAGTTTCCTCCCACACTCCAAAGACATACAGGTTTGTAGGTTAATTGGCTTGGTATAAAAGATAAATTATCCCTAGGATAAAAAGGAATTGTGTGAAGGATAGTGATAATGTACAGGGATCGCTGGTCAGTGCGGACTTGGTCGGCCGACAGGCCTGTTTCCGCTCTGTATCTCTAAAGCAAAATAAAACTACAAAATTACAATTTAATTACAAAATGTATAACCTCAAATGAGCAACCATTCAATAAAGAATAGTTTATTTCCCCACCAAAAGGCCCGCACAATCTTATCAGCTAATAGTAACAAACATTAAAAATACTTATCATTCATTTTAAAATCACAGTAGATTTGTATAGAATGCAAACATAGAATGTTATTTCACTTCTTGGCAAGAGCAAAACCAGAGGGCATCAGTGCAAGACATTCTTCAAAGAAATAAAAATAATTCAGGAGGCAGATCTTTAAGCAGAGAGTGGTTTAAATGTGGGACTACTAACAAGGATATATGTTTGAGGGGAAGGTACAGCAGGATATTAGGGAGGATAGGATTAGGAAGAATGGTCGATGGAGTTAGATAAGGAATGTTAAGAGGACGCTTTAGAAGAATACAAATGACAGTACTGTATATTCTGTGTGATGCTGTATAATCATATTGGTCATCTTGGATCTTGATGTACCAAATTGTTTCCTTTTTACTACTAGTATCACAATGACTGAAAAACACAACAGGGAGCTGTGTAAATGCCTGTCCTTGTTTTCCAGCTCCTCTCAAATTACTTCCTGCTCTTATTTTCTGGTTACTTTAGCTGTGAAACCTTGTTCTAACTTTACCACTTCTCAATCCTGCTTCATCTTTACAAATCATCCTCTGCTCCATTAGTCCCATCTGTTGACTGCCCTCTGATCCCAGCCATGTTTCTGCAATGCCAATAATGTCAATATTGTAGCTGGCTAATTCCAACGGTTTAATCGTAATGCCTGTTCCATTAGTATAAAAGCATTTTAGCTTATCATTCCGTCCTTTTGGATGCTTGTTTAAACCTTTTATTTTATTTATTTCTATTTACCTTGAACATTATTACTTCCTCCTTCCTCTCAGTTAGTAATGTCCAGTTGCTTATCTATGTTCAATACAGATTTTTGTTTTGCTGTTTCCTCTTATCATTTTAACTCCAGTTCCCTCAGGTTCTGATCCAATTTCTCAGCCAACCATTAATGTCTGGTTCCATGAAAACTATACTTTTGTACAACTTTGCATTATTTTTATCCCCGTGTATGGTGCATGAAATGGTGTCGTCAACAACACCAGTATTATTTAGCCAAAACATAGTGGGAGGTGAACTACTTTTTTAAACTGTTGCAGTTCTTGAAGTCGTATATCCTCCACAATGCAGTCGGGCATAGATAAGGAGTTAAGAATTTTCAATTAATGCTAATGAAGGGAAAAATATATTTCCAAATCAGGATATTGTGTGACTTGGAAGAGAACTTACAAATAACTCTAAACATGTATCCCTAGAAGATGGCTCTGTGTACAGGTTTTTATCGGAAATAGCTCGTAATTAGATATTGGGAAATATGAGAGTTGTGTACAGCAATGCAGCATCTCCAGGGAAAACATAATGTGCTTTGTTCCTTCAAGAAAACACAAACCACAATTCTATTAAGGGTTATCAATTTCTGAACTTCAGCACTGAATTGGCTAAATCTATAGATCATGTTGGAAAACAAAGTGTTGGTTAGTTCCTATTGAATAATCAGACTCTGTAGTATGGCTTCAAGTGTAGCCTAAAGATCTTTTAATTATGTATATATGCAAGCCAGTTGAGGCACTTATTCCACACCCTGATAGTTTAGTTTAGTTTAGAGATTCAGCGTGAAAACAGGCCCTTTGGCCCACCGAGTCCACGCCGACCAGCCATCTCGGTACGCTAGCACTATCCTACACACTAGCAACAATTTACTGAAGTCACTTAACCTACAAACCTGTACGTTTTTGAAGTGTGGGAGGAATCTGGAGCACCCGGGGAAAACCCACACGGTCACGGGGAGAATGTGCAAACTCTATACAGACAGCACCAGTAGTCTGAATCGAACCCGAGTCTCTGACACTGCAATACCACAGCAGACAATCATGTAACACGTATGCTTAAGATGGTAGAAACCCACCACCTTAAGATATCAGTTTCCTTCAAGGTTAGTAGACGTACCTCCTTATTTTTTCCCTTTAAAAAGATGTGAAGAATGTTAAATAATAATAATAATACATTTTATTTATGGGCGCCTTTCAAGAGTCTCAAGGACACCTTACAAAAATTGAGCATGTATAGGAAAAACATGTAAGGGGAATGAAATAAATAGTAGAGACATGACTAGTACACAAAGTAAAGACAGAATTCAATACAAAACACAGCATGAGGCAATTAATGCACAGATGAAAAGGGACGGGGACGTGGGGCTAAGGATAGGCAGAGGTGAAGAGATGGGTCTTGAGGCGGGACTGGAAGATGGGGAGGGACACGGAATTGCGGATCAGTTGGGGGAGGGAGTTCCAGAGCCTGGGAGCTGCCCTGGAGAAGGCTCTGTCCCCAAAACTGCGGAGGTTGGACTTGTGGATGGAGAGGAGACCGGCTGATGTGGATCTGAGGGACCGTGAGGGTTGGTAGGGGGAGAGGAGGTCAATGAGATATGTGGGGGCCAGATGGTGGAGGGCTTTGTAGGTGAGGACCAGGATTTTGTAGGTGATCCGGTGGGAGACGGGAAGCCAGTGAAGTTTTTTGAGGACTGGAGTGATGTGATGCCAGGATTTGGTGTGGGTGATGAGTCGGGCGGCTGCGTTCTGGACCAGTTGGAGTCGGTTGATGTAGGTGGAGCTGATGCCAAGGAGAAGTGAGTTGCAATAGTCCAGTCGGGAGGAGATGAAGGCATGGATGAGTCTTTCAGCAGCAGGCGGTGTGAGAGAGGGTCTGAGTTTGGCGATGTTGCGGAGATGAAAGAAGGAGGTTTTAATGACATGGCGGATGTGAGGCTCAAGGGAGAGGGTGGAATCAAAGATCACGCCAAGGTTGCGGGCCTGGGGAGATGGGGAGACAGTGGTGCCGTCGATGGTGAGAGTGGGGTTATTGATTTTGCTAAGTGTGGCTTTGGAGCCTATGAGGAGAAATTCTGTCTTATCGCTGTTGAGTTTGAGGAAATTATGTTGCATCCAGGTTTTTATTGCTGACAAACAGGAGTTGATATGGGAGAGGGGGGGGTTGTGGGGGGATTTGGTGCCAAGGTAAATCTGGGTGTCATCAGCGTAACAGTGGAAGTCCAGATTGAAGTGGCGGAGTATCTGACCAAGGGGGAGGATGTAGATGATGAAGAGGAGGGGGCCGAGTACGGAGCCTTGGGGAACGCCTTGAGTGACTGCGGCTGTAGCAGAGGTGTGGTTGTGGAGAGAGATGAAGTGGGATCTGTTGGAAAGGTAGGAACGGAGCCAGCTGAGTGCAGAGCCTTCAATGCCGAGGTCCTTGAGTCTGGTGAGCAGGATGTTATGGTTCACTGTATCGAAGGCTGCGCTCAGGTCGAGGAGGATGAGGATGTTGAGGGAACCAGTGTCAGCAGAGGTGAGGAGGTCGTTGAGGACTTTGAGGAGAGGAGTTTCTGTGCTATGGAGGGGGCAAAAGCCAGATTGGAGGGGTTCAAGTAGGTTATACGCAAGGAGGTGGGAATGAAGTTGTGACGCAACGATACAATGTTGTATGTTTTATGATACAACGAAGAATGTTGTACAAACAATCAAGCATGTTTGCTTTGGAAGCTACGTACACCGATACGTCTAACCAGATCAACTGGGCTTAGATGTCCTGAGAACACCATGAACCAATTCCAATCCCATCTCTCTGGTCACTCTTTCCTGGCCAACTACTTAAGGGTTTTAGCCAGTGGTTAAATTAGTCATCATCTCTACAAGGCCACGTGCATCTTATTCCTCCCAACACTTTTTCAGAGTAATGCATTATTTTCAGCAACATTGCCTTTCAACAACAGGCCATATGTGAAAAGATTGCCCTTATGAATATCTTATCCCCTTACGAAGTGGTCTGTGCAATACACATACACATTACAATACCTTGACCATTTATTTTAATTGCACTTGTGAACTTGCAGTCTCTTGCCATTATGTATTTGAGGTGTATATACCAATTCAGTATGTCTTCCTCAATGTCTTAGTTACCTTTGGTGGTATTCACAGCATCTCGGCGTAGATTCATAGATGTACCCGCACCCAATCTCGGTTTCTGCATCTTGGAACTTCAATATTTCTTATCCTCGTCTCCATGCAATGGGATAAAATGACCAATTTTAAGGTAGCAATTTCCCAAATAGGCAGCAGACTGCAGATAGAATCAAAGAGTTGGACAGCACAGAAATGAACCCTCTGGTCCACCCATCACTTCAAGGTGACCTTTTATTATACTTCACATTAATCTCATATGCATGTATACAATGCATTTATTGTGTTATAAGTATTAGCGCTGTTCATTGTTCTGTTTGGGTAAACTAGTTGTTGACAAATATGGATATTTAAAAAAATATTCCTATGAATAGTTCCATATCACTGGAGTTCCTTGTACCTTCACTCTTGTACATTGTGATAGCAGGGTGAATTTCACAATTTTACAGTCTGACCATGAGATAGAACTCAGTATAGAATAGGATAGTAGCTTCAATTTGCAAACTTGCCCATCTTGCTTTGAGATTGCGACATTGCAACATTGCAAACCACCCAGAAGCTGACACAAGCCCTCTCTCTAAAGGCAGACAATATTCTGTACACCACATGCAATTAATGACATAAAGGATGTATTGGTTTTCATGTAGACAAATGTAGGTGCCTAACACACGCAGCTAGTCGCCAGGATCAGTAGTGAAATACACGTCAGTTATTGGATCTTTTTGGAAATGGTGTCAGGGAGAGGAGAATTGGCGACGACACTGTAATAACTTCATGCTCACTTCAAATAGCTCCAAGGAATCTTTAACGTCAGTGTCAATCTTTACAATAGGTTTTTAATTTGGTATCTCTTGCACAGGAGAGCAGGACTGGATGGATAGTAAGGTGTAATCAAAACGAGAAGCAAGAAGGGATGAACATCTCTCCCTTATTTATTTTTCCTCAAAATGCTGCTTTTGCACAGAAAGCCACTTCTAAAAGGTCCATTAAAAGCTTTGGTCACGTTATGTGGATTACGCTTTTATCTGTCTGGCCAGTCATGAATCATTTTAGTCATCAATAAGAATTTCCCCAGAGGATGGAGAAATCCTTCAGATGCAGAGTAGCTCCACTACAGGAGCGAAGGGTAGATATTGCCTCTCCGTTGAAAAATTTGTGCTTCAAACAGAAGACTTCCCCTCCACTGATAGATGATAAATAATTTCAGAAGGTTAATTATTGCTTCATCAAAACAAAATAATGGTGATAGGTTTCTTGCACAGATCAGGCAACAAAATCATTAAACTGTCCCTCATTAATGGTGAGTTGACAAGTTTGTTACATGTGATGCATAGACAGAAGAGCTAGTCGCCACTTGAATGCATCACCAATATGTCATGGAATCTTTAGGCCTTGGTGCAGGCAGCATTGCTTGTAGTCTCTTTGTGTTTTAAATCTTGGCCGCACAATATGGAGGGAAAGCTTCCATTTTGGCCACACTGTCATGCTGATGTGACATTGTCCTCTCCGATGGCTGTTGAAGATCCCATGGTACTATTTAACAAGAAAAGTGAAAGTTCTTCTGAACTGCTAACCAACACTTAACCCTGAACCAGAAACTAAAAAAACAGATGATTTGGCCATTGGTTTAATTGCTGTTTGTGGGATTGTCCATATTTTGTGCATTGCAACAATGATTCCAATTCATATAAAGTGCTTAGTTGTTTGTAAAGTGTTTTGGGATGCCCTGAGGTTGTAAAAGGTTGTAAAATAAAATTGTGTGTCTTTCTATTGTTTCTACCAGCTGTGCTCCCCAGTATAATCAATCCAGTATTGCAGGAAACAATGGAACAGCAGGTCTGAGGAAATGTGAAGCTCCTTCTAAATTAAGGACATCTTTTGGTTTGAAGTGACTGTCCGTACGATTTCTCACTAAGTCTCATCATTAATAGCAATATTCATCTCACCTACAAAGAGTACCTACAAAGAGTACCAATGCCTACTCTTAGGCATTGCTTAAAGTTGTAATACACGTCATATGAATGCAAACTTTTCCAAAATCGCATACATTTCTGCACATTTTACTGCAAAATGTTTTGCATTCCTGCCTGAGTAAATTTGTAGAGCCCTGACCTCCCATTTTTGTTTCCAACTACTTTTATTGATTACATTGAAATATTCTTTGTCCAAATTAGAATGATTTTAAGTCAAAAAAATCGAATCATTTCTCTGAAGCAGGATTAGCTGAAAGTGATGTTAAAACAGGTAATTCCCTGTGCTGGGAACCTAAGTAACGATTAGCTGCACCTGGAATTCAAATGGTTAATATCTGTTGCTGCAAATGAACTACTTAATAGTAAAAGTGATGAGGAGATGTTATGAAAGCGGCAATCAAATGTTAGGTGACATAAAGGGTGTAAAATATTTTGATGACAGGGGAAAGAGCCAGTGTGCTAAAGGAACAATCTGCCCTTGGTTCAGTAAAGTTTGCAATTGAGTAATAGTGCATTCAGTTTGCAGTCAATAAAGTCTATGGTCCATAATGTTTCATAGGGGAAATTGGTCTGGAAATTCACCAGTCTCTGGTGAGATATGTTAACAATGCAAACGTGGGGACCAATATGTTTTTGGATGGACTGCAGAATCATAGCATCCTGTGTATGAGCGCACGGCAGGTTGGAATTGGGATTTTGAAGGCTTTATTTTCTATTTGGCTCACCATTGCATAGTCAATGAAGGAAAACGTGTGGATTTGCACCCAATTTGCACACATTGATGTGTGTATATATTTATATAATGGTATATGGACTCACTGATATGTTCTGTATTCATGCCTACTATATTCTGTTGTGCTGAAGCAAAGCAAGAATTTCATTGTCCTATCTGGGACACATGACAATAAACTCTCTTGACTTGACTTGAAGTCACAGGTCAAGATGGGCCAAGGGAAGTGAGAGCAGAAGGAAATGAGGAATCTCGCTGTAGGGTTGTGGCAGTTAGTTCAAATGGGATTTGGGGATTGCAAGAACAGGTAGATTTGGACAGAGGGAATGGGCAGAGAGTGTTTTATATTTGAATAAGGAGGAGGAGGAGTGCCAAAACAGGCGTCACATAGCAATGAAAATATAAGTATCATCCAGATGTGCTCCATTATCCTGTGCAGGTGGCTCTGTGCTTTAACATGTCAGACACATGGACGACTCAGAAGGGAAATCGGAACTGTGCAATAAGTCATTTTCACAATTTCTCAGAAACCTTTATTGCATAATGACATAAAGATTGTGCTATGTATCTTTTTCTAAGACATTCGGTTTTGTCTAAGTTAAAAATGTTGATTTTTGTTAAAATGTTACTTGTGCAATTAAAAATGACACAAATTACACTTGTGAAAAATCACACTCTATTAACATTCCTGTGGCACCAGTGCAAAATAAATTGTTTTTATTTCTGCACATGTGTTGGGCTGTAGTTCCTTTGCCTCTGGGTCAGTAATGGTTCAAGTTCAATTGCACCATCCTGTGCACTAAATGCTAGGATGACCTGCAGTGAAGTGCTGAGAGAGTTCTGTGCTGCCAGAGATGCTATCTCTGAGATGAGATGTTAAATTGAAAGCTTGTCTACCTTCTCAGTTAGACGTAAAAGAACCTATGAGAATATTTTGAAGTGAGCAGGGGAGTTATTCAGTTCTCTAGCATCATTATAAACAGAGTACGGTGCCATCCGGTTGGTGATACCTTGCTGCCTACACATTAGCCACATGTTTCCTGCATTACAAACAAGATTTGCACTTTTTGAATTACTTCTTTGGATTAAAATCTTATGGGATGTATTGAAGTTAGAAACGGCAAAGCAGAAATCAACTCTTTCTTCTCTCTTTAATAAAAACTTATGTTTACACCACCTCATCACCCCCTTTAGAGGTATCCCACCATGCTTAAGCACCATAGATGCTGCTGCACCCGCTGAATTTCCCCAGCAATTTTGTGTACCTTTCATGCTTAAGCAGTGTATTGGTTTGAAGAGAAGAAATATTTATTTATACACGGAGGGGTTCATTTAGGACCTGCAAATCTTTGCAGCGTAAATTTCTTGGAGCAAGTAATATTGGCCGGAATTTGGGTTTATGAAAGGTGCGAGAATTGTTCCTCTCTCTTTCCACGCAACCTTTTTTGGGAGAAACTCCACGGGAAAAAGTCTTTAGATGTATCATGCAGACACTGCATGGAGTAGAACTCCCACCCTAGGGATCTTCTGGCCACTTTATAAACATGTACTGACTCCTCTGAATGATGTTCCTGGTAATGTTCCTAAAACATGGTACTTTTACAACAAAAGTGCACGTTTCATCTTAATTGTGACCACATGGATCCCCCTGCATGTCTCAGGAAACATACTGGTGAGCAGGGCCGGCGTTAAGCCGATTTGACCGATTGCTCCCAATTGGGCCCCGCGCCTAATGGGGGCCCCGCACTAATGTTCAGTATTTCGTATGGAAATACGAATTATCTTTGTTAAATAAAGATTTTTTTAAATTCGCCATCCGGATTTTTTTGAAACGAACATGCATAACAACCGCTGCACGGCCATCATACACAAACGATTTGTTAACTAGTGCTGTTAGCACTTCTTAACGGTAAGTAGTTAACACCTTGTTATGCGATGTCATGAATCTGCATCTATCCACATTCCTCAGTAAATGTTATAGTGTTTTGAACAAGTATTAATGACGCCGTGTTCAAAAGGGAACTGCAGATGCTGGAATATCGAAGGTACACAAAATTGCTGGGGAAACTCAGCGGGTGCAGCAGCATCTATGGAGCGAAGGAAATAGGCGACGTTTCGGGCCGAAACCCTTCTTCAGACTCATTTAATGACGCCGTGTTCCTTTGAATAAAATTCACGCGGCGTCATTAATACTTGTTTAAAACACAATTACATTACTGAGGAATGTAGATCGATGACACGTTGAGAATTTCATTTAACTCACCATCATGAGTGAGGGCCCCGGACCGCGAGAAGGGGCTTCTTCCTGGTGTGCAGGTTAGTCATTCACCTACCGACCCACGTTGTCTCTCTCTGTCTTTTGCTCACTCCCTCCCTCCCTCTTTCTCTCGCGCTCTCTCTCCCGCTTCCCGTCTCGTCTCTCTCTAGTTCTCCTACTCCCTCTCTATCACCCTGTCCCCTCAGCATTCCCGGAATCATTGATGTTTAGCGGTAGACAAAAATGCTGGAGAAACTCAGCTGGTGAGGCATTCGCCTGGCCCGCTGAGTTCCTCCAGCACTCTGTGTTTTTTGTTTGGCTCTGAAGTTGAAGGTGGCTCAACGGGACGGGCAGCGGCTCTGGGGAGAGGGTTGTGTTTCTGGTCGAGACCCTTCTTCAGACAATCACAAGTACTCTCACCGATGCGAGTTCAGTTCGGTCTGAAGAAGGGTCTGCCTGTCTGCTGAGTTACTCCAGCTTTATGTCTATCTTCAATTTCAGAGAAATACAATTTCTCACGGGGGGCTTATAACGTCTCTAAATCCCTCTGGGACCCTCTGAACACCTCTAAACCCCCTCTAGCCCCCCTATTTCCCTCTATTCCCCTCTAAACAATTGTAAACACACCTGAACCCATCTGAAGCCCTCTAAACATCTTTAAACCGTTTAAACCCCCTAAGGCCGGCCATGCACGCACACACACAGACGCATACACACAAACACACACACTCAGTCACACAGACACAGAGACACAATCGCATACACTCATAAACACACACACACACACACACACACACACACACACATTCAATCTTTCAAAGTGCCGCTCATTTTATTAGATGTGTGACACTTTCATATAGTTTTTCAAAATTTTAGTATATCAAGCATTTAATGTTTTTTTTGGTTAAAGACGAGCATACTACACGAAATATAAACATACATAAATTTTTACTTTTCTAGAGTAGGGGCCCCGCCATCAATTTTCTAATTGGGCCCCGCAATTCCTAGCACCGGCCCTGCTGGTGAGAGGCACTGAAAACACTATCTAGCTGGAACAAGCTATTGTTCTGAATCGGTCCTATCAAGTATAACATTGCCCTTTACTTCACAAGATGTTTGAATCACCATAATTCTTTCACTGGCCAAATGGGAATACTTTGTTCTGTGACAACAAAAACTGGCATAAAGTGCTCAAAGTCACTTGGTTTCTGAAAGAACCCACTCCATCTAATGGTAATCATTCCCTCTTAATGCACAAGATGTATTGCACTTTAATGAAAAGTTTGTCCTAATGCAATAAAGCTTGTGCAATGCATTTCTGTAATATGCTATCCTGACATAACATTGTCATTTTTCTGCAGTCAATTTGAATTACAGTAGTACAATATATGTATTTTGTGCTTCTTATAAATATATCATAGCAGATTAATATTATACTTTCATAAACTTATAATAGACTATATAATAACTTATAACACTTACTTATAATACTTATAATAACATACTACTTATAATACTTACAATACTTATAATAACTTATAACTTATAATATTATAATAGACTTATAATAACATCTGCCATGAATATCTACACTACATTTGTGTGATACACATCTAAGCCATATGTCTCGATCTCAGATGAAGGGGTGGGCTGTTTAGGTTTGAGGTAAGGATGAATTTCTGGTTGTTGAATCTGCAGAATTCTCTATCCCAAGGGGCTGTGCAAACATTGAGTTAATTCAAAACAAAGATTAAACGATTTCTAGATATTAAGGGAATTATGGACGGGGATAACGCAGGGAAATGGAGCTGATGTAGATCAGTCGGGCGTAGATCAGGATGGCCAAGCAAGCTTCCTCCTTTGTTCTCAGTAATATACAACATTAAGTAATCTGCTATAATACATCCCCTCTATTAAATCATTGCATCAATACATTACTGCATTATACTACCCTAACTAATTTCCTCTGTGTACTGCTTTAATACACTTAAATTCCTAGTATGATATTATTCCACATGGAGGGAATAATAAGTTGTGTATCATGGAGGATTCTTTAAGATAGACAAAAGTGCTGGAGAAACTCAGCGGATGCAGCAGCATCTATGGAGTGAAGGAAATAGGCAACGTTTCGGGCCAAAACCCTTCGCTCCATAGATGCTGCTGCACCCGCTGAGTTTCTCCAGCATTTTTGTCTACCTTCGATTTTCCAGCATCTGCAGTTCCTTCTTAAACAGGATTCCTTAAGACATCTGCGAGCTGGAAAATGGTCACTATTGTTTAAAAGTAACAGCGGGCCTTGGATATTGTTCTCCGTCATACTACTTCGATTAACTTCAAAACTAATGTACATTTTCAGCCCTGATTACGAGGTGAGTTTTGACTGCTTTTGGTTTCCGAGATGCAGCAGTTTAATAAATTAGCTGACAGGAAGTAGATTATTGTTAAAACCGCTGGGTGTCAAGGGAGCATCCTCTCATCAGCTGGTCAAAGTAGGAGGCATTTATTTCCAGGCTTGCACGGTGAAGTCACTGTTCCAGCCCGGACATTTGCGTGATTCATGGGGCTAAAAAACACATTGTGCCTTGAGAAAATGTACTGGTTTGAATGGGCCAATTAAGTTAATTAGTTAACTAACCCATTACTCTTTGCCTTGCAAAGGGGGAGAATATTAAACAAGTTAAATCAGGTCAGACTAATCCATCAGAAAAGGTGTAACATTGAACCTGCTGCTCCAAAGGAGGTGTTAAATGTAGCATTTCCTCTTTTCCTATTGGATTCATTTCTCATAGAATCAAATTTGAGTTCAACAGCCAGAAATATATTAAACGACTGTGCTAATGAAAGTGAAATGCAGCATTTGGAACTGGTGTCACAGAGTAGTCCAATGGCAAAAAAAATCCTCAGTGTTGGCATATCTGGAGATGCCTTAGAGCAGATTAGAAATACACAAACAACAGGTCATGAAGTCCTCGAGCAGCTTTCACAGCAGCTGAAGGAAGGCCCAGCATTTCAAAAACACATCGCATCTCAATGCACCTCCCACATGGTGTACTTGCCTTCATAGAGACTTTGAAATCTGCAGCAGGAGAAGGCTCTTTAAGAGTCAACTCAGTCACTGAGATCATTGGCTGATCATCAATCTCTTTACCATACTCTTACTCTCTTCCCACATACATTGATGCCATTTACATTTTGAATTTTATCTGTAGACAGAAAGAACTGCAGATGCTGCTTAATACACAAAGTGCAGGAGTAACGCAGCAGGTCAGGCAGCATCTCTGGAGCAAAGGTTCAAAGGTTCAAAGGTTGATTTATTGTCACATACACCTAGATGTAGTGAAATTCTTTTTGCCAATGCAGCACATAAAAAAGAATACAAACATAGCAATAATAAATAGCTTTAACATAAAAACATCCCCCCACAATGGTTCCCATTATGGGGGAAGGCACAAAGGATAAGTGTAGAGAACATGGATAAGTGACGTTTCAGGTCATTAAATGTTACATATCCATGTTCTCTAGAGACACTGCCTGACCTGCTCAACTACTCCAGCACTTTGCATCCTTTTAGAATTTTTTCTAGCTGCTTAAAAATATATTCACTGAATAAACCTTTAAGAGTCGTCTGTGGTAGTGGTTTCTGCAGGTTCACTGGCCTTTGATTGTAGACATTTCTCCTTATCTCAGTACTAAAGCTCTTGCCCTGTAACCTGTATCCTAGACAGATCAACTATTCTCCCCATATCCACTTTATCTAGCTCAGTCAGCATTTTGTAAGTTTCTATTAGATCTCTCATTCTTCTAAGCTCTATGAATGCAAGCCAAGTTGACAATATCTCCACAAATAGCAATCACACTGCCCTGGGAATCAGGTGAACCTATACTACACCCCCTCACTAGCTATCTTTTCTTAAGCATGTAAAACACAATAGCACAAGACCAGGTCCTTCGGCCCACAATGTCCATGCCGAACATGATACCTAACCTAATCTAATTAAACGGATCTCCTCTGCCTGCATGTGATCCATTTCCCTCCATTCCCTGCATTTCCATGGGTCTATCTAAAAGCCAAGTAATGGAGATCAAAACCTCACATAGGATGCAAATGTGGTCTCAAAAAGACCCTGGATAATTATTGCCAGACAAATTTGGCTCCTGTACTCAAATCATCTATTTGCCTTCATAAATGTATGCTGCGCCTGTACAAGAACACCAAGTCTCTTTGTATATCATTGCCTTCCAAAATGCACACTTTAAACAATACATCACTTCGCTGTTTTTGCTGCTGAAGCGGATAACTTAATTTAATCAATGTTTTACTAAGTCCTCATTGTCCGAAGTGTAAGGATTAACACTTCTTGTCGATAATAAAAATGATGATACCACTAGGAAGTAGACAAAAATGCTGGAGACACTCAGCGGGTGAGGCTGCGTCTATGGAGCGAAGGAATAGGCGACGTTTCGGGTCTTCAGACCCTCAGTCTGCCGAAGGATCTCGACCCGAAACATCGCCTATTCCTTAGCTCCATAGATGCTGCCTCATTCGCTGAGTTTCTCCAGCATTTTTGATAACCTTCGATATTTCCAGCTTTCTTAAACATACCACTAGGAGAACATTTTTGTACCTAATATATCCACTAAATAAACATAAATATGCCCCATAATGTTCTCAAAAAATGGCACACATTAATAAACAAGTGCCTAAAATAGCTACAGTCAACGATATTTCCATTGAATGAATTGATACTTACAAGCAGTGATCAGTTTTGAAATCACAAGGCACAGCTGTACATTTGAAGACTACTTTCGCAAACAGTGCCAGGGATGGAGCCACTGACATCATGGATCTTGAAGCTGATTGCATTTGCACAAAGATTGGTTTCTTAACATGTATAAATATGTTTGTCAACAAAGTCCGAAATGGGGCAGACCTCATGAGTATGTGGATTATTGGTTATCAAGTCATCAGGCTATAAGGACTGACTGTGCACTGTTTTTGAGAGTAGCGCTGTTGAATGCAAGAAACTCGGCAGCTAATTTGTGCAGAGAAAGCTCCCACAAACAACCATATGACAATATGAATGGATGTGAGTCGTAACATTTCAATATGTACTGACTGAGATAGAAATGAGCAGAAAATGGTAGTTGTGTTGTGAACTGGTGATGTTCATGAGGTCCCTGTGGCCTCTACTTGCGTATGGTGTACACAGCTTAAAGTTGTAGGACAACTTGTTCTATTTGATCTTATTTGATTGTGCACGCCGGGTTGATTGCATTCGTCGAAACAGGGCAGACCACGTGAAGGTTGCACTCGACCCTGTGGCTATCAAACTGTACAACTCCTCCCCCTTCTGTTGTGGAATAGAATGATCCCCCTCCCCAATCTTTGCACATCCCCAATCCTTTCCACTCGTCAATTTAATTTCATGTTTCATGCAATTTGTGTTTTATGACGGTTGGCAGATCAATTTCCCTCCTGGGATAAACAAAGTTCTATCGTATCGAAGGTAGACAAAAAGCTGGAGAAACTCAGCGGGTGAGGCAGCATCTATGGAGCGAAGGAATGGGTGATATTTAGGGTCGAGACCCTTCTTCAGACTATCGCATCTTATCGTTTGCGAATAAGAATGTGTCTTTGGCCTTTAGCTCCAGAGACATTTGCCACTCTGGAAACATTTCTGGGTGACCCCACTAGGGGGAGCACCTTGCTGCACCATCACTTCAAGCCAGCATTGAGAGGCCTGGCTGAAAGTCACTCTTGGGGCAGTAGCAAACAGCTCCTGCCTGGAACGACAACACAAATTAAGAGTAAAGGAAGTAAATTCTTGTTCACCTGATCTGAATCTCTGTTATTAGCCAATTTATTTTTAACGGAAACGTTTAGAAACATAGAAACATAGAAAATAGGTGCAGGAGTAGGCCATTCGGCCCTTTGAGCCTGCACCGCCATTCAATATGATCATGGCTGATCATCCAACTCAGTATCCTGTACCTGCCTTCTCTCTATACCCCCACAAGGACCACAAGGACCAAGGGTTTAAGTTAACAATAAATACTAATTATGCTGAGCAGGTTGTTTTGACAATTGTCCATGGACGAAGATGAATTGTGAAAGGTCCCTGCCTCAGATATATGTTTTGATGAAAATTAAGGGGAGGGACTGAAGAACAGGTGCTGAGTTCTTTGTTTTATAAACCATTATGGATATTATCCCGCCATAACGGTACAGGAAGCTTTGCTCCATTTCCAATCAATAGGAGAACAGAAAGCTAACTGATCAGGCCCAGCGTCACAGAATGGATGATGGTAATTAATCCGCTCACTTTGGGGGTAGAAAGGAAGAGGATCCTCTCTCCACAAATACATCAGAAATGAAGAGTCGCTGTTTAACTGCCCAGATAAGACTTTAATCTCCCCTGTTATCTTAGCCAGGCCATTAAAAAATATAGCAATGCTGGTCCTGCACACTGGTGTAATCAGGTCCATTAGTTGCCACAGCAACCAAGACAAAGGTTAAGTCATTTTCCAGGAGACGAGCACCGCAGATTATAGCAATATGCCACCTTATTGTCAATCTTTTTAATTAAAACCTCCTCCTTAGGCAGCGTCTGGTGGCCACAGTAAACATTTAGGGTTGAATTACCTACCTCTAATTTCCTGTTGCTCTTTGAGGCTGCTGATCTTGCAGAATCATGGCAAGCTTCGCAGGGAGGTAGAGCATGGATACACAGGGCGAAGGCTGAGCTGGGCAACAATGAAGCAGGAATAGATAACACAACACATACAGTATTAGACCATGCATGCCTAGTGGTTATATTACCAGACACTAGACAATAGACAATAGGTGCATGTGTAGGTCATTTGGCCCTTCGAGTGTGATCATGGCTGATCATCCCCAATCAGTACCCCGTTCCTGCCTTCTCCCCACATCCCCTGACTCCACTATTTTTAAGAGCCCTATCTAACTCTCTCTTGAAACCACTCTGCTGAAAAAGGTCCAGCAGAGACTGCACTTCCTGAGGGTGCTCAGGAAGAATAACATCACTCAGAGACTGCTGCTGTCCTTTTAGCGGTGCTCCATTGAGAGCATCCTAACATACTGTGTATGCGTATGGTACACCAGCTGCACAGCGGCTCAGAGGAAAGCGCTCCAGAGGACCATTGACAACGCCCAGAGGATTGTCGGCTGCCCTCTCCTTACCTTGGAGGACTTACACAGTTCCCGCTGCATCAAAAAATCCCAGAGTATTATAAAGGACATTTCCCACCCCGGACACTCCCTGTTTGAACTGTTACCGTCAGGCAGACGGTACAGATCTACAAGGACAAGGACAAACAGACTTAAAAACAGTTTTTACCCCACTGCTATAAAGGCACTAAATGTAGCCGCCAAGGAACGCAGGGGCGATACATACTAAGAGACTGTGAAATCGACAGAAGGATGTAGGGCTGGGTGTTTATGCGTGCTATTTTCATGATATTTATTTTAGTTGTTTATCTTTTTTTAAATATTTTACCTTGTATGTATCGCCTATTTCCTTCGCTCCATAGATGTTGCTGCACCCGCTGAGTTTCTCCAGCAATTTTGTGTACCTTCGATCTTCCAGCATCTGCAGTTCCTTCTTGAACACTTTGTCTACTCCACTGCGATATCTCCTCAAGGAATGCCTACTTTGAAGAAGTTCTCCTCCTCTCTCCGGAGACAGTTTCACAACCTCCTCTCTAACTGCACCCCCTCTGTGATCCCCCCTGCCCTCCAACTGTACGACCATACCCTTACCCAGACTCGATCATCTACTGCATCCGCTGCTCTAGATGTCAGCTGATTTACATTGGGGAGACTAAACGCAGGTTGGGCGATCGTTTCGCTGAACACCTCCGCTCAGTCCGCAATAACCAACCTGACCTCCCGGTGGCTCAGCACTTCAACTCCCCCTCCCATTCCCAATCCGACCTCTCTGTCCTGGGTCTCCTCCATTGCCAGAGTGAGCAACAGCGGAAATTGGAGGAACAGCACCTCATATTCCGTCTGGGGACCTTGCGTCCGGATGGCATTAACATCCCCTTCCTCAACCCTCTAGCTGTCTCCTCCCACCCTCCCATCCGCCCGCCCTCGGGCTCCTCCTCCTCCCCTTTTCCTTCCTTCTCCCCCCCACCCCCCATCAGTCCGAAGAAGGGTTTCGGCCCGAAACGTCGCCTATTTCCTTCGCTCCATAGATGCTGCTGCACCCGCTGAGTTTCTCCAGCAATTTTGTGTACCTTCGATCTTCCAGCATCTGCAGTTCCTTCTTGAACACGATAGAACTTTGTTGTACAGTTTGATAGCCACAGGGTAAACGGTTCTCCTGTAGCGTTCTATGCTGCATTTTGGTGGAACCAGTCCATTGCTGAAGGTACTCCTCAGGTTGACCAGTATGTCATGGAGGGGGTAAGCTGCTTTGTCCAAGATTTGAACAGCATCCTCTCCTCCAAGATCACCTCCAATGAATCCAACTCCACTCCCAGGACGGAGCCAGCCTTCCTGATGAGCTTGTTGATTCTGATGGTGTCTGCGGCCTTCGCCCTGCTGCCCCAGCACACAACAGTGTAGAAGATGGCACTGGCCACCACCGACTGATAGAACATCTGCAGCATCTCACTGCAGATGTTGAAGGAGCGGAAAGTACAGACGGCTTTGTCCCTTCTTATACATTGCTTCAGCGTTCCTGGACCAGTCCAGTTTACTGTCCATGTAAACTCCAAGGTACTTGTACTCCTTGGTAAACTGCACATCCACACCCTTGGTGGAGACGGGGGACAGGGGTGTCTCTCTCCACCTCAAGTCCACCACTAACTCTTTAGTTGTGTCGTTGTTGAGCAGCAGTTGATTCAGCCCACACCACTCAACAAGTCGTTGACTACACCTCTGTATTCAGCTTCCCCTCACTGACACATCTGTATTCAGCATGAACGGGCACAGACTATACAATGACAAGAAATTGTGCAATCACAGTTTACAATTTCCACTGTGTGTTAGCCCAGGAAGTGGATCTCCAGGGAACGCTGCACTGGTATGGCTACTGCCTTTCATTGAGGTGTTAACTGAAGGCCCCGTCTGTCTTCTCGAGGAGTAAATATTTCCACGGCATTCTTACAGCGACGAGTAGGGGATTTGTCCCTATTTTCCCAACTAATTCATCCCTCACCCAAAGCCTACAATAACAGACCGTCTGGTTATTTGTGGGAATTTTCCACTTGCTGCTATATTTTCTATATTTCAGCAAAGACTACATTCCAAAGTTGCTTCATTGATTGTAATGCACTTTGGCACATCCTGAGGTTGTGGAAAGTGCTATATAAATGAATATTTTTCCTTTAAACCAGGTCATGCTTTGTTAGTATCTGTGGTTTTTATTACATTTAATCTAATCTGGTCCCTGAAAGTCTGGTAGGATCCTGGAATATTATTTTTATGGAAAACAAAGCTTAACATAGAAACATGAAGTAGGTGCAGGAGTAGGCCATTTGGCCCTTCGAGCCAGCACTGCCATTCAATATGGTCATGGCAGATCATCCAGAATCAGTATTTAAGAAGGAACTGCAGATGCTGGAAAATCGAAGGTACACAAAAATGCTGGAGAAACTCAGCGGGTGCAGCAGCATCTGTGGAGCGAAGGAAATAGGCAACGTTTTGGGCCAAAACCCTTCTTCAGTCTGAAGAAGGGTTTTGGCCCAAAACGTTGCCTATTTCCTTCGCTCCACAGATGCTGCTGCACCCGCTGAGTTTCTCCAGCATTTTTGTGTACCATCCAGAATCAGTACCCTGTTCCTGCTTTCTCCCCATATCCCTTGATTCTGTAATAAATGAGTTATTATAATGTGCAGCCATAGAAATTCCTTATTATCCAGCTTCCGTCGCTGTTCCTTCCCCAACATCTAACCCAACAGTTTACACGATCTGTGTCCGTAACCAAGAAAGAGGGATCTAACTTTGGTTCTTTAACTGCGAATAGATCTTGTGTCATTTACTTATTGCTGCAATAGCTCATGAAAATGGATGTTTCCGATACACCACAGGATGGTTAGGGAGATGACCTGCAGGAATGCTCCAGCAACTGTCCTGGGACCAGGGCTTTAACAGCATAAACTTCAATAAAATGAAAGAGAAAACATTTTAAAAATCCATACACTTAAAACGACTGTGCTCACTTAACAGGTAAGTGAAGCAGAGTGTACCCACTTAGGTGAGTGAGAGTGACAGCTTGTTGTAAAACAAAGAGGAACATTTGTCATACCATCAAGTCTAATGTATTATAGATAATGCTCAAATTTTAAAAATCAGCATATGCATGGAAATTTGTGTTGGTAAGCGGATAGAACTAAATGCAGGGTGACTAATATAATCAATATTGTAATAAATAGGAAATGGGCTGTCCATCGAAAATGATAAATTAATCATAAGTATCACTTCTATGAACCTATTGAGGCTACCTTCCTAAGTATGAAAAGGTGCTTTTATATTTGAAACTTGTACAGTTCCAATTAGGGAAAAAACCCACATCCTTGCTTCGCTCATTGTTATTTGAAATTGCAGGCTTACAGTTTTTCAGCCAAGATAATGTTTTAGCAAAACACTTGTTGGTCCAGATCCACATTCCCATATATTAGGTACTGAAACAGTTTCCTTAACCTAGCAGCTAGATCAAATAGTCTGTAGTTTCAAAATCTTCAATTCTTACCTGGGGAAAGCAGGGATTAATTGTTTTCAGTGATGCATCGAAGGCTGCGGTGAGACTTGATAGAGGTACACAAAATTATAAGGTGCAGAGATAGGGGAGAAAATTGGAACCTTGTTCCGAGGGTGGAAATGTCAAAGACTTGAGTTCGTAGCTTTAAGGGGCTGTCCCACTGTACGAGCTAATTCAAGAGTTCTCCCGAGTCTCCCCTGATTCGAACTCGGAGAATTACGGTAATAGCCGCTCGTAGGTACTCGGGGCTCTCGTGGACATTTTTCAACATGTTGAAAAATCTTCACTGGTCTTCACGAGCTTACCGCGTTTCCCGAGTACCTGCCGTTAGTGTAACGAGCCGCTAAGAGACGTCCTGAGCTCCGACGTACCCGCTACGTACATTCTACGTGCTTACCACGAGTTTGATTTTTTTTTAAACTCGGAAGAGCTCGTGAATTAGTTCGTACAGTGGGACAGGCCCTTTAAGGTGAGAGGGGCAAAGTTTCAAAGGAGATGTGTGGGGCAAGTTTTCTCCAATGATTTGTGGGTGCCTGGAACATACTGCCAGGGGTGGTGGTGGAGGCAGATAAGATAATGGCATTGAAGAGGCTTTTAAATAGACACATGGACATGCATGGAAGGTATTGATATGTACAAGCACAAGTCATGTTCCTTACGATTTTAGCTAGGTTCCACCATGGTCATGGCAGGATGACTGGAGGTAGTTCCATAGATTTTCACTGCTTTTTATTTACGATGGTGCAGACTATTGCATTAAAATCAAAGGTGATGTTCCAAAGTAGTACGGAGGTAATGGTGCACTGTTTGAGAGGCTTTCTGTAAGAATACAAATATCCCATGGCATTATTTCTAAGAAGGAAACTCTCACCGATGGTAATCCCACTACCAATCACCAACTAAAGTGATTGGGGTAGAAATTGTACCTTACCTAGCAAAGAGAAACACTTGGCCGGATGTCCTCAAAGCCATTGCGAGAAAAAGGTAACATTCTAATATGAGTTCTAATTCCTGCCATGAAATTTGAATCATGTTTTAACATTTCAAGATTGTCAGAATGTTCTTTATTCATTAATTATTACTTTGGATAGACACAGAATACTGGAGTAACTCAATGGGTCAGGTTCTGTGGAGAAAATGGATAGGTGACATTTTTGTGGGGAGCTTTCTTCAGACATATTTATTATTATTCGGCCTTGGCTTTGTAACAAGCTCTGATTGGCGATTAAGACTGTCCCCAAAACTAGCAGTGAGATACTGTAAGTAACTCCTTTAAGGGTCTGTCCCACTTACGCGACTTTTTTGGCGACTGCCGGCATCCGTCGTAGGTCGCCGAATACTTTCAACATGTTGAAAATTCAGCGGTGACCAGAAAGACGCTACAACTCTTTGGGTGACAAGGAGACCTCTCATGACCATACAGGTGATCCCCTGGCGACATGTCCCCTGCTGACATCCCGCAACACCCGCTACATGTCGCCAGGTTTCGCCTGTATGGTCATGAGAGGTCTCCTAGTCACCCAAACAGTCGTAGCGCCTTTCTGGTCGCCGCTGAATTTTCAACATGTTGAATATTTTCGGCGACCTATGAAGGGTGCCGGCAGTCGCCGAAAAAGTTGCGTAAGTGGGAGAGGCCTTTTACTTTTTTCAGGTTAAGTGAGGGACTTTGGCCAGGAAGAGTTCTTTACTCTCTGATGGGATTTTTAATACCTGCTTGGTTGGATTTCAGATGGTGTTTCAGATACTTAAGACAATGTACCGCTCAATCCTACACCTTGGATTGTGAGCGCATAATTCTTTTTTTCAGAGATGAAGATATTAACAGATCGTATGCCCTCAGTTTGGGTAACGTGAATGTTTTCATATAAGTGTGGCTAAAAAATATCTCCCTACCTGTGTGTTTGCAGTTTGGCGCTAACTATCATGGTCTTTGTCAACTATGGAGGAGGGAGCTACTGGTTCTTTGAACACGCCCCATGGAACGGTATTGTAATAGAAGTTACTTTTGCATTACCAAACAAAAAGCAGAGATAGCATAATATATTGTATAATGAACATTTTGCACTGCATTAGAAATAGAAATTTATGTATTAGTAATCAGGATAGTCACTAACTTTTAATTTCAAGATCATTGCTAAATTTGAGACAGTGAACTTCTGGTGAATGTACAATGTTTTAGTTTATTTACAGAATTTTGCATTTTTTCCCCCTGATTTTCACAGCGTCATTAAAATCTGACACATCACCCAATAACTATCAAAGAGTCTGTTTACAAAACCCTTTTGTATGACGCACTCTCAGGTGGAGCAAAAAAACGTTGGACTCACAAGAAATGGGGATGGACAATCAAACGGGAGACCCCAAAATAAATGCAGAAAGCAGAAGTAGCTTCTGCGTTTCATTACTGTGCTCAAAAATCATTCTGTCACACAGAATGAATAGTAAGATTAAACGAGAACTTACCAGTTTGAAGTTTGATCTTTATTTTATGAGGAGGAACGTTGAGGGACTACGTGAAGAACCCCGCCTACGGCGCATGCGTGTCATTCTTCAAAGCAGCGGTGTGAGGTCACAGATAGAAAATAATGACCTAAGATAGTAAGATTATTAAAGAGATACCAGTTTAAGATATGACCATATAAGGGTGGGAGCGGAGGGCACGTAGTCCCTCAACGTTCCTCCTCATAAAATAAAGATCAAACTTCAAACTGGTAAGTTCTCGTTTAATCTTACTATTTTACTTCGGAGTCACGTGAGTGACTTCGTGAAGACTTCAAAGCTCTGTGACCTCATGCCGTGGAACGAGTCCAATTTTCACAACTGCCTTGGTAGTTTGGGAGAAATTGTTACTGGTATTTAAAAAAAAACACAATGATACCAACATTTTTAAGCAAAAATTGTAAATAATATTGATTAAATCAATTTATAAACCTTATAAGCTTCAGGTGTAAATTAAATAGAACTCAAAATTTTTCCCCGAAAACGTTTCTTCTTTCCTAACTGGTTTGTTGTAATATGTGCGAAACGTTTTCTCTGATGACCATCCTGCAGTTCTGAGGATATTGTCCATCGGTACCTCCAGGCGATTAGCTGCTGATGTAGATGCAGCCCTGGTGGAGTGAGATTTGAATACATTAGTGTCCACTCCTGCCTGAACTAAGCAATATCTCAGCCACCGTGAAATGGTCTGAGTCGAGACTTTATGGTATGGCTTCTTATGGCTAATTAAAAGAGCCTTTTCATTGCCTCTGATAGCCTTCGTTCTGTCCATATATAACATGATGTGTTTTACTACACAGAGACGTTCATCCTGTGGATAGGCTATGAACTCTATCACCTGACCCGCTGATCCTGGTCTATTGTGCTTAATAAGGCCCTGGATCATGAAAATCAGCCTTCCTGTCGCCTCCGTCAAGTTATCCAATCTTAACTTCTGTAATGACTGGACCCTTTGCGCTGTGACCAGCGCCATAAGCATAACCATTTTCATAGTTAGATAGTTTAGCGGTAATGCCGTAGCCGGTGACCAATTCCGTAACATTTTTTAGGACTACGCTTACATCCCAGATTTGGCTATATCTAGCCCTTGGTGGGTTAGTGTTAAAGATGCCTCGTAGCAGTTTTATTACTAGAGGATGTGAGCCGACACCCTGTCTTTCTGTGCCTTCCCATAAATAACTGGACAAGGCACTCTCTGTGCTGCTGTGATCATGTCCACAGTTCTATCAGATAAACCCATATGCCGAAATGGTTCCTTCAGAGTCTACAACCCAATAAATTTAGATAATTATGGCAAGGATGGCTGTCCCCAGTCACCGGATGCACCAGCAACTGAGGACTATGTTTTAAAGTAATATATGGTGTAAGCACCAAATCCTGCAGCACCGAGAACCATGGTTGGGTAGGCCAATCAGGTACTATGAGAATCCCAGATGCCGAGTCTAGCTGAATTTTCCGTAGTACCCGATTGATGAGGCAGAAAGGAGGAAATGCATAAATGAACCATTTCCCCCCAGTGCAAAGAGAATGCATCTGTAGCTTCTGCCTCAGGATCTGGTTCCCATGATATATACCTAGGTAACTGATGATTTAACCTGGATGCAAAAAGATCAATATCCGGCCTTCCGTACTTTGCTGTGATATCAGCAAATATCTTTCTGTCTAACATCCATTCCGTATTTTCATTAAATTTTCGTGACCTGGCGTCTGCCACTGAATTAAGTATCCCTGGTAGATACGTAGCCGATAACCAAATATTCCTTTGGATACACCATTCCCAAATATGGTTTGCCAATTCATCACAGGATATTGATATATTTCCACCCATATGATTTATATATGCCACCACCGTGGTATTGTTTATCTGCAATCTAACATGCTGGTTAATCATTCCCGAGCAATAAGATTTTAAACCATAAAAGCACTCAACATTTCTAAGTAATTTATACCCTTTGTGGTAAGTAGGTTAGTTTCCTGTATATTCCATCTCCCTCCAGAGCTCGAGATGGTATCCGTTGCTCCCCAACCCAGTGCACTGGCATCTGTTTGTAATACCACAGATGGGTTTGGAATAACTATTGGGTTGGAGCTATATATAACATTTTGTTCCCACCATTGTAGTTCTTTTATAGCTCTAATTGTTAGCTCCCCGTAAATTTTGGTAATGCAATCGTCCAAATTGAATGGCAGGAAACGTGGCTATAATTTTCCCAATAATCCTGGCTACCCGTCTAATGGATGGTTTAACGGTATTAATAAGCTCTGTGCAATCCTTTTGGAACTCAGTGGCTTTCCCTATAGGTAAAGTCACTAACATATCAAGTGTGTTAATAGTGAACCCCAAGTAATCAATATTAGTTGCAGGTGTTAATCTTGACTTAATTGGATGGATAATGAATCCCAGCTGTTCCATCAATTTTCTTGTGGCAACCACTGCTCTACTAGCCAATTCATAAGTTTTCCCCACAATCAAGATATCCATTTTAAAATGAGCATATTGTACAAACTTATTAAGTGTTGATAAATCAATAATTATCCGGCAACCCCCATCTTTCTTATGTCTAATGAATATATTTGAGACAAATTCCTGTTGTTCATGTTTGGTTTTTTCAATTACTCCTTTCGTGAACAACCTTTGTATTTCAATTTTTGCTTTAGCTCTGTCTAATTTGGTAAGCATATAAGTTCTGTCCGGTGTATGTTGTACTGGAGGTTCTTGTATGTGTATAAACTCTATAAGATATCCCTTAATACTGCTAAGGATATACCTATCCACAGTTAACTTACACCATGCTTCCAAATGAAATTGCAACCTCCCTCCAAGTTCTGTGCTCCTTATTAATTTTTGAGGCACAGACCCACCTACCTCCATGGTTATCGGTGGTGTTACTTTCTTGGTCTTAACCGAGGTTGCGGAGGGCCTTGAGGTTGAAAGTGGGGTAAATGTTGAAGTGGAGGCTTCCGCATTTTCCATTGTGGGCGTCCCGGGCCAACCCCTAAAAAAGGACGCTGTTGCTGGTTTCCTCTGGCCTCTCTCCAATTTTTCGTACTATACATACTAGTACTTGCTTTTTTAGTCGTCCCATAAGGATGATACCGTTTTCCGACATATCCTTTGGTCGCTTTTATTAGGCCCAACGTTTTGGCCTCTTCCTCCAAATCTTTGACCTGTTTTGATAGGTCACCCCCAAACAACAAATTTTGAGGTTTTATGGCTTTCTGTTTGCACAGGATTGCAAATTTTGGGTCTAACGTTGGCTGAATAGCCCCTTTCCTGATGTTGTTCAGTTCAAATTGAACATTGCAAAACAGTGCTAAATCGTCTTTCATGTCATTGGACATATCCACATTTTCCAGCGTACGGGCCAAAGCTGTTATACCCGCCGAGAGTCCTTTACTAGCATTCTGTATTTTTATATCCAGACTCCGAATATCCTGCCCCACGTGTCTCCAAATGCTTCGGTTCACCTTGGGTACATTCAGAGCCGCACAATTTCGCGGAGGTAAATGTCTTGCCCATACCTCAGCTAAGGTATCAGTTTTGAGGTGATGGGTCGTCATATAATCAATGCTGGCCGCCATCCTGGCCTCTAGGTCTTTTCCAGTTTCTTCTTGCTGGAAATATGTGTGCACCATGTCCAGCAACTGTGTTCCCTCATCCTCCATATGGGAACGTGGCTCTGACTCTTGTTCAGAGTCTGAGTCAGGCAGCCCTTGAACACCCTCTTCAGATGAGGATGATATGTCCAGCAGCCTTTTCTGGCCATGCTCTGAGGGACTTACACCTGTATGTGTGCGGCTTTTATCCAATTTCTGGAGCCTGACACTATGGAGATGTTCCTCCCACAACCGCTCCAGCCGACTTTCGTGCTCTCCCGCACTAGTCGCTCGCGGGTGTTTCTTTTTAGCCCACCGCTCCTGCCGACTTTCGTGCCCTCGGGCACTAGTCGCACGCGGTTTAAATCGCAACTCGTCGCCATGCCTACCGGCTCTGGTTGCTCCCGGCCGCTGCAAACGCCGTTTTTCGCCGTCCCGGTACTCCTCCAAACAGATAGATGACGGCCCCACATGCTGCAGCCACTCGTACTGTTTTCCGAGCTCTGCAGATGCGATCGCTGCCGGCTGCTCTATGCCCTGCAGCTGGTCATCATCACTGCTATACAAGTAAGTATTTACCGGCGATTTTTCGGGCTCACTTTCCCAGCGGTTCGTTTTGCGGTTCGCCTTCCCGCCCGGTCTAGAATTAGTTTTTCCCGGCGCGGGGTTTGAATCTGGCACAGCTGGCTCAACGCAAACTGCCTGTGCCGTCGGCTGCTGCTGCGGGTCCCCGGCACCTTTACCGCCGACATCCTGCAGCTTCTTCACAGCCTTTCTGCGTCCTCTATCCATTCCTAAAAAAACGGTGAAAATGCAGAATCACTTACCTGCCGTCGACCGGCTTGTTAACTCTCCCGTTCAAGGGGACGTTCTCCCCAGGTCCGACACGTTCAATGCGTGTATGCGATATGACACGCATGCGCCGTAGGCGGGGTTCTTCACGAAGTCACTCACGTGACTCCGAAGTAAAATGATAGTTATTGGGGGTGTCAAGAGAGATGCAGATGTTGATGCTCAATCAGTAACCCAAGTGCTTGCTACTTCCACACTATCCTCCCAGCAGGAGAGATGTGAACTGGACAGTGCTCACCTTGATGCTGCTGTACTTCAGGTGAATTCAGCTTCCCCTATTATGAACACATAAATTATAGAAAAGTCCAGGACAAGAATTGGTACTTCAGCCCACAATGTCCATGCAAAACACAATGGCAAGATCATCTACCTGCACATGATCCACACGTTTCCATTCACTGCATATCCATGTGCCTTTCTAAAAGCCATTATTGTATTGATTACTGATTAGTTTACTAAGGAGGAAGGTGGTGGTTGGCTATGGTAGCGTTAGCCAAGATCCAACAGCAATTATGTATTGCAGAGAGTCAAGCAAAGGCTGGACATCCATAATTCTTCCAATGAGGTACATTGATATATATATTTATATATATATATATATATACAGCATCAGATATACAGGACCAGAGTCTAATGTAGAACAACTGAATTCACAGTCGAAAATACAAATCCTTGGCCATCGATTCAAAATAATTCCTTTATGAAAGCAATAAATCAAAAATTATTATCAGAATTAATATTCACTAGAGATTTGCAACCCGAGTCTCTGTTGCTATTGATTGACATATTCCTGCAGGTTTTTAAATCTCAAGTCAATTTTACAGGAAGCATATTTCTGCAGGGCCACATGCTAAGCATCCACAAGACCGTTCATAAAACTTAATAAATCTTCCTCAGGGAGGGGAGATGGAGTAATGGGTGGGGCGGGGGGGGGGGGGGGGGAGCCGCAGGCTTACCTGACTTGAGGTTAAAATGGACGTTGGATTAATAGTGTGGTTGATGCAGAGCAGAAGGAGAGCAATCCTGCCTTGATCACTCTGTAGAAGGGTCTCGACCCGAAACATCGCCCATTCCTTCTCTCCAGAGATGCTGCCTGTCCCGCTGAGTTACTCCAGCATTCTGTGTCTATCTTCGGTTTAATCCAGCATCTGCAGTTCCTTTCTACGCAATCCTGCCTCCATCAGTTGCTATTCTTAGTCGCTCTAAGCAACTAGTTGGAGTTAGTTCCTCAGGAGGAAGGTAGACACAAGCTGCTGGAGTAACTCAGTGCGACAGGCAGCAATTCTGGAGAGAAGGAATGGGTGACGTTTCGGGTCGAGACCCCTGGAAGCCTCCATGCAGGCTAGGATTTTTCTGGTGAAGTGATGGAAGGAAGAATGATGACATGGGTGAATAATTGGTGCCTTTCAAAGATGACAACAGGATGGGAGAGACTGGTGGGAAGCTGGTGCTCAGCTAAGAGGCATTTGGGAGTGTAAATAAAGATTTCTATCTGTATTTAACTTTAACAAACTTGTATGTATTCTTTCTTATTTTCCAGGATTGACTGTCGCTGACCTTGTGATGCCCTGGTGAGCAAAAATGAAAGTGTTGATGTAATGATATCAACAATTCTCACTTCATGGTCCATGGTTACAGCCCATATTCAGCATTTATTTTTTGTACAATTATGCTTTTCCTTAATCAGGTAGGAACTGTTCTTTAATAGAAGATAGACCCAAAACACTGGAGTAACTCAGCGGGACAGGCAGCAACTCTAGAGAGAAGGAGTGGGTGACATCTCAGGATTGCCTATTTTTAAGAGGAAAAGTAGAATACAGGAATGTACTAAAAATGAGAAGAAGGCCAGACAAGGGGATTGCTATTGCATTTGGCAGCACAGGCAAGCTGTGCTGAATGCCCTCCGCCTGTGCTTATGCTTCCACGGAACTTAAATTCAAAATCTTTGGAGTCAGATGAATGTTCTACAAGCCAAGCTAATAAAATACACACGGTTTGAAAACACACCAACTAGACACCACTGGTTCTCTTGTGAGAAAGTTTCAGTACTTGTGAAGCTCCGTTGGCTCTTACACCATCCATGCGTGGTGACAATCTCTTGCAATGTCCTTTACTGTCAATCGAAATTTCCACATCTGGATTCACTAATGCTCACAATCCCACATAGGAAACTAATCGGCAACCCTACTTCCACCTCTGAATAACTGTCAGCGTGGAAGTAATGGGGTCCTAAAGTTTAGTTTAATTATGTTTAGTTCAGGGATACAGCGCGGAAACAGGCCCTTCGACCCACCGGGTCTGTGCCGACCAGCGATCCCTGCATATTAACACACACTAGGGACAATGTTTACATTTACCAAGCCAATTAACCTACATACATATCTGTACGTCTTTGGAGTGTGGGAGGAAACCGAAAATCCCGGAGAAAACCCACGCAGGTCACGGGGAGAACGTACAAACTCCGTACAGACAGCACTCGTAGTCCGGATCGAACCCGCGTCTCCGGCGCTGCGTTCGCTGTAAGGCAGCGACTCTACCGCTGCGTCACAGTGCCGCCCTAAATAAGGACAAGATTGGTTTGTGGCAAGACTCACGTCACCGAAGGATTCCAAATTACGTTACGTTATGCCCAGTGCCTGCTAAAAGCTGTGGTGGTGCAGGACTGACTGAACCAGAGGCGTGTAAACTTCAGATCAAAGCAGCTCACCTGCAGCAGTGATGCCAACATTGTAGATAACCAAAGAAGGACCATCAGGGTTCTGTTTCAATGCAATTGTGGTTGTTGGTCAATAAAGCACTTTAAAAGTATTGAAACAGTTCCCATAGAGAATTATTATCCACTTCACAAATCATTGAAATTAATGGCAGACATCGTGGAGCTACCTAAGGTGGAGTTTAACCAGCTCCACAATAGTTGATTCGTTTGTGGTGGCGAATTTTACAAATGAAAATTGACTCAAGATAAACACAGTCCAGAACAAGAAGAATGACATGCATTTATAGAGCACCTCATCATATCTTTCAACACTCTTTATCCCCTAACTGCTTCATATGCAGGCAATTACTTTGAAGTACTGTGACTTACTATGTAGGTGAACTACACAAGCCAGTTGTTGCTGGCATGATCCTAAAAACATCAGTGAGATGAGATGATGAACTCTTTTGTGGGGTGAGGGGTGGGTTTGGAAGAGGATAACTGGAGGACAAGACATTGAATAATCCCTTGATTTTCTGGTTTTATATTCCATCATAATGAGATCGTTGTGACACTGCAAGACTCCCTCAACATCACTGCTAAATTAGTCTAGATTATGCGTTTGTATTCCTGAATAGGGAATGGGTCAGAAACCCAGGGGTATCTGGTGAACGGTTACAAACACATACGAGTATTTCATCACCTTTTCTCTAATCCAAGATGCTGAACAATAAAGGAGAAGAAAAGCACATCATTCTTCATTTTTAACTCCAGCCTAATGTGGTCAAAAGGGATTAGTGCTGATAGGCATCGCAGTTGACTTAGATAACTTGGGCCAGTGGAGCCCGTTTCAGCACCGTATGTTTCCATTATTCTACAGAACAAGACTACCTTTCATTGGAAAGAAAGCAGAATATATTGGTCACAACCAGCCTGTCAGTTAGCATCTATGCAGAGACCACATGTTTCAATCTTTCATCAGAACTAATAGTTCAAAGCTGCTGAGTCTGCGTTCCCAGCATTTACTGTTGTTTCCAATTTACAACACCTTTGCTTTTCAATCTTTCATTAGCCTTTTGATTGATGCTCTCTCTCAGAAAACCTTTACAGAGCCTCTGAGTGGCACTTTGAACATAACTAGATCGTTCCGAAGGCTCCTGAATGCAATTTTCTCAGGATATTCTGTGAAATGTTCACAGAGAAATTGCTGACATTTAATGTGCAAGTACACATACAAGTGCACTCAGAAACCTAGACATGCACTCACACATACATGTACTCACTCCCATTCACAAATACACATTGAAAATATTTTAAAGCATAAACAAAATTATGTTAACGCGTAATAATATACATTTAAAAATGTTAACAGCTCACCACAAAAACATATTCCATTTGACTCCTGTTATATCTTAATGTGCCATGCTCCACAAATGTAGCAATGGAACATATTCAAACTTGCTGGAAAGAGTTTATTATTAACAAATGATAGCATCCTGGTTCAGATAATTTAATTTACTCTTGGTCTGTTTTTGATTTCTTTGCGCAGGCTGCTAAATATATCGTAGTATGTTTACTGATTGTGTTAACAGAATATAAATCATGGAACAATAAAGTCCAAAAACAGACCCTTCAGCCACAATGTCTGTGCCAAACGTTGCCCCTCCCACATTAAAGTTATTTCTCCTAGTATTTGAGTTTTCTATCCTGGGGAAAAGGTTCTGACTGTCTACCCTATCTGTGCCTCCTATAATGTTACATTATCAGGTCTCCCTGCAACATCCAGCGTAATAGCAATCCAAGTCTGTCCAACTTCTCCCTGTAGCTGATAGACCCTAAGCCAAGGATAATTCTGGTAAACCTCCTATGAACTTTTTCCAAAACCTTCACATGGTGAACGACCAGAACTGTATGCAATATTCAACATGCAGCCTAACCAAAGTCCTGTAAGGCTGCATCATGACCCCTTGACTCTTATACTCAATGCCCTGACCTATGAAAATAATCAGGCAAAGGCATAAGTGCCCCCTCCATCGACTCCTTTAAGTCGAGACTTAAAACTCATCTCTACTCCCAAGCCTTTCTTGATGTCCTCTGAGCGAGGGCTATATGTAAGTAGTGATGTTTGTATTTAATCTATGAACCACTGTTGTTTGTTATACTGTTCTTATACCAATGTAAAGCACTTTGGCCAACGAGAGTTGTTTTTTAAATGTGCTATATAAATAAAAGTGACTTGACTTGACTTGATAAATGGTAATGTGTGTTGTGTCCTCAGGTTTGTTTTCATCATTGGTACATCCGCAGCCTTGTCCTTCAGCGCCATGCTCCGACGAGGTGTCCGTCGACTGCAGTTGCTGCGAAAGCTGTCCTGGCGAACCGCCATCCTGCTTCTGATCGGAGTGTTCTTCATCAGCTATGGCCCAGCAGACGGTCCCAGTGAGTTTACCACCCACGGGCCCAACTCTTCCAACTGGCCTGACTCTTCCTGTGATTTTAATAGGGGAAGTGAAAAACAAAAATGTTAGCTAGAAATTCTTTGCATGAAGGAATTAACAGCCTGATTACATTGCACAGTTTGTGAACGGCAACACCCATTTGATTCTCTGAACGTGAAGGCAAACGCAAAGACCCGGGTTTAATCCCGACTACGGGTGTTTGTACGTTCTCCCCGTGACCCCGTGTGTTTTCTCCGAGATCTTCGGTTTCCTCCCACACTCCAAAGATGTGAGGGTGTGTAAGTTAATTGGCTTGGTGTATGTATAAATTCTCCCTCGTGTGTGTAGGATAGTGTTAATGTGCGGGGATCGCGGGTCAGTGTGGACTCAGTGGCCTTTTCTGTGCTGTATTTCTAAACAAATTTGATACCACGTCTGCCATACTGAGTTGTACTGCAGAGCTTAAAGAGGACTGAGAGGTTGACACCCTTTGAATTTTGCACTTGTCTCTTTTTCCACCTGCAGTTCTCCTTCAGACCATTTGATCTCTTCCTGATTGTGCCCTAGCTCCTAATCCCACAGCCCGTCTCACCAGCAATTTATGCACATTAATTCCCCAACACACTCCCCACCACAGGCCCCAATCCTACACCCAAGATCCCACTTTCCCCAGCTGGAAGATCTATCCCTCTCTCACCAGAGACCATGTGGCCTTCCAGAGCAAAGAGAAGAAAACCACATTTGAGCATTTACTCCTCAGTCTGGAGCAGGGTCCTGACCTGAAATGTTGTAGAAACATAGAAACATAGAAAATAGGTGCTGGAATCACAAAGTAAGAATTCTGTTTAAAATAAACATCATTTTGACTTTCAAATGAAACTAATGTTACTCACCGTTGAATGGTCCCAATAGCCTCTGTTGAAGAAGGGAACCTGACCTTAATGCAGATGTTGCCTTGTTCTCCTTAAGATTACCACTGTGTCACACACAAGACTGACAATAGTTGCAAGAACCAGTTGTAGGAAAATACTTGTGGCTTGAAACATCTCTTACCAATTTTGATGAGAACAAATAAGAGAACTTATTTCCGCGGAAGCTGGTTTACAAAAAAAAGATACAAAGTGCTGGAGTAACTCAGTGGGCCAGTCAACATTTCTGGAGAACATGCATAGGTGACGTTTTGTGTTGGTCCTTTCTGTTGACCAGATTGAAGAAGGATCCTGACCCGAAACATCACCTATTCATTTTCTCCACAGATGCTGCCTAACCTGAGTCACTCCAGCACTTTGTCCTTTTGTGAAATACTTTGTAACATTGTTTTGTGTAACTTTGATCTAGAATGAGGTGGAGGTGGTAGTGGTTGGGGGGGCGGGGGGTGTGTTTCACAGAGTTTGACTTCTTAAAAAGCCCAAGTTTATTGCTTGATCAGTGAAGGTAGAAATTAATTATTTTGTTTGTGAGCAGACCATTTCGCACAAAAGTGCACAGACAGAGGTTATCACTTCTTACTGTCCAAGGAGCATTCTTTGGCAGACTAAATGTTGCTCAGTTTTTAAAAATGACTAAATACATTCCTGACTGCAGTTGTCCAGCCAAACGTCATGTTATCAATGTCAGGCATTCCATAGTGAGTACTTTGGTCTGCAGTATTCCATATTAACATGCCATTATTGTTTCTCACTCTGGGGAATAGATATCTTGCTAATCTAGTTTCTGAAAATATTGATGGCAATAATCTGATTCAGGGATTTCTTGTGAATTATGATCAGATCAACTATTTGATGCCCGACAGTCATATGATTTAATGCCAGTCTCTAAGGCAACAGTGCAATCTTCTAATAAAATATTACTCCCTTTAAAGGCCACTATTTCCCTTTCTCTAATTTCATAAAACTTTTTAGCTGAGGAATTGATTTAATCCTGACTTTGTGCGAGAACATAATGTCAACCACATACTGCTGGGTCAAAACTGAGCAAGCTTAGCGAGTCGAGTCAGATTCAGCTGCCTTGCGTTTATAGTCACAACCAGTGAACCGATGCCGTTCCATTCCAAAATGGCTTCATGTTGGTCTCAAAGATCAGCCAGTGGAGACAGATTGTGACCAGTTCTGGATGCAAACTCAATATTGAGAATTGTGAAGGGACAGAGGTTGATTTGTGGGAGGTATGAGATTGGTTGCAGGATGTACGGACCAAGATTGGTTTTGCTTAAATAAATTGCTTGGGTCAGAAATGTGGATTGACCAGGACTATGCCTGGATGTGGAATGATGGCAATATTGTAGCCCTATTTTAGATACCATTGCCCATGGGTGGAGCTCACTATAGAAGGGCAATGCCCTAGCTTTATGCTTTATCAAGATTGTAATAACACCCCAGAAGTTGCATGTTCATTTCTCCCAGTTTGCCAGTTACCAGCTTGGTATACACAGCCTCACAACTAAACTGGATCTGTCCTCTTCACAGGTTTGTTCATTTATTTTTGCCAATGTTACTGTCAATGTCCAGATCAGATCCTTGAGCTGAATGGGTTGTTGAACTATTCCAGATGTCAATTTGAGTGCAGCATTTGAGTGTTGGTCTTGACTTAGCAATGTTGCAAATTTCCTTCCTGAAGGGCATGTGTGAACCAAGTGAAATTTTACAACAATTTGTCTGGTTCTTAACTTGTTTGACTGATAATTACAGGGTTTAGATTTGTTGTTATATAGTGGTGTCATTGTGTTATAGATCTTTGTGTATAAATTCTTCTGTTCACAGGCGGAATACAATGCACTGATACAAGTATACATTATGTTGAAAGCTACTCACTGGGAACAAATTTCTTGGCAATTATTTATTTAATTTCGGATTATTTAGTAAACTGTATTAGGTTCCTCAGCCATGATGATGGAAATTGAACTTGAGTATGGATTTCTTTCAGAACTCTGGATCACTTGTCTAGTAACAATCATGTTCAGCTTAGGCATCATACTATCATTGGATTGGATTGGATTGGATTGGATTCAATTTTATTGTCATTGCACTTTTCAGTGCAACGAAATGGTTTAGCCTGCAGTCATAACATAGAATAATAACAAAACAAACACTCAACACAGTTTAAAGTCCCAAAGTCATTGTCTCTTCCCTCCTTGTTCTCCCTCTGCGCCGAGGCAATCCAGGCCTCCGAAGTTGCGGCCCCGCCGGGTGATGGTGTGCAAGTCCCGCGGC
Organism: Amblyraja radiata; assembly: GCF_010909765.2. Taxonomy (NCBI): domain Eukaryota; kingdom Metazoa; phylum Chordata; class Chondrichthyes; order Rajiformes; family Rajidae; genus Amblyraja; species Amblyraja radiata. The sequence continues at coordinate 5,932,753 of NC_045992.1, read as the reverse complement.
TGAATCCGAGCTCCGCAAACCATCATACAACCCTAATAGCATAACAGTGTCATAGATTCCTACATGATGGAAGCAGGCCATCAAGTCTATGCCACCCATCAATTACTTAGTCCACTAATCCCATTTACTACCACTTGGTCCATCAACTTCCATAACTCAGCGATTCAACTGCTCATCCATATATTTCTTAAATGCAGTGAGAGTCTCTGCCTTCACCACCCTCTCAGTGTGCTTTAGATTTCATTTGGTCACTGCATGGAACTCTTAGCCTTTAACTGAAACATATGCTTGTTTCAGATGTTTCAGCAATGTGGAAACGTTTCTACTCTTCACCTTATTTGTGCTCCTCATAATTCCATATACCTTGATTAGATCGCTCTTCAGCTTCCTCTGTTCCAAGAAAAATAAACCCAGTCTATCCGGACTCTCCTCACTACTGAATTGTTCCATCATGGGCAATATCCTTGTAAATCTACTCTGCACCCCTTCCAGTGCTCTCATGTCCTTCCAGTAGTATAATGGCCGGAAATGTACACAATACTTCAGCTGTGGCCAAACCAAGTTTTGTAAAGTAGAATACTTTTATATTTTACCATCTTCATCGTCATATCTACAAGTGCCCCCATCTTTAGAAATTGTGAACGTGTATGCAAAGTGGAAAAAAAACCTAAAGTGAACAAAGGGATGAGAGGAGGCTATATTTAAATGCTCTCTGACACTGATCAAATAGTATATACATAGTAATATACTTCAGAGCATTCCAGTGTTTACTAGATCAGAAGTGTGACCAGGCTGGATTAACAGACGTTGAACTGTTCTTGCACGTTTACAAGTCAATGCTCTTTTCCATGTCCTCATTTTAGCTCTCCTGACAGAAATTGCATCTGCAAATGTTATGGAGCATGCAATTTAGTGCACATCTCTGAATAAAGATGGTTTTTAATTAAGTAATGAGCTGATTTTAATAAATCTCTTACCGAGAGTGCATCTAAGCCCAGGGTTAATACTCTATCCAACTGATGATTTATATGCTGCTGATGTGCTTGTTCTGTCACATACGGAGTGCTGACCGTACTTAATCACTCAGGCTGTTTCATTTCGGCATTTTTCCTTTGTGTTGTTTTAGAATTATCGGTAATGCTCGAAAGGCCTTGTTCTTCCAGCACAGCTCTCCATGTAGATCCATGTCAAATCCTGATCAATAATGCTAATCGGGAGGAGGTCTCACAGAGTTCCCTGGCCACATAAAATAATGAATGTCTCGGATGCATTAGCAGGTGGAGTTTTCCAGCAATTAAGCTTATTGTCCTGTGTTGGCCAAACATCTGGGTGACAGTGCCATTGGTGATTCTGCTGACAAAGTTCCGGATTTTCATGTTAAAATCGGCATCGTAGCAAAGTGCATAACTTAGCCACATTTCCACCAAAGCTCCCATTGCACACTGCAACCCACTGAAAACGTAACCACTGGAAACAATTACGCAGCCACAGTAAATCAGTGATTCTGCTCATTGGTTTTGGAAGTGCACAGTAAAAATATCAGATCACTAATTCAGGGGAGGCTTAGTGGAGAAAGGAATGAGAAATGAAGTGGCTAAGCTGATCTGTGCATTGATATTTACAGTGCAACGTTTGACCTTTATGTCAGGAGATAGCGTGAAGTATATTTAGATAGAGAATCTTCAGAAACAGAAAAGGCTGTGGTAAACATCCAAGGGGTGATATTACAGCAGTAACATAGCCTGATGTGCTGCTGCTGGAACCAGTAACTTGCAAGGTGTGAAATGTATGCCTTACCAATTTGTTAACAGTACATTGGATTCCCAATGGCGCAGAAGAGTGAAGAGTGGGTTACTTTCCAGCTTTCTGGCCTCAACAATGACTCCAACAGCTTTAGACCATTATCACTGCTCCAGTTTTATTGGACAGCAGGTGCTGGTAACGATTCTGCTGTATCCATTTACACCTTCCCTTTTTGTTCTTGAGCTTCCCCCCAATCCTATTTTTGGCACAGACCATCATCCTTGTTGTTATTTAATTCCTCCAGTCTTTTACATTATTCCTGACCCTCCACTGTCTTCTCCCACGACTCCCACTCACCCTCCATGTTCTAAATGTATCTCTGTTTTATGTTAATAATGACACAGAAGTGAGACCCATGAGCCGTGATGGTTTCAGGGGAACATTCTCTTCAGTCATATTCCCCCTCTGTTTATTTCCCTATACCTTTGCAACACCCTCTCTCTCTCTCTCTCACACATATCCATCAATTCCCCCATTTCTACATTTTGCCTTCAACCTTTACTAAGGAGTAATCCACAGTTAACCCACTGGCACATGGGATTAAATCAGAGTATCAGGCATGATGACCAGTGTGGTCACAGGAAGAAGATGCAGTCTTCGTACGGACAGTAACCAAGGTCAGGAATGAACCCATGTCCCAGGTTCTGATGGAAGATCATTGATTTGAAACATTAATTCTTTCTCTCTTTTTCCTGACTGCTGTTTATTTCCAGCATTTCCTCTTCTTAATGCACAATTCCAGCATCTGGAATGTTTATTATTGTTTTGGTTACATCTGTGAGGTGAACACGGAATAGCCTTGGCGTTATGTCCAAAACAACACTCAACATGAAAGGTATTCTTTTTAAAGCTCTCCAAAATAAATCTCAAATCATGTAATGAAAGGAAAGTAAAGAAAGTAATTTGTACTTTTGTTTATCCCGTCAACTCTCTTTCCCATTCTAGGCAGCACCACAACAGTTTTTACTGTTGTTGGCACGACTGTGTACTGTACTTTTTACATCAACTCCGCTTGTGACTATCCGAGGGATTTGTTGGAACAATAGTTCTTCAGTTACATTATATTAATGGTGGTGTTAAATATTAAGGTGGTTACAAAGCAAGCTTTACCTTGGAGGCTAATTGTTCATTCTGGCAGTTTTTTGGCTGTGTTTCCCTTCCTTCCCATTTAATCCCAAATGTATATTAGACTCTTGATTCCCAACGCAGTTGAGAGCAAATGGCACAAGCCTCTCTTAACTTAAGGTGAGAGGAAGGAGACTGGGACATGGTCTTCAGAGTGTGTGCTTAATCCACTCAGTGCAGCTGCAAGCCTGCTAACGGTGGAGTGTGTTGAAGGTCACGAGGAACCTGAAAGCCATGTTGTGCTGATGGAGGTTTTCCGTGGACCAGTTTCTGGTGGGACTCCAAACTGAGAAGACATCTGTTCTAGCACAGTAACGTAAAGGAAGACTTGTACTTGTGCTTTTCAAGTCTCTTTCTCAACATACCAAAGTGCTGTGCAACGAATGATGTACTTTTATAGTAATCCTGGAAATGCAGCAGCCAATATTTGCAAAGTAAGCTCCTATGAATGGCATTGCAATAATTTGTTTTAATAATGAATGGATAAATATTATCAAGAGAATTGAGGAGAACTCCCCTGTTCTTTTTCAAGATAGTGCCTTGCAAATGTTTACATCTATCTGGAAGCAGCTGGGACCCTGGCTAAATGTCTCATCTGAATGGTGCCTCTGACAGTCTAGTCTCCCTCGGTACTGTAATTAAGCACCAGCATAAGGTTTTGAGCATGTCTTAGAGTGGGCATTGGAGCCACAGCTTTCAGACCCAGAGATAAGAACGCTCCTCACTAGCCTGTGCTTACCTCTTATCACATTCCTTTCTCTGTTTCTAGATCCCATAGACCCTAGACTCTGCCATGAATGTGACATGTTCCCATGGTTGCAAAATGACCATTGCCCTTTGCCCAATTGGCCATTATTTCTGTGTTGGACTTGAGATTACATGTCAATAAAATAACAGCAGTGTATGTTTTGTGTCACTTGCTGGAAAGATATGTTCATAATTGAATGCTACTGCGTTTTAAAAGGATGTTGTGTTTATAGGTTTGTTCATTTGGTTATGCAGCAAAGCATATTAGGTTTGTTCCCTTGTAATTAGTTCCTAATTTAAAAAAAACATATCATCCTGTTCAGAGATGCCAAGTAGACAAATTGGAGTCCTGGCTTCCATCTTGGTCCGCAGTGGACAGTCGGGAATTAAAGGACACTCATTTAGGAAAGAGATAAGTAGGAATTTCTTTTGTCAGAGGGTGGTGAATCTGTGGAGGCCATCAATGGATATTTTTAAGACAGATAGATAGGTTCGTGATTCTTACGTATGTCGGGGGTTATGGGGAGAAGGCAGGAGAATGGGGTTAGGAGGGAGAGAGAGATCAGCCATGATTGAATGGCGGAGTAGACTTGATGGGCCGAATAGCCTAATTCTGTCCTATCACTTCTGACCTTATGAATGGCAGGAGGGAATGTGTAATCGACCTTTGATTCCGTAGGTTAGGGAAGAAATAATTGCACAATGAAACTCACAGACACCACAGGCAGTAATAGGAACAGGATGAGAAAAACAAGTGAGGAGTCGCCAATATCAAGGCTGCTCCTCCTCTGCCTGGTGACCATACAGGATCACATTGAGCAAAGGTCGTGCTTGTAGTCAGGGGTGGAATGCTGGCAAATCATTTATTCCCTTACCTATGGAATCAAAGGCAAATGACACACCTTCCCACCACCCCCGACTATGTATTATTGTTGAGCATATGCAGGCCAAGACTCTGACTGATCTACTTGGTATCTTTTTACAATTTCATGTGATTTTTTTTATTTACTAAGGACAGACCTGTGACCCCCCTCACTTTGGGTTACAGTCAGATGTGCCGTCAGCATGGAACTAATCCATAGCAGGCAGCGACATCAGTGAGGTTAAAATGTCTTTCTTTTCTTTTTACAGTATCATGGGAAAGGGCCAGAATCCCAGGAGTTCTGCAGCGTCTTGGGTTCACATATTTTGTCATTGCTGTGATGGAGACCTGTTGTGCTAAAAAGGATCTGAAACAATACGCGGTGAGAAATCCCTTCTGGTGATCTGCGATACTCACTCTTATGGGAGATTGCATTTGTGGAAATTATTGCATTCCCTCAGGAGGCAGATGGTCTGTTATATCTCAGAGGCTTTTAAGGTAACACCTACACTGCCTCAGAACTTGGCCACATAAGATAGTGTCTCGCTTGTGTACAAAGTTGCATATTGTCATGAAAATAGATAATTAGGGGTTAGGGGTTCTCCCATGAATAAAGAGGCACAGATATTGTTTGTATTTCTCCATCATTTCTTTACTTCCCAATATAATTTCTTTCATCTCAGCCTGTAAGTGACTCACATTAACTTCTGCTATTCTTTTCCCTTTCACATATTTATTGAAGATCTTGCAATCTGTTTTAATGTTTCTCAGTTGGCTATCCGTGTAATCTATTTCATCTTTCTGTTTAAGGAAATGCATGTTCATTTTCAGAGTCATATAGCACAGACTCAGGCCCTTTGGCCAACTCATCCATGCCAGCCAAGATGTCGATCTTAACTAGTCCCATTTGACTCATATACTTCTAAGTCTTTCCTATCCATATACCTATCCAAATGTATTTTAAATGTTGCTATTGGACCTGCCTCAGCAGCTTCCTGTAGCAGCATACAGGAGGTACCACTCTGTGTGAAAAAGTTGCCCCTCATCTTCCCAATAACACTTTCCAGTTTCTCCTTATGCCTTTTTTCCTGACCTAGTGTGTGACATCTTTATTATTTGTCCTCTCACAAAACAGCCTGGAAGAAGTCATTTGACTGAATCTAAAATCCTTGTTCACATATTAGATTCCTCACTAGTCTAGAAAATCATCTCTGCAACTTCCTCTATTTTAATATCCTCTTTGGCATCCTCTGTTGGCATCTAACATCTTTGAATTAGTACCAACTTTAATTTCTCGATAGCCAATGCGGGACTCTAGCATCAATCCATGATCCCTTTTAATTTGAACTTGTTCATTTGTGTATTTAATTGTAGCATTTTGTCCTTCTCATGCATCTTGTGTGTGATTATGATTACATCCTTAGGACCGTATTTGGAGCCCGGTTAGGGAAATACTCATCTACTGGCCTGAGTGGATATTTATCACCATACTGGAATTATTATGGCTGTGTCTTACCTTCCTCCTTCCAGTCCCAGGATGTCCCACGTAAGTTCAATCTGTGCTGGGACAAACAGCTTTGAGGATTCCAAATACCCATGGTATATGTGGTTTATCAAGAAGATGTCCCAGAAAAAAGGGGACAATTGCCTGCTACCTGAGCAACCACACACACCAAGAGTTATTGGGCCTGCTGTTCATGTTTTGCCATTTGTTAATTTTAGTAACACAGTGATTGAGCTCGGGGTCTAAGGTGCAGACAGTGGTGGTGACAGCAGCAGAAACCATTTAGGGTAGTAATGCTTTCTGCTGCTGCTCACAGTTCTACTCATGTTGATAGATGCCTTTAATGGGAAACAATGGCACTGATCCAATCACAGGCTTAACCAACATAGGAGTGTAAAAGATGTGATATTTCAGGGAACAAATATTTGCACACTAGGTAGGTCAACAGATTCTTACGATTTTCTTGGAAATGACTCTTGAAAATTCAGTCCCAACTTGTTACACACAGACTTTATAACAGGTGATTGAATGAGTGCACATACATACGACACCTTTCAGGTTATCAAGGTTCAAACACAACATCATAAGAATGGCAACAGATCCTCATTGTTAACAGAGGTGCCAGCTTTAATCAAGTGTTGAAGAAGCAGGTTTAAGTGTACATAGTCCTGATTTCAAGACAATAATGCCACCATTGGGGCCAGATGACAGTCATCTTTGTAACTTCAAAGCTTTGGTACACATCTCTGGATTGCTTGCTTGCCTGCATCTCCCTGTGTAAACTGTTAATTCAGAATATCAACTGTTAGTTCATTCGGACTTCGCTCTCGGATGTGACTGATCTCAGAGGAGAGGTTTTGAACATATTTTTTAAAGTAGGGAGGAGAGAAATGCTGAGGTGAAGGATGTGAGGGAGGAAGCGTTAAGTGGAAGCAGCTGAAGATAGAGTGCAGGGAAGCACACTAGAGGCCAGAGGTTGAAAGGATGTGGAGGGAATATTAAGATGGAAGTTGCAAAGATTGTTTCCAATCTGAGAAGGGAACGAGAATGTTAAATTCAATCAGATGACTGTCTCCCAGGCTCGCTCAGTATCGGAGAGGACACTTCAGACGTATTGGAGTTGTCACACAAGAGGCCTGGAATATGTCTTTGCATCTCCTGAATAATAGGAACCAGTCACAGTTAATGAAGCAACTCGTCAAACGGATGCCGCCGTGTGTGATTTATACTGCCCCACGAGCCAGTTTAAAAAAAAAGTCTGTCTCAGCACCTCTTCTGTAGCACTTCTGTTCACGTGCTGGGAATTTTGGATGATCAGGTCTCGCGGGCTCCAGTCAGCTGCGATGGGAACTCTGTTTACTTGATGAGCTGCTCCTTTTGATTAATGGCTCATATTACAGACCTTGCTAGGGGACATTAGATAATCATATTCTGTCACACGCAAACGGGCGGGTGGAATGAGAGGGCATCCATCTTCAGGCCTGCTTAGCCCAGAGGTGTGCCACATTTAATTTAGAACTTGTGTTGTGATTTTTTCCCCCTCTCACTCTGTCTCTCACAATATGAAGCCCCAGAGGCTAGAGACTGCATTTGCAAAGAAGGTGAATCATATAGGTGAATTTAACAATAATTTCTAACCTTTCTGTACAAATGAATACTTTGTCATGTCGTTGCCTGAAAGTTTTCCACATTTTTGTATTTTTAACCCAGGAAGATACTGTGTTCTCTGTATCTATGTTGAGTTCACATTCTGATTCTATTGGGCAGCAGAGTCACAGGTTGTGCTTGCTTCTCAAATGATATAATGGGCACACAAACTTTCAATTCTGTACCGAGAATTTAAAGACTCAACATGTATATATATTCTGGTTTATAAATATTTTCAAAGACATTGAAGTCTTCATCACATCAACCTGCTCATTTGGACAGGTTTTCTTTTCAGGTGTCAATGTTATCTTGCCTCTCTCTTTCCCATTCCACTGTAGCTGGTTCCCCAGTCACCGTGGGTAGCTACACCTGCAGAAGATGGACACTTCCTTGCGTTAGGGTCTAAGATAGGCAAGAGCAAATTGGCAGTTAGTTTACTCTCCATCCTTGTGTCTTCCCTCATTTAAAATCTAAGAGCACGGAGAAAGCAAGATGCAGTTTAAACTAAAACAAACGTGTTTGCATAATTCTTTATATTGTGCATAACAGAATCTCAAATGCGGCTTGAGAATTTCATGGGAACCAGATAGCTACTGAACCCTCTAGACTGAAATATCTCTCACTTCATACAGGGAGCAGTTGTTACATTTAGAGGGATGAACACATAATGTTACACAATCTGCATATGTTACACTGCGTTTTTTGTAATGATTTGTTCATGTGCATGACATAGTCCCCAGGAAGCAGGCCCATTGGAAAAAAGACCTTTACAGGAAATTAGAGCTAAACAAAAACTGCACCCTGTGGAAATTAAATCAGATGAAAATACTTTGCATTCTTGATATTTGTTTACCACAATTTCATTTTATAACTATCAGCCCATTCCCTCCACAGATACTGTCTGACCGATTGAGTTCCTCCAGTGCATTATCTTTTATTTATTTTATAACTGTTGTCAGAATAAAGTAATTCCCCAGAAAAATGAAGCAATAGGGAACTGTAGATGCTGAATTCTTGTGTGGAATACAGAGTGCTGGAGTAACTCAGTGGGTCAGACAGCATCTTTAGAGAACATGGATAGGTGACATTTCGGGTTAGCACCCTTCTTCATAGTTCCTTCGAAACACTGGTGCTTTGAACTTCCAAATTTAATTATTTGAGGGTAGACACAAAATGCTGGAGTAACTCAGTGGGATAGGCAGCATCTCTGGAGAGAAGGAATGGGTGACGTTTCAGGTCAAGACCCTTCTTCAGACTGATTGTGGTGGTAGGGGAGAAAGCTGGAAGAGAGGAGGGGCAGCCTATTAAAAAAATCTCACCTGTAACCACCTATTACTCATCAGGCTCTGTCCTGCCCCTCCTCCCCTATCTCCCCACTCCACACAATCAGTTCGAAGATGGGTCACAACCTGAAACATCACCTATCCATGTTCTCCAGAGATACTGGCTGACCCATTGAATTACTCCAGCACTATGTGTCTTATTTTGTGAACCAACATCTAGAGTTGTTTGTTTCTACTTTGTTTTATCCCGATCCTATACAGGTGCATTCATAATGTTTTTCAGTTATTTTGCTGGCACAGTATAAATCTGGGTATATCATTCCACATTACTGTATGTAGTATTTGTCTTAATCCCAAGTCTAGTGTCAATTTCTTAAAAGATAATCCACCTGCACTATTAGACTCCCATGAAAAGAAATAGTTACAGCATGTCAGTTTTATAAGAGTACTTTCTTATGGGTTGCATACAGTAGGAACACTATTCCCAGACAGAGTGGAGACAGCTAGGTAATTCCACTAAAGTAAAACCCAGCAAATGCACTGTTAGTGACAACAATGGTTTGTGCTCGTGCAATTTAAATGTGCTGAATTGCCTCTCTCTATTTTGTTTGCTGGAGAAATATTGCCCTGGTTATCTGGCGAAAGTATTCTACTTTTGCTTAGTCATTATCAATTCTCTCTTTAGTTCTACTTCCTGCACTCATTAAACAGACTATTTTCTGAACCAATTGACTTTGTTCCGAGTCCAATAGATTGTTTTCCTTTAATCCAGCTCCATGCATCATAACACATCCAGCTCATGTCTAATACAGAGTGGGTAATACATAATCTGTGAGAAGTTGGACTCGAATTTATTAAAGTAAACTTCCGTTAAGTTGTAAGATTTTGGATAAAGCATGAGTGGCCTAACTTCCAATTGTGTCTCTAACTGGAAGACATATCTCTGTTGTATTTGGATAGATTAAAGATATTAAAAGTGGACTGCTTCTGATCACTCCATATTAGAAGAGGCATTCTTTGCTCAACCCTGCCTTATGTTACTGTAATTGACTTCACAGAGGTTACCTTGGAGCTGGAGGAATAGGAGATGATGGAATGTTCTCAAATTGTACTGGAGGGGCAGCGGGTTATATTGACAAATGGCTTCTGGGGACAAATCACATCTACAACTGGCCCACGTGCAAGGTAATGTCTCCTTGGTAGTCGTGGACTGCATTGCAATGAATTAAACTGAGATCCTTGTCTGGAAAGTGCAGGAAACTATGCAGGTCGGGTAGGGAGGAGAAGGTGGGACTTGGGTCATTGACACTAAAAATAGCGGAGTCAGGGGATATGGGGAGAAGGCAGGAACAGGGGTACTGATTGGGGATGATCAGCCATGATCACATTGAATAGCGGTGCTGGCTCGAAGGGCCAAATGGCCTACTCCTGCACCTATTGTCTATTGTCTATTGACTCAGTCAATGACCTTTCCTTTTGAATTGGAGAATCTTACATATGTGACATGTTTTCTGCAAGTAAGGAGGCTAAGGGAAGAAGGAGAACAGAAAAGAAGACAGAATGAGGTTTATGATTGGATGAAGGGCAGGATCATTCCCAGCACCCATTGACTGCAAACATGAGACCAGATGTTAGAATTTGATACCAAATCCAATGCGATTTGATGTGTTTCATTAAATAAAAGAGCTGCTTTCCCTCTGTTCAACTTCATTCACTGTCAAATTGTAATCTTGTGCACATGGATTAGAAGCAAGGCAAGTTTGTTGAAGTTTGAAGAAAGGAAATCAAAATGCTGGTGTGACTCAGCAGATCAGTCAGCATCTCTGAAGAACATGAACAGGTGACATTTTGGGCCGGGATTGAAGAAGCTGAGTCTGAAGAAGGGTTCTGACCCGAAACTTGCCTATCCAGAAATGCTGCCTGACCCGCTGAGTTACTCCAGCATTTTGAGCCTTTATTTTGGTAAACCTGCATCTGCAGTTTCTTGTTTCTTCAATTTATTTTATGGAGTTTACCAAGAATGCATGTACCTCAATTCAAGAAAGAAACTGCAAATAAAAACAGAAATTGCATTTCAGGCAGCACATGTGGAGAAATAAACTATAGTTAAATTTCAGGCAGATTAAGTCCCATAGGGTCTATGATGAGTGGTAAATTGAATCCAAAATTAGCTTGCTCATAAAAGACAGTGAGTAGTGGTAGAGGGGTCTTTCTCTGACTGGAGGTATGTGACCAGTGGTATTCCACAAGGATCAGTGCTGGGACCTATGTTGTTTGTTGTTGGGTGAGGGGAAAGGAATGGAGGGTAGATGGAACTAGGTGAGAGTAAGTGTTCGGCACGGACTAGAAGGGCCGAGATGGCCTGTTTCCGTGCTGTAATTGTTATATGGTTATATGGTTAATATATATTAATGATTTGGATAATAATGTCAGTGATTTGATAAGTAAGTTTGCAGATGACACAAACCTTGGTGGAGTTGTGGATAGTAAGGACCATGGAACTCATAACAGAGTCAGCGTAGGCATCTTTGAACAGTACGAGTTATCTCACACTCCTATATTTATCTTATATTTTAGGTGCTGTATCACACTACTGAGCCTTTCGATCCTGAAGGAATCCTGGGAACAATCAATTCCGTTCTAATGGCTTTTATTGGATTGCAGGTAAGAATGATGAGCAAACTTCACCTACATCAATACTTGTTTCAGGTTTAAATTGATATTCCCTAATTCAAAAAGTCCTAGTTTCAGAATTTCATTTCCGATCATTTTCGTAAAACATCCTTCTATCATGAAATTAATTATGTAACAGTGCTATAATGGAAATTAAAAGCAAATGGACATTTCTGGAAAAGATGTGGTGGAGCATTCATACAAATTCTCTATCGAAGTTCGCTGGAAAAAAAAGTTATGTCGGCTTTGTGCAGTAACTTGGTTTCCCCAATGTTGTTTTTCGTGGCTATGAGTTTACAGCAGCAGCCCATTTCCTTCACAGAGGGTACCAAAACTGACCGCAACTTGATATGGATGATTTCTGAGGTCATATTAAAGACATGGTAGCCACAAGTGGGGGATGGGATTGCAATTGAGGCCAGGCAAAATTAGCGAGTCCACAAGATTGAAGTGAGACTGGGGAAATTGTATGACTGCAAGAGAATACAGAGATAAAGTGGCACATGAGTTTAATATAATTTGAAGACAAGGTAAGTGTATGAGGTATCGGAATACCGTGGTCAAAGTAGGTCATGGAAGTGGTGACTGGTGTTCAAGATAAAATAGGTTAGGTGATACCTACTTTCAAGTACATTGGAAAACTTTGACCGACAGGTCAGTAGGTCAGAGCTCTAAGTAAAGAACATCTTTACTGTAATAAATTAATGGAATCATGCACAGATGAGTCAAAAAGGGATATTCAAGATACAAATTGAGCGATACAATGAAAGGACATGGGCATGCGGATTTTAGGCACAGGCAGTGTGAGTTTCGATGTGTCTAATGACCTGTACCTCGTGGGAAGGAGATCCAGTTTTTGAAATGGTGATAATCCATTGCATACGGTGCCGTGTGTTTCGTGCTCAGTATTCCCTCGTGCTCTGTACATGATGAAATGTCTCCTGTGGAAGCTCCCACTCAGAAGAAAATAAATGAGGTGCTGCACTTAATGCCTTTCAGCTGTTCCCCTCCCTCCTACAAAAAAAATACAGACATTTTCTTCTATTCTTCAACACGGAAAATGTGTCCAAGGTAGAGACTTGTATGTATGTTGGTGTCTTTAATGTCCTCCTTTGTGCTTTTAAATATCTAATCAAAGTGGGCAGGATACGGCCAATGCTTGAATCTTTTTTGTTCAGGATAATGTGAAGGGCATGATGTCACAACAAAGCAGACACACAGCCCTCTCCGACCTCGAGCTGCTTTTAAGATTACAATCTGTAGAATATCAGTGCCCTGCGATCACTCCAGGCTATCTATAATAATACATGTCCTGCAGAACATCAAGTAATTGAGCAAGGGACTGATGTCCTGCATCTTCTGTAACCATATTGATGATGCTTCTACAGGAATGAACTGGAGTTCTTGCACATAGAATATCTTGACCTTTCTCGTTGGCCTGTCCATTTAAAATGTGCTTTTAATGTCGAGTAAATGAGAGCCGAGGCCCTCAGCTGAAGACAGGCTTGGATGGATTCTGAAGACAACGAGCTGCACACTCCTTGAGTGGACAAGGTGTCAGAAACATGCACAGCCAGTGAAAAACGGGAACGCCTGCTGAGCTGTTTCCTTTTACTCATTCAGTTCCCAGGATCGGAGTGTCACTGGGAAATGACGTTTATTGCCCTTTCTTAATTGCTCTTGCGAAGGTGGTTGTGCACCACCATTTTGAATTGCTGCAGTTCCTCTGATGAAGGTTCCAGACTTCAGACTCAATGATGATAAGGGACTAATGATTTCCAAAATCAGAATGGTGTGCATCATCACAGGGAATCTGTAGTTGGTGATGTTCACGTGCACTCGATTAGTATTATACACAGCTGGATTGGAAGATGCACAGTTGGAGTATCCTATGGAAGTAACTGGAGTGCATTGTAGATGATGCTCAGTTCTTGATCATCAAAAATATCCCATGACTTGGCCACTGCCGTCTATGGCAATGAATTCCACAGATTCGCCACACTCTGGCTAACGAAATACTTCCTCATCTCCATTCTAAAGATATGCCCTTTAATTCATACTTTACAATAAGAAAAGAAGATCTGGTTCATGTTTGTGGCACAAGAATGGCACAATGTGTTTGGTTCAGGCTGTCTCTGGAAAAAAAAGTGTAAGCCGTTGGACTAGTCAGGATTTGACTGGGTGGAGTTTTATATTTTTAACTGAGTAAACAGATTATTAGTCTATTATCACAGTTCGTATATACACAGTATTGTATAAGTTCAATATACAATACACTGTGTTGTATAAAGGGTCTGTCCCACTTGGGCGTCATTTACGTGTCATTTACGCGACATCATTTACGCGTCACGACACACGACGCGTACGTCGTGACGCGCACGTGATGCGTGCATGGAGTGCATTACGCGCGCATGGTGCGTGGTGACGTAGGCAGTGACGCGCGGTTGTGCGCGGTGCCCCAGGATTTTGGGATTCACGAAATCTTCGCGCGCCACCTGTGTGATGCGCAAATGATGCCCAAGTGAGACAGGCCCTTAAGTTCACAGAGTGAACAATCTACATACAGTGCAGTAATGATAACTAAAATAATATGCGCAAAACCTTTTACAAAACGCCCATTTTGACTCTGAATGCTTAATGCAAAAAGCCTGCATTTCATGCAGTTAAAGTTAATGATACACTTTTCAAGGTTATGGCATGCATTGATAAGCAGTTGTCCAGTTGAGTAATCAACAGAATGTAGTGGGTAGGTTAATGAAAGCCCAGGAAGGGAGAAGCATTGACCGCCAATGTATGTAATGATACTCAATCATCAGCCATTTAAATCAGAGGTAATAGGACTGAACCATTTTACTCTTCGAGCATGTGTCACCATTCGGTGTGATCATGACTGTTTTATAATCTGTCTCCATATTCTTGCATGTGCCACATATTCCTTTGTTCTGTAAAAATCGCAGTCTCAAATGTAAGGTTTACAATTGGACTGTCATTAACTGCAATTGGCAAATAAATTTGTAAACTTCTACACTCCTGGAAGGGTCTTTAACCTGAAATACTAACTGGTTTTCTTTCCACACACACACAAGCTACAATACAATACAATACAATTCAATTTATTGTCATTTGGACCCCTTGAGGTCCAAACGAAATGACGTTTCTGCAGCCATACATTACAAACAAATAGACCCAAGACACAACATAATTTACATAAACATCCATCACATTGCTGTGATGGAAGCTGCATGACCCACTGAGTTTTTCCAGCATTATTTCAGTTTTCTAGTATCCAAATCATGGGTCTGACACAGATGAATTTACAGCCTATATTTTGGTGGAATTAGTTTGAGTATATTGGCCAAATTAAGGTTATAGTTCAACTGAATGGTTCATATTCAGTTATAGAATCAAAGATATTGTGACATGGAAGAAAGAAGAGCCTATTTAGCCAATCTATTTGTGGTCTCTGCTTTATTCTTTTGTTTATTTATCTGGGTTTTGCCTGCCAGAGCATTGTTTATTGCAACCACTTTTCTTCCATACAAAGTAACAGATATGCTTTCATAGAACCTTGGATTATTTTATTCAAAATCCACATGCTAAAGCTGTGTATAAAGTTGTGGCTGGATAAAATAATATTTAAAAGTATTTCTTGTTGTTTTGACAATAATTCTGAGTAGTTTAGGAAGTTGTGGTTTTAAAGCACTAGAAGGGGTGGGAATTCAGTCTTGTTCACTAACACAACACACTCATGAAGATGCGACGACATGATCAATTTAAAATTCATTTCAATGTTTTCAATGGAATCAAATTTTGGAAGTGGTCTATAATATGTAGCCACCATTAGAGTCATGGATTGATACAATGTGGAAACAGGCCCTTAGGCCCACTCACTTGCCCACACCGACCAACATGTCCCGGCTACACTAGTCCCACCTGCCCACGTTTGGTCCAAATCTCTCCAAACATGTCCTATCCATGTACCTGTCTAACTGTTTCTTAAATGTTGGGATAGTCCCAGCCTCAACTACCTCCTCTGGCAGCTTGTTCCATACACCCACCATCCTTTGTGTGAAAAATTTACCCCTCAGATTCCTATTAAATCCTTTCCCCTTCACAAACCTATGTCCTCAGGTCTTCGATTCACCTACTCTGGGCAAGAGGCTCTGTGCATCTACCTGATCTATTCCTCATTATATTGTCCAATTAGCGTTTATGACCAAAGGTTCATTTCCTTTCTGTCTTCAGAGAAGGATAGAATTGTTACATGGTATAGAAACAAGGAACTGCAGATGCTGGTTTGGAATTGTTTAAAAGAAAACGTTACAGCATGGAAGGTATGGAAGATCACCATTCAGCCTGTTGTGTTTGTGTAAGAGCAACGCAGTCTGCTCTTCTCCCCCTCCTCTTTCTTCTCCACAGCTCAATAAATTATTACCTTTCAGATATTTGACCTACTCCCCTTTAAATGTTACAATTGGATCACTCCTGCCTCTGGTGGTGCAGTCAAGGCCTTACTATTTGCTCTTTAGATGAGTTTCACCTCATGCCATTTCTGATTCTTTATGCCAAGAATCCTCATTTTATCTCAATAAGAGTAATTAATTATTACTATTATGTGTGGCTGATTTTCCATGGTTGTGAATGTGAAAGACAACAAACAAAGGTAAGTTAATTATTTTTGTCCTTTCTTACATTGTATACGAGTCTGAAGAAGGGTTTCGGCCCGAAACGTCGCCTATTTCCTTCGCTCCATAGATGCTGCTGCACCCGCTGAGTTTCCCCAGCAATTGTGTGTACCATTGTATAACATATGTCTGGCAGTCAACCACAGTGTGAGCGTTTCCCTGCTCCTGCTCATAAAACTCGTCATACCCTCATTTATCTGAGAATGAATATTCCTCGTCCATGCAGATTTTACCAGCAAGAGATTCCAGACAGATAGTGTCATTATGGCTGATATTTT
Source organism: Amblyraja radiata (assembly GCF_010909765.2). Classification (NCBI taxonomy): domain Eukaryota; kingdom Metazoa; phylum Chordata; class Chondrichthyes; order Rajiformes; family Rajidae; genus Amblyraja; species Amblyraja radiata. The sequence continues at coordinate 5,916,146 of NC_045992.1, read as the reverse complement.
GTGAAGAATTTATGATATCATTAACTCGGGGTTAAAGGTTAGAGAAGATATGGCCTGCCTGTGACACTGTTGAGATAACGTAAGTGGTTCACCTTTTTTTAATCTCAGTGCGAGAAGTGATTGAATTAATATTTCAGTTAGCAAGGAAGTAACAAATCAGTAACCATCTGTAAACTGAAGACATTAGCCAATGTTTAAAAATCAAATGCAAAAACAGAGCAAGAACTGCAAGCCCACAGATTGATTTAGCCTTTGTACAATGTAGTGTTTGCTATGAACAATGTCCTTCAATGCTGATGGATGGATGAAGTCCATGAACAAGCTTAAAATCTGCCCTAAAGATCTGACAGGAGTATCTCTGCACGCTGATGATAAATTACATGCAACATTTTTTGACAGAGGTGTTCTCTTTCACTGAATCGAGCCCAGGTCAAAATGATTGAAATTCCAGCTCTAGCTGAAGTCCTTAGAAGATCGGCGAATCGGAGACGTCTGCAGCATTTGATTAAAGTAAATAGCCTCCGCCATGTTGTGCATTTGTTGTATGCAACCGAGATTGAATTTCCACTCCTTCAATTTTGTAAACATGATCCTCTCCCAAATAAGTGGATATTAATCTTATAAACACTCAACTGACTTTGGATCTGTGACTATGTAGCCAGTGTGTTTCACATGTCCAGGACTTCTGAAAGGATTCAGAGGTTTTGCTGAACACATACGCTTGGTCCACCAAGGACTACTGGATCTCCCGGTTGCTGACCACTTTAACCTCCCCCTCCTGCTCCTATTTCTCCTCCCCTCCCCCTTATGAAGTGTGGTGTTGTATTTGTCTCAGGTAGACAAAAATGCTGGAGAAACTCTGTGGGTGAGGCAGAATCTATGTATTTGTCTCAGTAATCTCCTATGATTTAAAAAAAAATCTGCTGTAGTTGCAGTACTTGAGGAATGCAGTATGAAAAAGAACTATATGGACCCATGCACAAAATTCTACCAACGTTGCAGGTTGAACACATCAGGATAGAAATTACACATAATTGGCAGAGATAATTCTGTTGCAACTTGGTGACTAGTTTTGTCAGTTCGTTTGGTTGTGTTAAGGTGTCATGATCCGAGTTTTGCTTTAAGTTTCCTGTGGGCATTTTATTTGCACAGTTCATTTGCTTTTGTTTTGCCAAATGCTTCTAGCAAGAGAAATCTTCCCCTTTTCCTGTGCTTACTTAAGAAGTTGGAAAGGAAGTTTAATCTTATAATGGGTAAAATAGAAATACTTAACTTTTGAGAATTGATTGGCAGCTAATCGCAGATACTTCACTCAATTAAATTGTTTAGTAATGGTCACCTTGTAGTCTACACAGCTGCAAAGGCAAAGAAAAATGTTCCAAAGAATGTATCGTATATCCACCTGACTTGCATTAGCTGCTCCGCTGTCTGCACAAAACTCCCAATTGGGCCCAGCTGCCTTCTGATGTCACTGGGTCTGATGGAGAATTCCCTGTACATCATCCGGAATATGGAGAGACGCTTGCAAGGGAGAATTCCACAACGCAATTTAAAGAGACAGGTACACCGTCTTTACTAAAAGGCTTTCAATCAGTTGTCACAAGAAGAAAAATAATTGATTTGCCTATGGGAGATACGCAATTTAGAACCAGATAGCACTTTGATTTAGAATATTTGCACTCAAGGCATTGTAACTGCAACAAGTAGTGAATATTACAAGAGAATTTAAGGTAGACAACCTTTCTCAATGCACTTGTCGGGTTTGAATGGGACTTAGAAAACTAGAAGAACTTGTGAATCTTACAAATAATCTCCTGCCAACTGCAAAGATTGAGAATGCATGCATTGATATATGATCTTATCACTTAAAACATCTCAAGTTGAGCACACAATTTAATTATACAACCTTATAATATATACAATCTGCATTCTACAAGCAATGAGATGAATGACCTGCTCATTCATCTTGGTCGGTTTCTGGGCTGTGGACGATATGTGGGAAATCAGAATGACAGCCTGCAGTTAGCCTGAAGCTATTAACAAGGTGGGCGATTACACATCATTACATGAATTTACATTCCAGAAAAAACCACTCCATGCATTTCAGTCTTTGTGCTCCACATATGTTTGCTCCCATCCTGATTTTAAAGAATTTAATAGTTCCCAATTGTTGAGGAGCAACATTAAATGTTGTCCTTTTTGGGGAACTCTGGATTTTGGCAACCTAAACGTGGAGAAATACAGGTGATTCAGAGATTCCATGTGATAAAGATCAAGAAACTGTACCATTTAAAGTTTGTGGAAACCCATAACAATAGTATAAAGCGATGACCACAAGGGTGGAAGGTTTTATTTTGGCAGATGCTAATTTAGAAACAAATGTTTACACTTATGGCACAAGTGGAACAGAGTAATTCCGAGTGTCTGCAGACTTGAGGAGATTAATATACTCAGAAATTTGCAAATGGACACAAAATGCTGGAGTAACTCTGCAGGACAGGCAGCATCTCTGGACAGCAGGAACAGGTGATGTTTCTGGTCGAGACCCTTCTTCAGACTGGTGAATTTGCAGCATTGGATAGTACATATATCTCAGCTCAATAAAGGGTCAACTATTTCACTTTGCATCCACCAACAATAGAACACTGAAAATACAAATCTGTCAAAGATTTCAATCCCACCTGTACTGTACAAGCTTTTGAAACTGTATTGCCTTTATTAGAGCTCACACTTTTTGGATGCTGTACTCTTTCCTTTGACCCCTGTTCCTCTTATAATCAGTGTCTACCTTGCACTGGTAACTAATTACATGAGCACAAAATCATCTTTTCACATCCAGGTACTGTATTCCAGGCAGCATATTATTTCAGTTTTGTTAATTACTGAGAATCTTTCCTTCTTGTTTCTATTAAATGCAATTTTAACATCCATCAGTATGGTGACTAAAGTTCCCTGTTAATCAGAAGAAAAAACTTCAGAGGTGAAATAACTATACAATAGGAGTAATAATGTATTAAATCAAAGCTTGATTCAATCAGGTTTGATTATGTTCAATCATGTAATTGCACAGGGAATGGTGAATGCTGGATAATTATGGAAAAATCCCTCTCCATTGTATAGTAACAATTGAACCAGCTGCTGTGAAACAAAAGTTAATAGGAGTTTTGGAAGTTTCAAAAAGATTGCAAGTGCTTTTGTAAAAGGAGTTGCTTTTTTTTTGGTTATAGAATATAGAACAGTACAGCTCAAGAATAGGCCCTTCGGCCCATTACGTTTATGCCGAACATGATGCCAAGACCAACTCTTATCTGCCTGCATGCAATCCATATCCCTCCATATCCTGCATATCCATGTGTCTATTCAAAAGTATCTTAAATGCCACTCCTGTATCTGCTTCCACCACCTATTCCTGCAGCGCATTCCAGGCACTCGCCAAACTCTGTGTAGAAAGAAACCTTCCCTCGCATCATCTCCTTTAAAATGTCCTGCACAATGTCGTGTTTTGCTTGCAGTCGTCTTCTTTTCACTGTTTTGTGGAATTTATGTGTGGTTTATGTATAATGTATGTTTTTGTAGTGTAGCCTGTGCCTTATGATGCTGCTGCATACTGGACTTTAACTGGATCCTGTACCTCACCATGTTCGTGCATTTGACAATAAACTCAACTTAACTTTATAGGATCCAAATTGTATGACCAAAGGAGCAGGAATCAGTTGCCTTTACCTGTGTAGGAAGGAACTGCAGATGCTGGTTTAAACCGAAGATAGACACAAAATGCTGGAGTAACTCAACTGGACAGGCAGCATCTCTGGAGAGAAGGAAAGGGTGACGTTTTGGGTCGAAGGGTCTCGACCTGAATCGTCACCCATTCCTTCTCTCCAGAGATGCTGCCTGTTCCGTTGAGTTGCCTTTACCTTACTATTACAAACTAACTGCACACAATGCAGGTTTTGCTTGAATAATCTGCACTTTTATTAGAACTAACATGTAATTATTTTGCAACCCTCCCCAAAAAAAATGCAATCGCAAAATGCAATATAGATTTGCAATATTGTATGACTTTATTTTTCTAGATTATGGTTACTGGTGCAGTCAGGGTTTTGAAACCATTCTTCCCATGATAGCCATTGATAAATACATTCAAATACAGAGCAGCTGGAGCCATTCGCAGGGAAGTCCTCAGAAGTAGCCAGCTTATTAGAAAGCTGAAATTTGTCAATCAGCACCCTGTTATAAAGGATATAATGAAATGGATGCTTTTCAGGCTGTTGTGACTTGCTTTGGAAATGCTGATGGTTGGTGGTGAAATGTCCTGTGATTGATGATGGGTTGTGGCCTTAACAGCAGCTGGTGACCATGTGCTGTTCTCGTCCTCCCCAGCACTTACTGGAACACACAAGTTTAGAAAACTAACCTTCATCGCAGCAGAGTGCACGAACCTGTCAATCCACCTTTCACTCACATTAATAAATATTCAACTCTACAACATGCATTAAAAATATTAATTCTCTATTGTACTTTGCCCAGATCAAAGACAACACTTTTCTTTTCAATCAGTAATGGATTCCTCAACCAAATGACTTGGTGGGCAGAGATTTGGCCCACCCTGGATGTGGGATATTAAGAAACCTCTGCTTGAATTTATTTCGGACTGCATCCAAACACAAATACAATTTATTGCGAAAATTGTGAATGGGATAGGTTTGGAATTGCTCAAATACCAGAGTTAATACAGCGACACAACTTTTACCTCTGTGCAGAATTATGCTGCGAAGGTTTACAGTAACTCTGGGAAAGTACAGGGAAGGAGAACATTTTTACAACTCTTTCAAAGAGCTGGTCTGGGGTCAAGATGCTGATGCCACCCGCTACACTGCAATTCTGCAGTGACATTATTCAACGCAGGTGAACAGGCATTGTTATGGATATTACTTGACTAGCCCAGCCCATGTTGGACACTAAAATAAAATAGTGGGTCTTTCATGTTTCCCTAATCAACTAAAGGTAGTGTTAAAATATTTTGGCATCTCTAGCAATACTCCACTCCCATGGGATTGTATTGTAGTGCCAGCGCACACTCAGTTTTTGAAGTAGGGCTTCAAACATTAGCAGTACATCTAAATCTTGGCCACACAGATATCATAAATGAGTACATTTCTCACAGGGAAAGCGAGTGAATTAGTTCATTCAGCTTGCTTTGAATTATAGACACAAAAAGCTGGAGTAACTCAGCGGGACAGGCAGCATCTCTGGAGAGAAGGAATAGGTGACATTTCGGGTCGAGACCCTTCTTCAGACTGAGAGTCAGGGGAGAGAGAAACTAGAGACATGGAAGAGTAAGGTGTGAAAACGAGAGATCAAAGGGGATGGAGAACCAAGGAAAATATAGAATGGATCATTGTTAGCTGAAGGGAAGGTGACAATGAGGCATACAATCAGTAAAATTTAATCAGGAGGACAGTGAAACTAGTCAGAGAACTAGGATGGGGCAGGGATGGAGAGAGGGAAAGCAAGGGTTACTTAGAGAAGTCAACATTCATACTGTTGGGTTGTAAGCTTTGAATAATGTTATGGTCCTTTGTAGATGGAATACCTCCTACAATATTTTAAGGAGAAATTTCTGCAGGAGGAATGAAAAGCTGTGCCAATCCACATATTTCTACATCTCTTGTTACGGCATTTGTTTGGAAGATATTTAAACACTGTTGCACAGTAGAGTTTAAGAACATTTTGGTTTAAATTACGTAATTGAACCTATAAACTGTGTTTTAAAATGATTGACCTTAAATTCCTGCAATGCTTAGATACATGACACACGAGAGCCTTGTTGCTTTTCTTTTCCTGCGGTTGAGATAATAGGGTTTACCTTGGAAACGTTTGTATTGATTAAAGCTAAGATCTATGATGAAAAGATCTATTTATCCTAATGGTTATAAAAGTCCAAAACAGTTTGGACAGTTTTACAAGGAGAATCTGGTGAATTACTCTTGGCAATAGTTGCCTTTGAGACCAGTATTATTGTAATATATTGGATATTATTCAGTCAATGTCTGCTTCCCATTCTTAATAATGTCCTTAATGTTAGACTACACACACAATATATTGTACATGTAAAAACATAATTTACTCAGTGCCTTTTGCAGCCCTTCCAGGATGTCCCAATGTGCTATACAGACAGTGGATTCTCATTTCATGTGCAGTCACTGTGTTGTCATAGTTTATGGTATAGATCAAATAATGAAAGACCTAGATGGAGTGGATGTGGAGAGGATGTCTCCAGTAATGGAAGAGTCTAGGAACAGAGGACACAGTCTCAGAATAAAAGGATGCACCTTTAGAATGAAGATGAGCAGGATTTTTTTTTGTCAGAGGGTGGTGAATCTATGGAATCCATTGCCACAGATAGCTGTGAAGGTTGACATTGGGTAGTTTTATAGCAGAGATTGCTTGGTGTCATAGGGTCTGGGGAGAGGCAGGAGAATGGGGTCGAGAGGGAAAGATAGATCAGCTATGATCAAATGACAGAGCAGACTCGATGGGCTGAATGGCCTAATCCTGCTCCTATGTCTTATGGTCTTATGTTAAAAATCTTTATCTCCAATCATTGTAAGATGGTTCAGTCTAATAACACACCCACTGTGTACAAAATGCTTCAAGCTCGACCCAGAAGCGTAACGTCACATCAGTTGAAGACTACAATTGATCTTCATTCTGATGTTATGTCATCGGGGAATCATTGGTTAAATATAAGTTCAGAAAAGACATTTCGTTCTGAGACCATTTACCATCTGTATTGCCAACAGCTTAATTCCTTGAAGGAAATACACCGCATGAGAAGCTAATTTAAATAAAATTTCCACGTTATTCTCTCCTCTGTTTTTTACTCATTTCGCTCTTCGTTTGATGAGAAATTCTATCTCTGAACAGAGCAACTCTTGATTAGTCATGAAGATAAATACTGCAATGTTGAACACATGAACTCATATCCCAAAGCATTCAGGATAAAATGTTTATGGGAGCTTGGTGGTAGGCTCACTTTGGTTTGGGTGAAAGCTCAGGCATTCTGTTTGAGTGTTTTCTTCTCTGATGTATTTAATATTATTTGAGGGGACTATCTACAGCCTAAGTGGCCTAAGTGGAAGCTAAACCATGTGACTGGGTTACTGGCCATGCAATGGTGTGGCCCTTGCTGCAGTTATCTCACAACTCCAGCAACCTGGTTTGATCCTGACCTTGCATGCTGTTTGTGTGGAGTTGGGTAGTTTTCCTGTTACCATGTGAGTTTCCACCAGTTTCTTCCCACATTCCAAAAATGCAGTCTTCACATCACAAGATTAGAAATTGTTCAGCCAGAGCTGAACACACGTCTCGGCATCTGCCTACAATGGTGTCTTGCGCTTCTTGTGCTTCTTGTGCATAGTGGTGGAAAGATTGGTGGAAACAGGGCGCGACGTGAACGCTCTTTCTTTGACCCCAAACATGCAGTAATAGGTTAATTGGTGCTGTGAAATTGTCTCTAACACAGTGAAAAAAACAAGACCCCAGTGCAAAACACAATTAAAAAAACAAAACAAGCGGATGATAGTGTGAGGCGTGGTCCATTGTGTTCTGTTGTTGGGGTAGGGTTGGTTGTGTGGGCTGATTGCAGGAAAATAGCAGTTCCTGAACCTGGTGGTGTGGAATTTCAGGCTTCTGTACCTCCTGCCCGATGATAGCAGTGAGAAGAGGGCGGGTGGTATGAAAGGTGCCTTATGGAGCCTTTAATTCACAGGTGCGGAAAGAAATGCATTTTATTTGTGGATTTTGGCTGTGTGTGATTGACAACTGCAGGCTTGCAGTACGCTACTGTTCTCGTGGGAAATGAATGCAACATGTTGATCCAGTAATGAGTAAACTTCCAGGCAGAAGTTAGTTGCTTCCTGTGCGTACCAACATTACCATTACCATTACCAAGGTTGGCTAAATTGAATTTCACGCCTTCGGTAGAAATACTTACAGGTAAAAATTGTCAAGATAATTGTAATAAAAACTGAAAATGGTAAAAACTTCCAGAAGTGTTATTGACCTGAAATCTTGGCACTTTCTTTTTTCCAAGGCAGCTTTCTTACCTGCTGAATGTCCCCAGCACTATCTGTTTTTTATTTCAAACCTGCAGCTTTTTGCTTTTCATTCACAAACCTCTATTTTTGTTTGATCGATGGTTTAACAGACAGACACCTAATCTTGTTGTGGTGTCAGAAGTCTGTAGTTCCAGGTCTACTGTGAAATTGTGTCTACAAGCAGGAATGGCATGAAGGGGAGCTGCATACTGAGCATATTTTGCAGATAAAGTGTAAAACCAAGGTCTCCTAACCAACAACCAACACATCTGTCTGGCTGTCTAGTTGTTTGTTTATTTATTTTCTTCCTCTTGGACTATTTCACCCATTTCTCCCCTTCCCCCTCCCCCCCATCATCTTCCACCTATATTTCTTCCTCTGGTTTTACAATTTCCTCCTGTTCCATCCTTCACAGGTTTTGTCTTTTCAGCCTTTGTCCAGCCACCTGCTAATCTAAACCCCCCTTCATCTGTATCCACCTATCACTTGCCATGCTCTGTCCTGTCCCCAGCTGGCTTTGAGATTTTCCCCCCTTAAGGGCCTGTCCGACTCAGGCTATTTTTAAGCGGCTGCTGGCGACTGTCAGAGTCGTAGCAGTCACTGAAATAACGGCGACTGGACCCCCTTTCGACATAAAATTTGAAATAGAATCATTACTTTAACAACAAAAAAAAACCGAAGTCAGCACTAGCGACAACCTACGTTAACCTGGCGACAACTACGACAGCACCTATGTCAGGAGAAGACAAGCTACGCTCATTGGCACCAAACCCACTGTCGCTGACTGTCTCCGAAATTTTTTCAACATGTTGATAATCCAGCGGCGACCAGAAAGACGCTACGACTCTTTGGGCGACTGAGGAGACGACTCACGACCATACAGGCGACAACCCGGCCACCATGTGGCGGCAGCCTAGTCGCCTAAAAAATTGCCTAAGTGGGACAGGCCCTTCTTCTATCACAGTTAGTGTGAAGAACCTGACCTTCAGCGATAATGAACAAGATCCAAAATGACACACATCCATGTTCTCCAGCGACGCTGCCTGACCCACTGAGTTATCCAGAACTTTGTATTTTTTTTAGTTTGAGCTTGCTTCTGCAGTTCTGGTCCAGCATATTCTCAGAAAGCAGTGGGATCCAGTTCCTGTTCACTTTTGGCTCTCTATCAGACTGAGACAAGGCGTTGAATATATTAATTGGACACAAAAGAAGGAACTAAATCCCCCCCCCCCCCCTTCTAAAAGCTTGCAGTATGATTATTAAAAAGTCACGAAAAGAGAAAGTAAGTGAGCATTAGAACCCCAGTCCAGAGTCTCCTGGAGAGTTTAACTAAAGTCCGATAAGCCATTAGGAGTTCATCACATTCTGCCATGGGTTCTCTTGTTAATCAACTGATAATTATTTCTCAATGAGCTTGCAGTATTGACGTCACAATCATTAATCCTGTAGTGTGAATATCTGCACATGCCAATGACATGGAGAATATTGGCATTTAGCCCAGAGCCAGACAAAGAAAAACCCCATAAAATTATAACGGGGGATCATAATAAAGAAGCAATGTGATTTTGAATGAAATAATTGGATTGATGTGGAGATTGTAAACCAAGAGGTATCATGACCTCTTCTAGTTTATGTGGTTTCTTAATTTTTTTGCCCTGTATTTGTTCCCAGTGAATCCCCACTGAGCTTTATAAGGATCAACAAATTCCATTTACTTAACCGCATTCAAGTTATCAAAATTAAACTTTATGTGGCCATCTAATGTCACGGGAGAACTGATTAGATAGTCTACAGGACAGGACACCACTGGCAACAACCTTGATGATGCAGGGAGGTTTGTAGTGCAATGCTCGGTGTCTGAGGAAGCATAGGATTTGAATTAGACTTGAATAGGTTACAGGGGAACTCTTGCTCTCCAGGGTCCACCAAGTGTATTGTGTAGGAAAGAACTGCAGATGCTGGTTTAAATCAAAGGTAGACACAAAATGCTGGAATAACACAGTGGGACAGGCTGCATTTCTGGAGAGAAGGAATGGGTGTTGTTTTGGGTTGAGACCCTTCTTCAGACTGATGTCACAGTGTAACACGTCTGAAGAAGGGTCTCGACGCAAAACGCCACTCATTCCTTCTCTCCAGAGATGCAGCCTGCCCTGCATGAGTTACTCCAGCATTTTGTGTCTATCTTCCATAAAAGTATTTTTCAATCAAGTCTCGCTGACCTACGAGTAGTGTCATTCAGCGAAGAGGTCATGAAAAGTGCCCCACTCGTAAGTAGGTTAAAACTCTATAAATGGCCTGTGTGTGTGTCTTTGGATAAGGCTGGAGCTTTTCTCTGAGGTGTTGGTTCTTCTTAAACTGCTCCTATGAGTGTGGCATCAAATATAGAATTCTGTGATGTTGACTGTGATGATGGGTGAACGACCACGCACAAACAATGCTGCATGGGTTTGATAAGCTGCAGCTAAATTGTGTGTATCTTGAAGAAATATCAGCCACTGACCACTGAGAGCTAGGAACAGCCAAATTAATTTTGTTATGGATAATTAATAATCATGGCACTGAAGTAGTTTCTGCCAAAATATCTGGGATGAAATGTGTTTAAAGTCGAGATTGCAAAAAGAAAATTGGAAAACACACTATGCGCCCCAATCACTGTTGATTCTATCATTGTCTGGACTAAAGGCTATAAATCACATTGTAACACAGCTGAAGCATATAGGTCAAGAAACTGTCTCTCTGTACATTCAGGCTGCATCTATGTTGCTTCACTCAAACAATGGTGCTTTAAAATTCAGGACCTTTCAACTGCCCAAGTGTCTAACTCCGATTCCAATTCCTGAACACCTCTGCTGGATATAATCACTGATTTGTTTTTTTTCTCTCTTCATTCTCCGCATAGGCTGGAAAGATCTTTCTTGCATATCGTCCGAACAATTTCAGCATCCTCAAGCGGTTTCTGATCTGGGCCCTTTTATTGGTGAGTAAAGTTGACTGCTTCCAGAACAAGCCACTGAAGTAATTGAATTGCGTGGAGTTGCAAATGATTTTCAAAGGCAGCAAGATCAAGTTAATTGTCTACTGAAGAGAGCAGAAACTGCTCATATTTTTTGGTTAGAAATTATGGGGGACTTGTTTGGATTATTAGGAAGGTTTGAATAATCTGGGTTGGTGGTCAAATACAGAGCAGATAAAACTGCATGCTCAAGATGCCATCTTTTAGATGAGACACTAAAGTGAGATCCCATTAGTCTGTGCTTGGGGTTAGAGATCCCATAGTGGATCACTAATGGACCAAAAATAAAAGTCCTTCCCCATGCAGCACCCCCAATAACATGTTACTTCTAAATTCATTCATATGATCTTTGTGGCTTCCCACTTTGCATAGAATGATTGCCTCAATAGCAAAAGTCGCTACTCAAAGTAAATAATTGCATTCAAAGTTACTTGTGGCTTTTTGAAAGAGGGAATAAAAGTTAGTAAGGTTAGATTCTTTAAGTTTCTTTGTCAATAGTTTCCGACAATTTGTTTTGGATGCAGAAAGAATAAAACGGAATAAAATGTTAAATAGAAATCAAGCTGTGGAGGGAATCTGCATTGTACACTACAAGTTTTTTAATAAATCAATTATCTGTGGTTGCTAGTTCAAATAGATAACTATTCTTCAATAGATGAGAGAAGATCGAAAGAAAGATATAATGACATGTAGTAGTCACACCCAAATGAAAATGTCAGTGAATTACTTTAACATTTAGTCATTTTCTTTGCAATGGGACCTCATGAATAATGGTGAGAGGAAGGACTAAATTGGATGGGAACGTTGCAAAAGTTCCTGCTGCTTGTCGAATAGAACGGGTGTCCCTTTATTGTCTGTGGGACCACCAGAACTGTTCTTCTGAAAACACAGGGGCATCGATTTAAACTATGTACTGTGCAGACCTGCACCCGAAAGCGGAGTCTGATTCTTTCTCATCGAACAGGTGAAAATCCCAGACACATCCCACGACAAACTGCAGTCTTCTGTCACTTTGTCCTCTGTACCTTACACACAGATGTACAGCCTCCACATAGTGCGTGGTTCAAGTCAGCACAGCCTTGGATGATTCACTGACAATAGGAATTTGTTTTCAATCAACCTTTCGCTGTTTACCTATTCCCCATTCATAAGCAAAGGCTCCCATGTTCCAAAAGTTAATGGGTGGCGGGTTGAGATCCGTTCCCTTAAATTGATGAAGCCAATTTTCAGAAAGTGATGATGTAATGATTTACAACCTGCCTCCGGAGCATTTCCTATGTCTGCACAGAACGTTTTAACTTATACATTGAATCCATCTGAGATTCATTGAAAATTGTGCTGTCTCAGTGGTACTTACAAAGAAGTGTACATCCGATGGCAGGCCAGGAAAGAATTCATTACCTTTTTGTCCACTAGATTACCAAAGCCACAAGGGTACAATAAATACATTGAGATGGCGACTTACATGCTGATCATTTTCAGGTTCCGGAGGTGAATGAACAGTTTTTTTTATCAACACTGCTTCGCCTCCTTAACTATTGTAGAGAGAAGAATATTTTCCCTCAGTCTGGGGAGATTTCAACAAAATGCCACGTCCTGGCAAACAACACCAGTCAGTTGTCTAATAACATAAATTTGTACTGATTTAAAACATTGAACAATACGGGCATTTTAGAGAAGGCATTCCAAAGCTTGGGATCAAGGCAGCTGAAAGTGATGGAATTAATTAAATTGGGAATTAGCAAGAGGGTAAGTCAGTGGAGCAAGGACAACCTCAAGAATTGAGGACATTAGGTAGATAATGGGGGCAAGGGTGTGAAGTAATTTAAAAACCAGGAGACCATCAAATTAAAGGATAAAGGAAAAATATCTTTTACATTATTTGTGGCGAAAGCGACTGATTTTTTTCAAACTTTGTGCGGTAAGATTCATTAATATGTCACCAGATTGTGTGCAGATTCCTGACTGTGAATGCTGATTGCAGGACTTTTATATCACATAGAATAAACAATGCTGTGGCTGTGACTTGAAAGAATCAGGGCACTGTTGTGCCTGAGTTATCTACGGAACTATCATCCACCTGTAAACTCAATGGTACTTTATCATCGCATGGAAGTGGCACGGTGGTGCAGTGGGTAGAGTTGCTGCCTTACAGCCCCAGACACCTGGGTTCCATCCAGGCTACGGGTGCTGTCTGCATGGAGTTTGTACGTTCTCCCCGTGACCTGCGTGGGTTCTCTCCGAGTGCTTCTGTTTCCTCCCACACTCAAAAGATCTACAGGTTTGTAGGCTAATTGGCTTGGTAAAATTGCAAATTGGCCCTAGTGTGTAGGATAGTGCTGGTGTACGGGGTGATCGCTGGTCGATGCGGACTCGGTGGGCCGGGGGGCCTGTTTCCGCACTGTACCTTTAAACTAAACTAAACTAAAAATGTACAGTGAGAATGGTGCGCACTTGCAAAAACATGTAACCCCATACTTGTCAACAGTTTACCACCATATGGAATCTGAGGGAAAAATTGACGCTTGCTTGAGTAATTTGTCTAGAATTTCAATCAAACAGCACCAGTTTGTTTAGACCCATGAGTTTAAAAATTGAGCTAAACTGGAATAAATTACATCTGTGACAATTTTGAAGGTCAGATCATCCCAGTCATAAAAATCACTGGGGCACTTCCTTATACCAGTTGTGACTCCAACACAATTTCTCTGTCAGGCAGAATGGGAAGCTATCTTTTTGGAACATCATCAGGGAGCTGGGAACTGGACTCATGTTGCCCATGGGATGCTGTTCATCAGCCACTTGTTGACAACCCGGTCCTATTCCCTCGGTGCCAATCTGGACCCTTGGGCCACTTCAGACATACAATATCCTGGCACAAAATGCTGGAGTAACTCAGTGGGACAGGCAGCATCTCTGGAGAGAAGGAATGGGTAATGTTTCGGGTCTTCGATTTAAATCAGCATCTGCAGTTCTTTCCTACACACCCTCACCCCATGAGCCTGCCAACCTGTGACACCTATTCCACAATGAATAGCTGTATGACTGTATACGTACTGTACGACTGTATAACCATGCCTGACGCACTGAATGTTTTCAGCGTTTTTTGTTATAATTGCAGACTTCCAGCAATCGTAGTTTTTTTTCTAAACAGTTTGGGTAAATTGGACAAACTTTAAACAGAAATTGATATCAGATTTTAAACTCTGATTCAAGTTGAACCTCCTCTCAAGTTTAAAATGATTTTCTGCACTGGACCTTAACCCTCATCATTTCAGGCAGATTGAAGCATCACACAAATCAACTGCTGATTAAAATCTTCCTTGCCTAAATGAGAATTCTCTAATTTAACCAAGAGCAAAATTCTATGGAAGAATGCTTAACATTTCCAATTGACAACGTCAATTTTCCTGGAACACTAATCCTTTTTCTAAGTGCACCTTGTCCAGAGAAAACACTGAAGTACTCCAACCCATTTCACATGAAACAGTTGCTAATGGTTTCAGTTTATGTTCGTTTGCTTTGCAAGCTGCTCGAGGAGCCCAGTTACTGGGATATATTTGTGTGGTGTGCGCAACATAATGCAAAGCCTCTCAGAGGATTTTAGCATCCTTTGTCTATTTTCTTCAGAGCTTTGTCAGTTCTACAGATTCCATGTAGGAGCCAGAATAACTCCTGGATTCGGTGAAAGCATTGCATCTCAGATGAAAAAGATAAAGAAACAGACTTACATTTTCACATCAAAATTAGAAAATCCGGAATATACTTTGCTGGTCAGGCAGTGTCCATAGAGAGGGAAACAAAAATGATGCTTTTGGACAAAATTTACAAGAATGATAAACGAGGACACATGTATCAATGAAGGATGAATCAACCAAGTCTCTCTTCTCTTGAGAAGAAAGCCAATGGTGAATTAATATAATGATGAGATTTCTCCATAGTGCGATGCAGAGAGAATGTTGTGGGCAAGGACACTTGAGACCGTCACTATAAGACATTTGACAAGAATGCCATTAGGGAATTCAGGAGAAGGCTGATGAGAATGTGGAACTTGATCCCACAAGAGAGGTTGAGGGGTGAAACATTCAAGGGGAGGCTGCACCAGCATACTAGGAAGAAGAGAATAAAGGAGCACGCTGATACATGTAGATGATGAAAATATGAGTCTTTGCTGGAGCATAAAGGCTGTCATGGACTGCTTGGGCTGAAGTGTTTGCTGCTGTATCATATTTACTGTATAACCCAATATACCCCTCAGCCTCCCCTTCTCCATGACCCCCTCAACACTCAAGCACCAAACCCTGGAGATCAGATAAATGATTACATCCTTCCCACTACCAAACACGAATCTCAAAGAAAGTGCAGTTTTAATAATCCCCAGCTGGGGATTCTCTCTCTTGCCCATAACCCTCCCAGCTTTAGACTGCTCTGATTACCGGACACACTGGCAGAGTTCAGGAAGTTGAGGACTTTCCTACTGGAAGTCTGACCCAGCTTGTGAACAACCCTCTTTAGCCAGAGGGTCGTTAATCTGTGGAATTCATTGCCACAGAGGATTGCGGACGCCAAGTCAGTGGATGGTTTTAAGGCAGAGATAGACAAATTCTTGATTAGAACGGGTGTCAAGGGTTATGGGGTGAAGGCAGGAAAATGGGATGAGGAGGCAGAGATCAGCCATGATTGAATGGTAGTGGATCGATGGGCTGAATGGCCTTATGCTACTCCTATCTTGTGAACTTGTGACAAGGGCGCAAAAGCAAAGAGTTTGTTGGCTCACCCTAAAGTGACTGTTTAACACATTTTTGCCAGTGTTGTCCAAATGATCAACCATTATGTGAACAGGTCTCCTAAAGTTTATCCTGCATTGCTTGCTGTTTTCTCCATGGATAAACAGATATCCACTTACAGTAGTTTTGTGGCTCCTGACATCCTTGTCAACATTTCTCACATAAAAACTGGCCATTCGTCTTACTGCTTTCCATGAGATCGTTTCACTTGCAAAATGAACCTTGTCAGTTGCCTGGAGTCCCAGTATCTTTATTGAAAAGTATTTTAAAATTTTAAATGAATTGCTTGTTTTTCTGAATTAAAATTGTGGGTCTGTCGAGAAATAATTGAAACAAATAATTGTTCGACTGGCAAATGTAATTACAGAATGGTTCATGCTAATCTGTCAAAAGCTTGCTTTCAAATCTTCAAGCCGGTGAAATATGGGCTGGTGTCTCATTATTGTTTCACGTCACCAGCTGCGATGCTTTGTCACTAATGTAAACTAACAGCACAAGGATAGAATCAAACCCGATTCACTTATAGGACAAATGCTGAATGACAGCAACAGGATACACAATAGAAAAAATACAAAAGGCACTTTATCCGACATGTGATTTTTCTTTTAAAAAGATGAGAATTGTCTGATCATTCACAGTCGAGGCCATTGACATCCTCGTGAGTTAATTGTCATGTACGGGTGTGATTTCCGGGTTAATACTTAGTTTTTGGAGAAAAAAATAACCAGCTCCAGTTTTACTGTCCGTTACATTATTTCCACGTCAGCTTGGCTTGACGGTAACCCTCAGTGTATTTCATCTCTTCAAAGAGATTTACATACAGTGATTAGACTGAAGGGGAATGACTGCTGTGCAAGTGGAATGAGGCAAAGGCCAACAAAGAAAGTCAGCACGTTGATTCATAAATGACCCCCTCTTTTTGATTTTTACATGCAAGTCAAGTATTAGAGTCACAGAGTCATACAGCACGGAAACCGGACCTTCGACTCAACTCATCCATGCTGAGCAAGATGCCTATATGCACTAGTCCCTAACGTTCGTGTCTATGTTATCCATCTAAACCTAGTGCAAAGGAGGCTGTAGGGTCAGATTAATAGCTGAGCAGATGGCTAGTATGTTGCTATTTCAACTTCTGGTGCCTCTGGTAAATGAGAACCAATCTATATCTCTACGGACAGGGAAGGAGAGAAGTGATTCAAGTGAGCATTATTACCTCCATGTGCCGGTTGGGCCGAATGGACTGTTTCTTTGCTTATGGAACTATGTGGGGTGAGGAAGCGTGGTTGACATGTCTTCTAAAACTTCAATAATTTGTCCTTATATATACACAGTGATTGTACCATAAATATTGCTCATTTCATTTTAACAGTATGTGGGCTGCCCATAAGGACATGGCCAATGGATTATAATTTGCTTATAGTAGGAGTAGTTACTTAAAGATCAATATCAATGAGGATCAGTTTTCATCCAGGGATTTCAACCCCATTGAAGATATTGGCAAAGCATTATCTGTCTGTAAATATACAATGAAACATTGACATTCATGTTGTAAAAATACATCTCTGCCTGCCAGTAAGGTTGCATCGTTTACTCATACCTGACCTTGAACTGAAAGGTTTATTTTAAACTGGTGTCCATGCTTAAACAAACCAGTGTCTAAATGGTCTGAAGAAAGGTTTTGGCCCGAAACGTTACCTATTTCCTTCGCTCCATAGATGCTGCTGCACCCGCTGAGTTTCTCCAGCATTTTTGTGTACCTTCTAAATGGGCTTGTTCATCTTGCCCAGACCAGAAGAACCTCAATGGTTTCCCCATTACCACATAATTTAAAAGATGAAGCAGGAGCATTAATCCAGAGTCCTGGCCAATACAGTATTTATCGTCATTGTAAAGTATAATAATGTTTGTCATCCATCTTCGGGTCATTTGGCAAAACATGCACTACTCTGCTGCCAATTGTCAGTACCAGTGAAATCAGTGCAATCCACTTTCTCACAGGGAAGCAAATATCTGCTTCAACACTGCCCGCAACTGAAGTAAATTCAGTTCTACTTCTTCATTCGTGTGGCATGCACAGCCTAAAGTTGTTGGACAACTTGTTCTATTTGATCTTCCGTTTGTGCACATCGAGTTGATTGCATTAGTCGAAACAGGAAGGACCATGTGAAGGTTGGGACGACAGATGGCACAATGGGCTAAGTGTTAGGCTGGCGACCGGAAGGTGGCCGGTTCGAATCCCGCTTGGAGTGCATACTGTCGTTGTGTCCTTGGGCAAGACACTTCACCCACCTTTGCCTGTGTGTGAATGTGTGTGAGTGATTGGTGGTGGTCGGAGGGGCCGTAGGCGCAGAATGGCAGCCACGCTTCCGTCAGTCTGCCCCAGGGCAGCTGTGGCTACAGAAGTAGCTTACCACCACCGAATGTGACTGAGGAGTGAATGAATAATGCGATGTAAAGCGCCTTGAGTATTAGAAAGGCGCTATATAAATCCCATCCATTATTATTATTAAGGTTGCAATCTTCCATCCCTAAATTCAGTTTATGGAAGTGTATAAATTTTCACTGTGGACGACTTGATTGTATTCATGTATAGTCTTCTCGCTGACTGGATAGCACACTACAAAAAACCTTTTCACTGTACCTCGATGCACGTGCCAATAAACAATATTAGAATTGGGGTGCTTTGGCAGCGGTGACCTGAGTCCGGGGTTCAGCCGCGGGCCAGCGGCTGCGTGTGCTGGACTGGAGGGCGGCAGCTTCGACCACCCCCGTTTGCGGGGTTCGGTGAGCCGCGGGACTGTTGTGCCATCGCCCGGTGGGGAATCGCCTCAGCGCAGAGGGAGAAGAGGAGGGAAGAGACTGCAGCCCTAAGATTTTTGCCTCCACCACAGTGAGGAGGTGCTTGGAGGATACACTGTGGTGGATGTTAATTTGTGTTTAGTGTTGTTTATTATTGTATGATTGTATGTATGACTGCAGGCACGAAATTTCGTTCAGACCGTAAGGTCTGAATGACAATAAAGGTATTCAATTCAATTCAATTCAATTCAAAAATTACTTAGTATGTGCTGCAAAACCCTGTGGTTCTGAAGGAGTGATTTAAATACTGGTCTTCCATTTCTTTAAAATAAAGTATTCTATATCTTATTACTGCATTGTCTCAGTCTGTGTCTGACCTGCAAGTATACTTCATATGTGGACAGTTCTCTTAGTGCAACATGTGGGTCTCAAAATGCCTACTTACTTGTAATCCCTTTGCCTTTTTTGCAAGTTTCGGATGGAAAATGTAATCTGGATTTTACCTCTGTATTCCCTTAAAGCCTTGATTGTGTTTTTCATATTTCAGTACCTACCTGGGGGGTTAATCTGAAATCATCTTAACTGCTGTCGCAAGCCTCTATCCTTTTATTTCTCATTACAAATGCTCAGAGAGTGACCAGATCTTTATTTTCTCTGCTCATAGGGAGTTATTTCGGCGATCCTATCAAAATGCAGCAGGGAGGAAGGATTCATCCCTGTCAATAAGAACCTCTGGTAAGCGTTGCTTTGATGTTCTAGTTACAGAAGACATAGTTTAGACAGGTACTATAACAGCGTTTAAAAAATACCTGGACAGGTGCGTGGATTAAAAAAAAAGTTTAGAAAGAAATAGGCCAAACACAGCCAAATGGGACTTGCTTAGATGGGGCAGCATGGATGAGCTGGACCAAAGGGCCTGTTTCTGTGCAGCCTGATTCTATTACTTTAAAAGATGCTTCCAAACAAATACGTTTATTGAGAATCGTATATTTAAAGGCAGTTAACATGGGACATTTAATATGGTTTCTCAGTCTGCAAAGAACAAAAGAAAACTGTGTTTCAGTCAATTCCTGTCACACATCAGTAATATCTCAGAGTGCATCAAACAAGTTACAGTGCAGCGATTGTTGCATCTTGGGCAAATGCGGGAGATATTGTTACGTGGAGTGTGATCTCATTAACAATGAGATTAATGATCTGTTAATCATTATACTGCTCATTGCTGGGGAAAATTTGATATGGTAATTCTGCTAAAATATTATAGCTGTGCTCCTAAGAAACATATTATGGGAAATCGTGTTAGATAAACAATTATATCAATTGGGAAGAGGGAGCCAATGGGCTAGAAAATTATATAACGTTTTATTCCTTGCAAGATTTTTGAAATTAAATGTTTTATTAACAGTTTTAAATTAATTTTTGTTACTGCCAGCTAAAATTCCTAAAGACTTCATGTCATATGGTTTACTAGAGTATCATTGGAAAACTGTCAATAGAAGTGATTGCTTGTCAATTTCAATGGACACCTAAGGTGATACTGACAGACTGCATTGCCTGGTTACTGTGGGGAGGTTATATACGTATGTTTTTATTCCCATAAACTGTTTTTGTTGCAAGACAACTTTTTTTTCGGCATGTCAATTTCCAAAGTAACTTTTAAGTAGCTCTCTAGTTCCCGATTGAAATCATGTTAGAATCAATTTGGCCCACAAGATACAAATAGCGTTTCTTAATTCATCAATCACATTGTATCCAATTTGCAGCATGGAATTATGCATTATAGCAAATGTCTCTTTGGGAAAACTCCTCGTGGGAAGGCGGAGGGTTGCATTAATTCAGTATCTGAAGGGTGATAATTAATTTCTCATAAATATGTACGTGAATGCCAATCTGCACAAAATGATCTTTCCAGTTGAAGGTCAAAATTCACAACTCTGATCCAGTACAGAGAGAGCTACCACTGGCTAAAATTGCACTCAAGGCTGAGTACCTTAGAGAGGATGGAAATGGAGTAAAATTGTTCAAGGTGTGAAATATTGCTTGATTTTATTACAAAATACAAACAACAAAAGTTCCAAAGGTGAAAAAAGAAATCCCTGCAGATCTCGAAATCTGACAATACTAAAAATACTATAAATACTCAGTCTGAAGAAAGGTCTTGATCCGAAACGTCGCCTATTTCCTTCGCTCCATAGATGCTGCCTCACCCGCTGAGTTCCAGCATTTTGTCTACCTTCGATTTTCCAACATCTGCAGTTCCTTCTTAAACATAAACGCTCAACAGGTCAGGCAGCAAGTGAGGAGAGAAATATGGTTAATGTTTCAGGCCACCGGATTATTCAACAGGAATTGCACAAGCTTAAAATTACATGTTTTAAGTTCAGTAAAGGAGGATGGGCAACAGAAGGGAAAGTCTGTAATAACATGAAGACCAAGAGAGACTAAATTACACAATGAATGAATGAATGAATGAATGAATGAATGAATGAATGAATGAATGAATGAATGATGGTGCCATACGTGAGAAGGTGGAGAAGGTATATTAATCTAAGCTGATCTGAATAGAAGTGATACAAGTGGTAGCAGATGAATGGAGATAATGGAAAGAGACAAAGAATTTTTATCATTTTTAACTCCAGAAGGAAAATGCTGGTAAACATTTGATGAACGACAGCCCTTCTTCACGTTTACAGAAGGTATATACACTTGTGCAATTATCACTGAACATTCCATTTGAACTTTCTTTCAATGTTACTGTTTAGTAAATCATAATTGAATCTAGATTCTAGGTGGTAATTAAATTAGTAGGCAGCAACAACAATTATGACCAATTAGATAATTATTTTTGCATCTACAAATTTTGCGTTCGTGTTATACATTCCGTGCGAGGGACTTGAGAAAGTAAGCTTGCTGATTTTCACTCAAGTTTGTGAATCAAATCATTTCAAACTCACAATATGTGGAAAGCAAAGTAGATTTGTAGTACAAAGAACCAAGCTAGTATCAGTAACAAAATTTAATTTAAAGTTTTACATTTCCACACAATGTAAATATGATTCAACAGACAGATTTAATCTAGCCAAAATGATTTTGCAATCTTCTTTTTGTGATCATTTGCAACTGAGAGTACTGTCCTCAGGAACATTGTAATTTTACCTGTTGTGTATTAATGAGGCTGCAACCTCAGTACCATGCAGACTGAAATCAGAGTCGACAATAACAAAATTAATTCATGAAAGAAAGTTAAAGCAAATCAAACAATAAACATTGCGGAGAGCGGTGGAACCAGCCTGGTTCATCACAGGTACAAAGCTCCACACCATTGAAAGCATCTGCATGATGGAGTATAGATGTGAATCTATTTGTTTTCCTTCATATTTGGTCTCAGTATTAAGTATTGATGAGGAAGGGAGAGGATTGAGGAGGAAAGTGAAGGGAAGAGGATTGAGGAGAGGAGGAAAGAGAGGGGAGATTGATGGGGAAGGGAAAGGAATCGATATGGAGGGGAGGAGGAAAGGATTGATGAGAAGAGGAAGGGGAGAGGATTTATGGGGAAGAGGAAGGGGAGATGATTGAAGGGGTGGGGGAAAGGATAAATTATTATGGAGGAGGGGTAGGGGAGTGGATTGATGTGGGAAGATTGAAGGGGAGGGGGAAACGGAAGAGGTTTCTGGGTGATGGGTTGAGGGGAGAGGGAGAATATGGATGGGAAGCAAAGTAGGTGGAAAAAAATGTCAACAAATACAAAGGGCACAAATCGAATGTTATCACCAGGAACATCCGTACGTTTCCCTTTGAAAGACTGAAATGAGAAAATAATGATACCAATTGATCAGAACGTTAAGTGACTTGGAAATAAAGGTGGCTCTTTGCCAATCATTTACGTACTTCAGCTCATTAAAATAATCACTGCTGATTTTTGTTGTTTATTCATTTTCATCCTTGATTGAAATGATTTTGCATACATTATCATCTATTGGAAACCGCAATATGTTATATTGTTCATTGATTATCTGCCTCTGGCCAACCCTGAGCTGCAGCATGGGGCAACAGTGTATTTCCTTTCAATGTCAGTTTTCATTAGTGGCCAGGTTGTGATGTGAGAAGCAGACAGTGACAGTTAATGTACTTAAATGCCGGGCTGATCTCATATTTCCCAGTGAACCGAATGAGAGCTTCTTTCTTCTCTTGACCCGCATCCACGGAAATATTGTTATCACTGTGAATATTCTATTAGGAGCCATTGATTGCTGCCTTGCTGCCTCTGACGGATTTTTGTTACTGCGCCCTCATTCCTCCAAACATCCCAAATTCAACGTCACCTTTAGTAGCGGCTGTGCCTTTAGCTGTCAAGGTCCTGCCATCTGGAGGGCCCTTGCTCAACCTCTCACCCTCCCCTCTCTCTCCTCCTCTAAAACACTCTTTAATATGTATTTGTTGTATGAAGGAACTGCAGATGCTGGTTTAAACTGAAGATGGACACAAAATGCTGGAGTAACTCAGTGGGACAGGCAACATCTCTGGAGAGAAGGAATGGGCGACGTTTCGGGTCGAGACCCTTCTTCAGTTGTTAATAAGTATTTCTCTGACCACACTTTTGGTCATCTGCCTTCATATCGCCATTTGTGGCTCAGTGTGAAAGTGATAACTTTCTTGTGAAATACAAGTGGTCATTAGATTGTGCTCCAGTGCAGCACTGAGGAAGTTCTCTTTTTCTGAAGGAGGTTCACCGGATCCTAGAGTTCTATCTGGGTTTAAGTCAGTTTCCATATTATTTAGATTTCATGTTGAAGTGGTGGTTTGTTACGTTAAAGTCAACTTGGCACGTAACAAAAGCTTTTCACTGTACCTCAGTACACATGACAATAAACTAAACTGAAACTGAGCTACAACTAAGGGTGTGACATATGTATACAAAGCTGACTCAGCAACCAGTTACAGTATGGTAGCTGCTCGTATGTTGAGGTTGGATCTTCTTTATTTGTTTTGTGAACAATCAATTGAACCAGAAGAGGTGTAGATGTCATCAACCTACCTGTTATTTTTAATTGTAAAGTCACTCGAGTTGGTCAAAGCTACGGCATCTTTATCTTTCATTTTGGACATCTGTAAAATAATTATTTAATGATTATTTATTTGTCTATGGTTCCCACATAGGCTTCAGGAGCCATCTCAGAACATGCAGATATGTCCTTGATCTTGAGAGAATGCTGAAGTAAAAAGTAAAGTAACTTTTGCAAACTAAAGGTTACTGATGTTTCATATCAGGGAAAGAGCCACTGTTTAAATGGAAAGTTTTTGGTTATTCTTTCTATTTATATGAACTATGATCTAACAAGATATGATCCTTCGACGATGTCGAGAGTCATAAGTGTGTCTGTGGTAATTTGGTAGTATTCTCGTGTTAGCGGTGTGATATGGTCGCTATGGAGTGGAAATAACCAATTGTGGAGAATCCAAGACAGTCACGAATAAATCTGCCAGTATATTCAGCAAGAATATCGATCTGTGTTTCACTAGGGTTAACGAGACGCTATTCAAATAACAAGGCATCTCCTGTCCTTCATTCCTCACTGAAGCAACATAATCAAAAACAGTTTAGCAGAACATTCATCTCATTGTACAACATGCCTATCATATGGGAGTTTTTCTTTGTGTGAATCATAGAATTCAATAAGCTGCCTATAAAGTCTGAAGAAGGGTCTCGACCCAAAACGTCACCCATTCCTTCTCTCCAGAGATACTGCCTGTCCCGCTGTGTTACTCCAGCTTTTTGTGTCTATCTTTAAATCTATTAATAAAGTTGATGTCTTACATAAAGTTGTGATTCCATAATTTGGGTTTTCCAATGGGGAATCATGCATATGACCAGTGATTTGTGTTTTATACATTAATTTTACGATGCTCACCATGAACGCTATCCTCATCAGGAATCTATGGGTCCTGTTGAATTGGTGCTTAATTTGGAATTCTGCTTTTATTGCTGATGTGTTATTCTTATGTCTTTGTAGGTCCCTGTCCTATGTCACCACAACAGGCTGCTTCTCTTTCATCCTGCTGGGTCTGATGTACTACATCATAGACATGAGGGAGTGGTGGGGTGGGGAGCCATTCATCTTCCCAGGTAAGCAGTCAGAGTGGTCTATACATGCTGTACACTAACCCTAATGTGCACTTTTCAAGTCGTCAGCACATCAAACATTGTGATCAAGCAAGTGATGTAAATGGGCCAGGATGAGTTCCGTTTGGGAGGGGCCAGAGGGAGATGGATTCAGCTCAATATGAATAAATGATTTGTGATGGTCTTATTTATGATTGATGGGAGCAGTGAGAACAAGGTTGAGAATAAAGCTATGGATTTGGGTTGAGAGATTCTACAGAGAGAGGAAGAGAGAAGAGAGTGAGAGAGTAGGGGAGGGCAGGAAAGTAATAACCTCAGGAGAAAGAGATTGATGAATTGGGATGAAAATTAAAATCACTGCGGAAGTCACTAGTTTTAGAAGCTGAAGCAGGAAAGCAGGGAAGAACTGGTTATAAGAAACACACGTGAATGATCAGATAAAGCTTAAGTTACAAAGACCCGGTTATGTAGCATTTATAATGTCACAATATGCATAATAGAAGGGATGAAAATAAGCAAGGAAGAATCATTTAGCAAGTGTTTAGGTGCTGAAGACTCGAGCTTTGGTGTATAAACCAGAGCTCATGATTTGAAAGATTTCTACTGTGCAGAATCTACCAGATAGACATGAGACAACCGGACGTTTCACTAACTCCTTCTCAGTTCATCTTCCACATTTTATCTGCATTGACCCCATTATGAAGATTGATAAATTGCAATGAAATTGCATGACTGTGCCACGCAAACGGGGAGTTCAACAGCAAAGGAAATCCGCAAAGCAATGAAATAAAAACAAATACCCTGCAGAAGTGTGTAGCTTCCCCTGCAAGCTGCATTTCACACAGGTGTCATGGAGGATCAAGCGCATTATCGGTTATGCTTGGTGTAAATGAGGACAGATGGAACGCAGAAGGTTTAATGAGGGAGAAGAATATCCTGTGGCAGCTATTTTCCAGTCTGTCCAATGTCATTAGGAAATGCATCATTTGAAGTGAACCAGTCCAGTGCCTCTTTACAGTCAAGCCTGTGTGGCTATTAAGGAAGTGATATCATCAAGATTAATATAAATGTACCATTTTCTGCACTTAGTCTTCATGTTCAGCTTGAAATCAACTGAGCTCTTGGAACCAGTTTACAGAAATTTCATAGGTAGACAAAAATGCTGGAGAAACTCAGCGGGTGAGGCAGCATCTATGGAGCGAAGGAAATAGCCAACGTTTCGAGTTCGAGACCCTTCTTATGCTTCTTAATACTATTGATACAGAAATTTCATAATCTCTTTCAAAGCCTATTAAAAAGTTTTCTTTTCCTCAACATGCAATTTTTTTCCTGCGTTATGCAATTGAGAATTGACTTTACCTGTAAAGTAGTATTGTGGGCAGTTCTGGTGTCCCCAGTACAGGAAGGATATGGAGGCTTTGTAAAGGGTGCAAAGAGGGTTCACCAGAACGATGCCTGGATTACGGGTATTAGTTACAGGGAGAAGCTGGACAGACTTGGATTGTTTTCTCTCGAATTCCAGAAGTTGAGGGGAGACCTGATAGAAATATATAAATTATGAGGCCTAGATAGGGTAAACAGTCAGAATCTTTTTCCCAGGATGGCTGGGAGGAATTTTAAGCAAGAGGAACATTGAGGAGGGGATGAATGAAGGAATGGCTAACAGAAAATGAGGAAATAAAGATAGGGCCAAAACCGTTTCAGAAGGAACACTTGAAGGTCGGAATATAGTTAACGAAATATGTAGTGTTAGAAAGTGTGAATAGGAGAGAAATTGGTGAAGAGATGAGATTGAGCCCAGGGACCACATGATGAGAAAATTGTGGGAAAAGCTGATTCATTTGCAAACTGCCTTCTCCCAACTATTTGACAATACATAGCCCTATCATGCAGTACAGAGTCTAAGCGTCTGTAGTTGTGAAGAATCAGCCCAACTTGACTCCAGTGCCAGATCTTACCTTGTGTAGAATAATACAATGATTGTAGTGCAGAAAGATGCTATTGGTCCATCATGTCACAACTGGCTCTCTCCACTCTCAGACAACTCGCTCATTCCAAGGCACAGGTCAAGTGGCTGGGCAATGGTGTGTAGGTTATAGGACAATAGAGGGAGGGTCTGGTAGGCAATGAAGACTCATCAAAATCCAGCTTGTTCTGTGTTGATTTACAGGAATGAATTCAATCTTCGTTTATGTTGGACATTCCATACTGGGTGGATACTTCCCATTCAGCTGGGAAATGAACTGGAACACCCATGCTGAGCGCCTCCTCCAGGACCTAGTGGGCACTGCAGTTTGGGTTTTCATTGCATTCCTACTGTTTAGAAAGAGATTCTTCTTGAAAATCTAACTGGCCAGAAATAAATGGATCCAAGTAATGTGGTTTGAATGTCAATAAAAATGCATAATCTTATTCATTTCCATCTCATTTTATTTTTAATATTGAGCCCAAATTTAACCTGATCCGTGCCATTAAGTGACTAAATCATTTTTGTTTTTTATTCCTTTAGTTAGGTTGGGTTTCTTTCTCTAAATACACTCTTCTTATATAAAACTATAAATCTTTAGCTGTGATGAAGATTAAGAAATGTTTCTTTGGGCACCGCAAGCTATGAATAATCAACAATTAGAATATCAACCTAAAGCATCCCAACATTCTCTGATGCGCAGTGATGACTGCTGCATAGTTAGGCTGTGTATTGTCTGTAAAATTACCTGAACATTATCGCAACAAGCAGTAATGATTCACGCTCAACTTGACACACCGTATTAAATTGGTTGAGAATTACACTAGTTACCTTGTATACAATTATCAATGTAGAAAAGAATGCGGGCTGTTTTGTGTTGATTGGAGTCAACTAGGAGTGATTTGAGACTGTCTGTTCAGACCTTTCCAGTCGCTATTATATCTCTTCAACACAGATAGATATTTCTGACAATGTACTTAAGTTTTGTTTTTTTCTTTGCATTTTACCGGTTATTTTTCTCGTAGCCCTCCATTTACAGTTTTAGTTTTACCCTTTCGTTTACAGATCTACCTTATTAAACCTCTTTCATATCTAATTTCAGAACCTCTGAAGTATTTTCTCCCAATGCTACAATTAACCTTCTCAACAAATATCGAAAGCTCAAGAACTTCACATCATTTTTCTGGGTATTCAGCACCCATCTAGCAAGCGGTCATGACAGTCATGATTTGATCCAGAGTCCACCGATGAAAATAGTTTGTTCCCAATGTTACCAAGTTAAATGCAGGAGATCCTGCAACATGCTAAAGATATTTGAAGACTCTTCTGCATGTCAAGATCATCAATAGCCTAAACAGTCAAGGGTCTATTGTCCTCAGTGCCAAGAATGGAGGAGGGATCATCAAGGACTAAGAGGCAGACAACACCCACTGTAAGGAGCACGTTGAGGAACTCCCCAATCAAATGTCCATCCTTGACTCGTGTCTCAAAGAGCTCCATCTCCACCACTCCAAACTGATAAGAAATTTAAAAATCTTTGTGTTTGAAAAACCACTTGACAATGGTGATGTAATTAATCATCAAGGAGATTGGTTGCACTCTGTTATAGAAGGGTCTCGACTCGTAACATCACCCATTCTTTCTCTCCAGAGATGCTGCCCATCCCGCTGAGTTACTCCAGCATTTTGTGTCTATCAAGTTCAAGTTCAGTGAGTTTATTGTCATGTGTCCCTGATAGGACAATGAAATTCTTGCTTTGCTTCAGCACACAGAACATAGTAGGCATTTACTACAAAACAGATAAGTGTGTCCATATACCGTAATATAAAAATATACACATATGAATAATTAAAATGATAAAGTGCAAATAACAGATAATTGGTTATTAATAATCAGAGTTTTGTCCGAGCCAGGTTTAATAGCCTGATGGCCTCCTATCTTCTCTGACATAGGAGATGGTTGTTACCTGCTCCTTGAGCAGCACAGACATGAGATGTTGTTTG
Source organism: Amblyraja radiata (assembly GCF_010909765.2). Lineage (NCBI taxonomy): Eukaryota > Metazoa > Chordata > Chondrichthyes > Rajiformes > Rajidae > Amblyraja > Amblyraja radiata. The sequence goes on along the minus strand of NC_045992.1, from coordinate 5,887,358 downwards.
TCATACCCAGACTGAATGCTGTCAATGTATCGCTGTCGGCAGCACGGGCTGCTTTTTTCTATATTTGCAGCATTAAGCAGGAAGGAGTGGCTCCAAAACAAAACTTAATTCTTCAAACCAGTTAATTATTTGTTCAGTACTTTGAGCTGTAATGGGTACATTACCAAAGTGTGTCTACGTTCGTTTGTTCGTTTTATTCTTAGATCTTCTGCAAGCTTCAGTTTATGTTTTATAAATGATACCTGTTACAAAATGTACCAACTAATCAAAATGTTAGGTTTGAAGTACCAGTTAATAGGAATTAGTTCTCATCTAAAGAAGACGCCTCGTGCTGTAAAGCAAAAGGATCCTGTCAAGAATGGCAGTCATCGTATTTTGAGTTGATATCAGATTCACCGTAAACCATTATGATATAATTGATACTGAATGGTAAAATATATCAGCATTTTTCATGGTTGTTGTCTGTGAGCTGGATACTATATTGATGCAACATCTTATGAATGTTATGCAAGGAATAATGCCAAGTTAAGGTTTCAAATCAAGCAGTCTGACAATTCACCTCTGCTCTCATCTCAAGTTATCTTTGAAATAACTCCAGTTTTGAGTTAATGGTCTACGTATTTAAATCGAGAATGGTCAAGTGAATTTCTTTCTGAATGCTATTCTTTAGAAGATGCACAACCTTGTAGTTCGTCCAGAGGTTGAAGTGACAGCTCAGTAACCCGATTACAAAGTCTATGTTTCCCCACTGATCTCTCTCTCTCTCTCTCATTCATAGTCCGAGTGATAAAAGTGACTCAAATTGCCAGTGCCATTCTTGGAATTGTTCGTGATTCTGCAATAACTTGCCCATCTACCAGGCATTCCAATGTGGTTAGTGCATAGAAGGGAGATTCAGGCGAAAGTGAGATTGATTATCTCATTCACTCCAATACAATAGAAACTAAGACCATTTCCCAGTGGCCGAGCCTAGAATTAGCACAGAACTAGACTGCTGACATACCATGCATAGCAAAATGTAATGACTGAAGACAAGTGCTTCAAAATAAAATGACTGTGCAAGAAAAACTTGCAAGTGATAATAAAATTAAGGCACAAGGTATTTTAGTTATGTTTAGAAGAAGAACAATGTTCGATATGGATATGCAGGGAATGGTAGGATATGGATCAGGCAGGGAGGGTTCATGGACAATTATGGGCCGACGGACCTGTTGCTGTGCTGTGCTGTTCCATAGTTTGAAAGCTATTAGTGGTAATAAATAATAAGAGTAAAGAAGTTATATTGAGCATTTACTTTGTTAATTATTAGCCAACCCAAGAAACTGAACACTCAGTAAGAGATTTTTGACTCGCCAAAACAGGTGGAAGTACAATTACAGTGATGAAGGAAAAAATGACACTGAGAATCAATAAATCCTCAGGCTCAGCTGGTGTCCATCCAGGTTATTAATGAAATTACATGAGAACATTGCAGGTGCCTAAATAGAACTTTCCAAATTTCTTAAGTCCCTGTCCCACTTTCCCGAGTTACTCACGAACTCTCCCTAGTTTTCCCCTTGATTCGAACTCGGAAAATTACGGTAATAGCCGTTCATAGGTACTCGGGGCTATTTCTTTAACTCGTGGACATTTTTCGACATGTTGAAAAAACGTCCCGACTTACCTGATGCCCCGAGTTCCTACGGCTTGCATTACGAGCGTCTACGGACTCCATCGGGCTCCTACAAGCTCGCTACCGACATTGCCCGACATTCCCCGAGTTCGAATCAAAGGGAAAACTAGGGAGAGTTTGTGAGTAACTCAGGAAAGTGGGACAGGGGCTTAACAGTCATGTAGAGTGGAAAATTGCACATCTAACTCCACCATTTGTGAATGATAAGAATGAATGAATGAATATGTCTATTGGTCAAGTATGTACACATACAAGGAATTTGCCTTGAGAAAGGGAAGATAAATAAAGACCGCTTTGCATGTTATCGTGCTATTCACTAGATTCTGTGGTTGCTCTAGAAATAATTAAACACCTTGGAAATGATTGGTAAAAGATAGCTGAGATGTAAAGGAATGTCACACCGGACAAGAAGTGGTTAAGGTAGTTGATAATGTAATATTTCATAATACTTTTTCTGTGGATTTCCAGGAAGCTCATGATGAAGTTGACTCAAAGTGAAGCTCATGGATCAGAAGACAAATTATTAGATAGGCTAAACAACCAGCAGAACAGCAGGGGACAGGAATAGGATGAGGGGCAGGTACTTTATTTGAAAGGATGTAATTACTGGTGTCCCATTGCAATCTCTGCAGGTGCTTTAACTATTTATGAAACATATTAATGATATTGACTTGATGACAGTATCAAAATCTGCATCAGGTAATGAAAGATGGCAGTGCAGACAGAGGCTTGCAATTAGGAAGTGATATTAATAGATTATGCATATTCATTTTGGTGTGGCTAAATATGTGTTCATCTATTTTGAACACAAAAGCAATAGAACATAATGCTCTTTCAACGTTGGAAGACTGGACGTTGTGAAGGTCTAAAGCTCCTAGGGCTGTCCAGGTTGTGGTGGGTCACCATGCATACTTAAGGGCCTGTCCCACTTTCACGACCTAATTCACGACCTTTTTTACTCGTGGACATTTTTCATCATGCTAGAAAAACGCCCCGACCTACTTGATGCCACGAGTACCTACGACTAGCATCACGGCCTGCTACGACCTACCTACGCGACCTACCTACGACCTCCTACGACCATGCTGCAAGTCAAGGGCAAACTCGACAGAGGTTGTGAAAGTGGGACAGGCATTTTGGACTGTTTTTAAAACCCAACCAGGCAGTAGAATCTGGAGCAATAAAACAAATTTCCACAACCAGTAAAAGAAGGACGTTTCGATAACCATGGGTCACAGTTTAAGAATAAGCGGTAGGCCATTTAGGACTGAGATGAGAAAAAACGTTTTCAATCAGAGAGTTGTGAATCTGGGGAATTCTCTGCCACAAAAGGCAAAGGAGGCCGATTCACTGAATGTTTTAAAGAGAGAGTTAGATTTAGCTCTGTGGACTAACGGAATCAAGGGATATGGGGGAAAAGCAGGACCGGGGTACTGATTTTGGATGGTCAGCCATGATCATATTGAATGGCGGTGCTGGCTCAAAGGGCCGAATGGCCTACTCCTGCACATATTCTCTATGTTTCTTTGTTTCAACGAGAGTGAAATCCATTGGGGTTGAGGTGAGAATGGCAGGCTTGGATGGCACAGAGGTTTTTACATAGAATAAGGGGACAGGTATATGGAAAGCCCAGCAGAGAGTGGATAGTTGTGGATAGATTTATGAAGCAGACACATTTTGTGTTGGGAAGGTTTGAGCAGGGTGGGACTATTCCTTAGGTCAGGCAGGCTGCATATATGGAGGGAACAACAAAGTAAACCTCTCAGATTGATGACCTTCAGCAGAACTGATACAACTTGAAAACCTTTAGATATTTCTCTCTCCACAGGTACTGTCTGACGTTGATTATCTTCATCAGTTTTGTAGTTTATTTCAGATTTCTGGCATCTGTTGTTTCATTTTGCTATTGAATTAGTTGATGTTTAAAAACAGATTTAAGCTAAATATATAAAAGAATGAATGAACTAGAAAGGAGGGGGCGGGAAGGACATTTCTTTCAGCAGAAGATTAATCAGGATTTAGTGTTCATGTGTAGGAAGGAACTGCAGATGCTGGTTTAAACCAAAGATAAACACAAAATGCTGGAGTAACTCAGTGGGACAGGCAGCATCTCTAGAGAGAAGGAATGGGTGATGTTTCAGGTCGAGATCCTTCTTCAGAAGAAGGTCAAAGGTCTGAAGAAGGGTCTCGACCCAAAACGTCACCCATTCCTCCTCTCCAGAGATGCTGCCTGTCCCGCTGAGTTACTCCAGCTTTTTATATCCATCTTCGGTTTAGACCAGCATCTGCAGTTCCTTCATACACATGAGTGAGTTGCTAGGCAGTTTGGAGTCACATTCCTGTGGGTATGGAATTTCATAAAGCTCTAATCAAGGTGGAATCTCTAGGCTTCCTTCCTGAAGTCACGTTAGTGAATCAGAGGAGAAGGGTTATGGATCACTGGCGGATATGTGGAGTTAATTACTTGAATTCAAATTTCCCATCTGCTGTGATGGGATTTGAACTAATTTCTCTGAATCATTAGTCGAGGCCTCGGTATTATTGGAGTGGTAACATAATCACTCTGCTACTGTCCCCCAGATGACAGCACTTCAAACATCTGAAGCAATTTGAGTGTTTTGAGAAGGGAAATACAACATCTGCTTTCTCCTGAATACACAGGATCTGTTGAGACCTTGGGGGTACCTCCAAGTTGACATGCATTAATCTGGACCGCACAAGAAACAAGTCATCCATCCTCCATTGATTCATATGACTAATGTGAATGAAAAGTAGAATCAAACATAGGCTGTACCTCAGCTTGAAGCTGTGTGAAATGAAATTGTCTCATTTCGTCACCCTGGAGGGAACTCCAACATTTTCTTAAGTTTGTAAATTACTTTCGTATTGTTAATGACTTTACTGAGATGTGGTCAGGATATTATTAAGGATTTTTAAAACCAGAAATACATAGATACACTAATTTTCCTTTCTAAACATTGTAATGATTATATGTGTTTTAAATCTATCAATACTATGGAAAGACAGCTGAACCCCATAATTATCATAACACTTTCTAGTTGGTTCAGTGAATATATTGATCTCTTATACATTAACCAGCTGAATCTATTCTACTCCCTCTCCCTGCAAGATTGCTGTTGTATTATCACACACGTGGGTCCCCCAAGGCTATGGCAGAGGTCGGCTTTGTTAAAGTTCATCATGACAGAGGAGTTTGCCATTTGCTCATTGACTGAACCACAATGTGGTCACTTTGCCTGTTTAAGAAATATCCTGATGATACAATGTGAAGTCAATCCCCCTTTTCCTCCAGTTTCCAATCTTCAGGGCTATCCTGTCTATCCTTTCACCTCTCCTGATCCTTCAGATAAAGTTACTTGTAGTGGACCAAAATCTATTCAAATTCATACCAAAGTCTAAAACTCCAGATTAGCACCTTGGTTCCACTGCATTGTCAGTGGTGAGTTGATCATAAATTATATTAACCTCACATTAGTTCCAATGCTTCATTTTCTTTTGTCCAGCTGAAGGAATGGTTGTGATTCTTTCTTTAAAGTATATTCTAAAGATGGAGCCTCTCCTTTCTAGTCCAAGGCTATTCTGTCTGGGATGCAGGAGATGAAGACTAATATCCAGGACACTGCTCCAAGCAACCCTGTGGCAAAGCAAAAGGTGACTTAAAGACTTAACTAATTTGCTTGGCATATTTCACTTTATCAGAGATGTGGGAAAGGACTGTTTCATCCTTTGAAACATTCATTCAGTAACAAAAATTCCTTTAATTTTTCAATTGGCACAAAAGATGTTACACGTGAAGATGGACTTGCCGGATGAGTAATGATGGGAGTTTGAAGGTAGGGTTGTTGAAGGTAAGAAGTCTTGGGATGACATCCACTTAGAATTAGCAGTTGTAACTCAACTCTAACAACATCTGATGCACATCTATCATACCTCCAAATGCTGATTCGATGGAAGATAAAGAGAAACATGGCTAATTATATTGCTGACTGTTTCACTGGTCACAGACACCCAGAATCCGCTTGATATTGGAGTTAGGATAGACACGCAGTTCCTAGCGAATAGCCACTCTCCCTCACAATAAACATCGAATCAAATTACATATCAAGGAAAAAGTAGCTTGCTTGATATGTTCCTGAAATAATGAAAGAAGTTCAACAATTCATTGACATCTATGTATGAATAATTAGAGATTTGTGATCCACTATTATAGTATATGATCTTTTCTCAGATGTTCTCTTTTACTGAAGAAACTGATTCCAGTTGGGATGTCAATTTATGTTTTGACTACCCTTGCTATCTCTCAGATGATCATTTGGAGTGAAGGTTGACAAAATAAATGTCACCATAGAAGGCATTGTATGCGAGTCCAACCTACCCATTCACCTCCTGTTGCATGGTTGAATCACATTAATACCAAGGTAAGTTCTCACAGTGGCCTCTTGATCCAGTGCAGGATAAGGATTGATCCTGCATCCATCAAGACCACATCAGATGGTTCAAGAGAAAGCTGCCTCCCACCTGTATAAACATGGACCTTTAAGGTAATTTTTAGTCACAGTTGAGTTAACTGTGAACAATAGCTTGAGGTTCCATGCATTCCCTGCTGAAACATTTGGTCATTTCCACTGGTATTCCCACATTTTTTAAATTCCTTGCATAAATTCTACAATTCAAAATTGGAGGAGGGAGTTGAGGCAGATACTATCACATTGTTTAAGAAACATTTAGACAGGTACATTGATAGGACAGGTTTAGAGGGATATGGGCCAAACACAGGCAGGTGGGACAAGTGTGGATGGGACATGTTGGCTGGTGTGGGCAAGTTGAGTTGAAGAGCCTGTTTCCATGGTGTAAGATTCTATGACTCTATGACTCTATAAAATGGTGAGCCATTAGGTGACAGGGAAGGTCCTCGTGCAATGTAATGCTGGCACGTGGCTGGGTCAAAGCCAAACCCACCCATCAATTTCCAACAGAAACTTGCTGAGCAATGCCTCCAAACTTAGCCAGCTTGAATATCCCTGATACTAAAAAACCTACAAAAATCAATTTAGTAACTAAAATATAACTAAGCCAATACAATTTGAAAACTAAATCAAATGTTTAAAAACTTCAAACAAAACAATAAAAAAAATAAGCGACTAATTAAAAACATGTAAATAATCTTACACTTGCTCTTGTCCCTCAAACCTGTTTCTCTCCTTTCAAATAAAGAGATTTGCGAAGGCATTTGCAGCATATTGTGCCTTGCCTTAGGATTTCATGGGCAGTCCGACTGCAGAATACAAGCTGGGAATTGCCAGTGGAGCTCAGTCGTCAGGTATCGAGTGCTGCATTCGCATGGCCACCTGGACTTCCTCATGCTTGTGGGGACTTAGCTAACAGATTGGGGGCTGGAAAGACCAGCATCTCACAGCAAATTGTGTCCCACTATATACCACAATAAAACAACTCAATGACAGTGAGTTTTACTTTAAGATGCTCTTGTGTCTAATGTCCCTCTCGGTGATATTAAATACGACTGATTTTTATGGTTTGTCAATATTTGACGATGCAAGCTCAATATCAGTGCAATGATAAACAATATTCTCTCAGACAAGCTCAATACATTTGTTTGGCACTTTGGTGTAAACTTGGTGCAGTGAAGAGGTGTGTCAGTGAGCTGCAGAGATATTCAAATTCCAAGTATATTAGTAACCAAATATTAGTAAACTATGTGTAATGATAGAGCTCTGGCACCAGCCCTCTTTTTGGAAATCAATGGTCCGGTCTGCAGCCATTAAGGGCTATTTTGATGGTAATTGTGAAGTAATTACCCTCAGTTCCCTTCCAACCATTAAAACTACCAACTGTCTTTAAAAATTGATAGTCAAACTGCCACCAGCAGTATATTACAATATTGTAAATAACAAGGTAGACAAAAGTGCTGGAGAAACTCAGCAGGTGCAGCAGCATCTATGGAGCGAAGGAAATAGGCAACGTTTCGGGCCGAAACCCTTCTTCAGACTGACCACAACTTGTTAATAACAACTTGCATTCCCTGAGTCTCTGGAGCAGATCTGCGATGGCTGGTGATTTGCTTGAGGTCACCAGTTAAACTCTGGAGGAGAGTACCCTGTTTTCTCCACACTGCTCCCAGGCACAACTTCAGAACATGTGGCTGATTCCAAGATTGTCAACAAAATGTAGAGCCTTTCTGACTGTAGGTGGCCATTCCCATGGGCCAGCGAGATATAGCCTCCAGGTTCACTTGCTATTGACGTTTGAAAATTCTATCAGTAGATTTTTGGATGTTAAGAGATTCAAGGGAGACGGAGTTGATGCCTGTAAGTAGCGCTGAGGTAAACGGTACGCCACCAATTAATACTCTGGTGGAACAGACACAGAGATCCAATGATCTATCCTGCTATTTCTTGCATCCTGATGTTCTTCAATAATGAGCAGCATTTCAGAGAAGATACTGTAAAATATTCCTTACACTGCTTTTTGCCGTTTAGACATTGAGTCTGCAGCTTTATGAATATACTTTTATGAATATACTTCCTACTCTGTTTTAACAGTGGTCCCAGTCTGATGCAATCAGCACATTTTGACTTGTACATCAATTCCCAAATTAAAGTTACTTACGAGGGAAGATACCAAGTCCTAGAGTAACTTAGTGGGTGAGGCATCTCAGGCTCTGAGATACTGCCTGACCTGCTGAGCTACTCCAGAATGTTGTGTCTTTTTTTGTAAACCAGCATCTGCAGTTCCTTGTTTCTACGTCTTACAAAGAAAGCTTGGGCTGATCTCCAACCGCTACAGAGAAGTTGCTGGAGGGAGAAGCTGGCCCTCATTTACACAGTTGGTTTGAGTAATTGCAAATATTTTAGCAACGAAAGATAGAAAGGAAATCTCTCCTGCGTAAATGAGCCCAGGTTAAACAAAAACAACCTTTTAATTCATCCATCCCTCCATACCTAAACCTTTCAAAAGGTGTTGATATTTTTGCATCAACTACAGTTAGCACGAGAGTGTTGAAAAGGTCACCAGTTATATGATATTTAACTACCGACACATCACATGATGCTTAATTGGGGCGAATGGTTAATGGCCCTTAGGATTAGTAACTGCAAGCACTTCTCAAACATAACACTAAAACTATTCAAACAAATATTATTACAAATCTTATGAAATGTCAGGAATATAGAACAAATGGAAGCAGGCATGTGTATTTAAGAATTCTTGTCAAAATATTGCTGGCTGTTAACTACATATCCACAGGTTGAACTCTTTCTCCCAATCTTCTCATCTTCCCCACTTTTATTGGAGACACAAGGAACTACAGATGCTGAAAGCACAAAGTGCCAGAGTAACTCAGTGGGTCAGGCAGCATTTGTGGAGAGAATGGATAGGTTACGGGACCCTTCTGCAGACCGAACTTGCTGAATTACTCTGGCACTTTGTGTTTTGCCACTACTATTTATTCTTTCACACTAGGGTCTTTCCATCTTGCTGTTCCCTTTTCTCCACAATGATCCAATAAAACTTCCTGAAAACAGGATGAAGCTCATGTCCAGTCCCATTTTGGGCAATCGCCCTGGCCTATGTTTATCCTTTAAATAGCACATTTCACTTCTCTAAGATTTAGGCTTATGTTTATTATTGTCACGTGTACTGAGGTGCAGTGAAAAGCTTTGTTGTGTATGCTACCAATCGGATCAGATTTTACTTCGGAGTCACGTGAGTGACTACGTGAAGAAGGCCGTCATCCCACTTGGCGCATCATTACGTTGACTCGCTTTGCGCAAACGAGCCGACTGGCGGCAGCATTTGCGCTGTCCAGCGGTAAGTTTAAATCAACAAGGTAAGTTTTAAACTTACCTCTGGGATTGGTTTTTGTTTTGCAGGAATCTCATTACAGAGTTTGCCTGCTGGATTGGGGCAAAGTCCGGAAGGGCCGCGGGTAAAACTCTATGGACCGCGGGAACCCCGGTCACGGAACAGAGGGAATCCCGGTCATGACCTCGGGGATACCCGGAAATGGACCGCGGGACCCGCTACGGAGACCGCGGCAGTGCGAGTAGCGGATGGCGGTCAAAATTCGCCTCTCGAATCGCTGGCAGTAGAGCCAGCAGCGTCGGACCAAGACAGCCGTTGGAGGTTAGTCACAAAAATTGTATCTCCCTCCCTCCCTCCCACAAAAATACAATCAAGTCAAACTCAAGTACAATAGGTAAAGCAAAGGGGAAGGCACAGAGTGCAGAATAGAGGTCTTAGCATTGTAGCACATCAGTTCCATAGACAAAGTCCAATGTCCACAATGGGGTAGAGGTGAACTGGACAGTATCCTAGCTTATGGAAGATCCAGTCAGAAGCCTGATAACAGAGATAACTGATATCAGTCCTCCTCTGACCATTTTTATTCTCCAGCCAAACTCATGTTGTGTTTATCTGTTTGCCTCTGTTGCTGGCACTCTTGCCGTGAGAACTATGCTTGTTGAAGGGCTGCTCTACAACCAAGATAAACTATCAAGGATAATTCACCAGTTCAGGATTGAGAGAGTACTGTCCCATCAGAGTTGACATCTTTCAAGTGAGATATTAAACCAAGATACAATATGATTTGCTTTGAAACTCTGTAATGGTGTTGGAAGAAATCTGGAAGAGTTCCTGGTGCCTTCTAGCCTTGGTCTTTCCCAGTCTATCAACCAATTACTGTTACTCAATGACATCTTCCACATGTCTTGGGTTAGACCTCACTTACACAAATTTATCAATCTATCCCTTTGATTCAAGCTAACTTGTTCCACATTCCCAGTGTTGCTCTGCTCCTAGGAGATTGCTTAACAGTACATTTTTATTCACATTTTATTCATTCTATTTAATCTTTATTCTTCATTCACTCTGATCTATCATTAAGAGTTATTCACTTAACCCCAGACCTTTGTAATGTCTTGCTGAAACCACTTTAACTTGACACATCTTCTGTGAAGGATCCCTTACACAACATTTTCAATCACTCTTTCAGTCTTACTGACCCCAAATCTACATCTTGTTCACTTTATGTTTGGAATCCATCTCAGCTACACTAAAAAGCTTTGGTGGGTTCTTCTAATGGATAAAAACAGTGAAGTATACAGTGAATGCTGGAAATGCCCAGCAAGTCAGGAAGCGGCTGTAAGAAGAGAAAAATTTCAAAGTTTCAGAAGAGCAATAATGTGAGATTTAAGTTGCAGAGAAAGTGGGAAGAAGATGGATAGGCCAAAGAGGACATCTTTACCAGTTCTGATGAAAGGTCTTGGCCTGTGGTAATCATGCATCTATTTCTACAAATGCTGCCTCATCTACTGAGTGTTTCCAGCATGGTGTGTTTTTTTTATTTCAGATGTCCGGCATTTGTAGCTTGTTAATGTTTACCCTTGAATTCTATTCATAACCTCATCACTCGCTTTACTAACCACAGCTAGCAATACGATGTGGAAGAAGGAACTGCAGATGCTGGTTTAAACCAAAGATAGACACAAAAAGCTGGAGTAACCCAGTAGGACAGCCAGCATCTCTGGAGTGATGGAATGGGTGATGTTTCGGGTCTGAAGAAGGGTCTCGGCCCGAAACATCACCCATTCCTTCTCCAGAGATGCTGCCTGCCTGGCTGAGTTACTCCAGCTTTTAGTGTCTATCTTCTAGCAATAAGATGTGTTGAACCATGATGCCTTTGCCTTGAGATGGAAGATCTTGACAAGGCAAGATGAGGATACAACCAGTTGTCAGCCTGGTAGTTTTATAATTGTGCATTTTATCAACCAGTCGCTATCATGTACTGAAGGTACACAAAATTGCTGGAGGAACTCAGCGGGTGCAGCAGCATCTATGGAGCGAAGGAAATAGGCGACGTTTCGGGCCAAAACCCTTCTTCAGACTGATGGGGGGTGGGGAAAGAAAGAAGGAAAAAGGGAGGAGGAGGAGCCCGAGGGCGGGCGGATGGGAGGGTGGGAGGCAGTTAGAGAGGAGGTTGTGAAACTGTCTCCGGAGAGAGGAGGAGAACTTCTTCAAAGTAGGCATACCTTGAAGAGATATCGCAGTGGAGTAGACAAAGTGTTCAAAAGGGAACTGCAGATGCTGGAATATCGAAGGTACACAAAATTGCTGGAGGAACTCAGCGGGTGCAGCAGCATCTATGGAGCGAAGGAAATAGGCAACGTTTCTGATCCTGGTTAAACCTGAGTGAATGAGAGATACCATCTCACTCTCCTGGGAATTTGGGAGAGTGAAGTTTTTCTTAGCCTTTAGTTTTAATTCATGTCTCATTTACATTGCAGGGTTCACCACAGCAACCTATCTTCCTATTGCAGACATCTAGATGGGAAATTGATTTTATGACCTTGGTGTAATAGTAAGATTAAACGAGAACTTACCAGTTTGAAGTTTGATCTTAATTTTATGAGGAGTTACGATGAGCGATTACGTGAAGAAGGGCCGTCTGTCTGCGTGCGCGTCAATCTTCAAAGCAGCGGTGTTAAATCACAGTTAAAAGAAGACCTGAGAATAGTAAGATTGTGAAGAAACTAGAACTTCCATATGACCTTGATAGTATGAGGGTGGGAGCGGTGGGCACGTAATCGCTCATCGTAACTCCTCATAAAATCAAGATCAAACTTCAAACTGGTAAGTTCTCGTTTAATCTTACTATTTTACTTCGGAGTCACGTGAGTGACTACGTGAAGATTTCAAAGCTCTGTGATTTTACGCCGGTTACGAATCCAGGCGTCACACACTGAATGGATTGACCATGGATGCGTGTAATCATTAAAGCATTCAGACATTACGTAGTTAAGTAAAGAAACTGATGCTTTAAATGAAAGAAAAGTTTAAAAAAAAGTTACCCCTCCCAACCTTGGGGGGGAAACTAAGGGACAGAACTTAAAATGGTACGTGCAAACACCCCCAGTCCGGTTAAGGGTTTGTTATAAAACCGGTGGACCGTTATTTCATTCGTCCATCCTGCAGCCACTAGGATGTCGTCAAGGGGCACGTCCATAGCTCTTGCTGCCGACGTAGATGCAGCCCTGGTGGAGTGAGATTTACCTATATAAATGTTTACTCCTGCTACCGCCATTACCTCTTTTGACCATCTGGAGATGGTTTGAGTTGACACCTTTTGGTGTGTTTTTTTTTTATGGCTGATGAGGACCGATTGTTCTGAGCCTCTGAGGTTCTCCGTAACTCTCAGATAGTGGTGTTAGTATGTTACCACCCACACAACCGTTGGTCCTCTGGATATGCCAAGAACTGGATCTCCATCCCTGGCATTCCTGGCCTGCTCTGTTTTATCAGGTTCCTGATTAGGAATGTTATGTTGTTCATATTGGTGGTCATGTAGTCCAACCGTAGCTTTTACAGTGTCTGGACTCTTTGTCAGCATACCACCTTCAGGGTTAGTTATAGGCAGTCCCCACTGTCAAAGTAGGGTTTGTACCACGCTCACACCCCATATGTCAGTGTACCTTGGCCTTGAGGGTCTTAAATTGTAAATTACCTTCATGAATTTTGTTGTAAAGGGGTGCGTTCCTATCGAACTGTGCCCAGCTTCCGGCATCAGATTGGAGGAGAGTGCGCCTCTGGCACTATAGATGCACTGTAACTTAGTTAATAGTTATAGTACAGTTGATCGGAACTCCAAGACATCCGTTATCTGAACTGTGTTGTATTTGTTCAGACAGTCCTATGCCTTGAAATGGCCTCCTCAGAATCTGCAGACCAACAAGTTATACGTTCATGTAGTGGATGATTGCTCCATGTAACTGGGTTCACTAGGAGGTCCCTGCACTTGGGTACAGCCATTACTGGCTGGACTATAATTCCCAAACTTTTGGGGGACCAGGCTTGAGTAGGCCAATCTGGCACTACCAATATGCCTGTGGCTTAGTCTTGCTTGATTTTTGTCAAGCATCGGTTTGTGAGACAAATTGGTGGAAAGCATACATAAACATTCCTCCCCAATTGAGGGAGAAAGCATCCACTGCCTTGCTCCTGGATCCAGCTCGCAGGACACATATCTGGGTAACTAATGGTTAGTCTAGATGCAAATGGATCAACATCTGGTATGCCAAATCGTGTAGTTATTTTGTTAAATACTGTCTGATTCAACATCCATTCTGTGTTGTTATTAAACATTCGTGATCCAGCATCTGTCACCGTGTTATATCTACCTCGTAGATTTCCCAAATATTCCTCTTGATACACCAGTGCCAAATGAGGTTCGACAATCTGTCGTAAGATACAGATTTTACACCACCCTTGTTAATGGATATATGCCACCGCAGTGGTGTTATCAATCTGAATTTGAACAAGCACCGGTTGCATATCGCTACAGAGAACCTTGAGTCCATATTGTGCCCCCAACAATTCTGGGTAATTGATTCCATGTGCTGGGGAATTACAGACTCCAGCTCATTCCATCTGCCCCCACAGCTTTAGACTGTGTTGGTGTCTCCCCATCCTTAGCCGCTTGCATAGGTCTGAAGAACCCTCGATGGCTTTCGAGCAAAATTTCCCTGAGCTGTCTCCCATTCATTATCCACCATAGTTATTCAACAATGGCCTCTGCTGGCAATCCATAGTTTGCCAATTCAGCCTGCATGTAATCTGAGTGTTCGTTCCTTTGCTTGCTGTATGTTCTGGTAATGCAAAGGCCCGTACTGCTGGGAATGCAGCTACTATTTGCCAATTACACTCGCTGTTTGCCTGATAGATGGCTAGAATTTGACTATCAGGTCATTGCAGGCTTAATTAATATTGTCGTTTGCCCCTAGGCAAAGTCACCAACATATTTACTGTTTTTGATAGTAAATTCTAGGTAATCAATTACCCTTGTAGGTGTCAATTTTGATTTAACTGGATGGATGAAGTAACCAATTCTTTCAAACAGGATTTTGGTTTGCTTGACTGATGCTTCTGCCAATTCTTGGTGACTCCAAAATGAAAATGTCCTCCAAATATGCCATTACTATGTGGTTTTGAGACCTTTGTAGTCCCAAAATTGGTTTCCGTAGTTTAGTCAATAGTCTAGGAGCTGATGTCAACCCATTTGGCAGAGCCATGCCATCCAGTTAAACTTCAAATATCTCCTGTTCTTAATGAATAGACACCGAATAGTATGCATCTTTGAGGTCGATGCATGCCATGTGACCATTTTATAGGAAGCTCCTATAAAACAGTAGTTAGACCGTAACAAAAAATTGCTGTTTCTAAAAGTCTGTACTGCACAAATGAGTTAAACCTGGATGAAGTGACATCCTCCATCTGTCACCTGTCCTGGAAGGCAATCCTGCCCAAAATACTGGGCCTGCCTTGAAGACAATTCCGATCCGAGTTCCAAGTCTGCTTGGAACCTATGTATGTTGTGCAGTAAAAAATAATCACATGTTGTAATCTGTTTTTTAAAACCAGATCTGAAATTCATGTTATTGTCATTTTGAACAAAAACACAAGAGTAAAATTACCAACATGTAACTGGTCCACAATCCCTTGTTTCAGTAAACCCAGACCCACGTACCTCCATGGCTACCGGTGGTCTTGTGGTAAGCCCAAAGGCCCCTGATGCGGGTTCCTTTTCTCTCCTTGATTGGGAGTTGGACTGGTAGGAAGTGTGGATTCCATGTTTCTCCTGACCTCTGCTTGGGTCTTGGTCTGAAAACCTTATCATACTGAGCCTGCCTTGTCGGCAAATTCTGGCCATAATTCTGAGTCTGCCTTGAAAGACGACTCTGATCATATTTCCGTGCCCAGCTTTCAAGCTACCACCGGCTTCAGTGAACTGCTTACCTCCTATGGAGGTGTGGGGTGTGTTGTCGCCTACTGATGAAGTTTGCTTGTCTTTGGTACCTTGATTGGTCCGACAGCTTTTGCTTCCTTCTTCTGGTCTTACCTGAAGAGAGGATTCGGCGGCTGGTTTCTCCAAAGTCACCCTGATAGCGCTGTTCCCTTGCCGGCATTTGTGCGGATATTCTGCCAACTGCTGTCTCTTGAGGCCATATGCATGTGCTTCAGTATGTTCATACTTTAATTCGAGATCAGTTACCTACTGATCTCGAAACCAAATTTCGTTTGAACATTATGTGAGGTTCAAATGACAAATAAATGGTATTGTATAGTATTGTAATTCGAGATCAGTTCCCTAATGATCACTCACACTCCCCTCCATTGAGAGTGAGATTTGTAGGTAGCCCTGAAAACAGGTGCTGCCGCAGGCCCCTGAGGATACCTGCGCTGACATGGCCCCTCCAGCAGGCCTCAATGAGATTCTTGCTTTGGGTCAGACTGAAACTGACCGTGAATGCTCCTCTCCTCAGAGCAGGAGACATTTTCTAGATCTCTATCCAGGGAAGCACCCAATGGAACCTGGATGATTGCAGAAGTATTTCTTTTCTTTTGTGCTTGTTATTTATTTTATGTAAAGCTCTTTGGTGTAAGTTAACTTAAACAGTGCTATATAAGTAAAAGTTACTTACTTACTTCCTTTCTTCTGCTTGTCCCTAGGAAGGTCCCCCCCCCCCCCCTGCTTTTGTACTCTGATTCAGAGTGGTTTCTTCCATATGTACTTCCCCCTCCAATGGGGAAGACATTGAGTTGCCCCATTAAGTGAGGCTCCCGGCACTGCCTGCTGCTGTAGGCACGGGCTGTCACAGCTCTCTCCTTAGGGCAGGTCATTGTTGGAGCAACTTCTCCAAAAAGTTGCTCCTATGTGGGAGAGTCGTCCTCAGACGCTCTCTGTTGAGGGAGGGTATCCCTTTCCCTCCCCAGACTCTTCTGAGTCAACGGGTTGTTTGACTTGCGGGTGGATTTTCCCGTACTGCAGGACCGCCAACGGAGCTCTCCTCCTGCAACAAGTCTCCTGCCGGTGCTAAATGTCGGGAAACACCGTTGCCCGCTACTGGGAAATGCTGCGGTCTTCGGCAGCCGACTTCCCCGCGGACCGTATCCTCGACATCTGGGCCCTGAAACTACAAAAGTTTCAAGCCCGAAAGAACGCAGTGATTCAACTTTCCTTACCTGCCCATCCTAACGGACTGGGAGGACGCAGTGCCTCTGCCAGTCCGTCGCGCGTTGCGTTCAGACGTAATGACGCGCACGCAGATGGACGGCCCTTCTTCACGTAGTCACTCACGTGACTCCGAAGTAAATTTAAGATTTTAGGGGCTCCATTCAATCATCTTCTTGTGGTACATGGGGAATCCACTGCAGACAATTGCAGAAACAGGTGAGTTATGCCAATAAAAGATTGTCTAATTGTGAGCAACAAATTCCCAGCATTCTGCAGATAAAGCAAAGCATAAATGAAGGACATAGCTCATTCTGCAATCAGGAGCAACAGCTTGAGCAAGACAAATGAATCTTGAATCTGCTTTTTACACAGCAGAATAACATTCTGCACTTAATGAAAGGCTTAGTCAACTGCAATGTCTTTTGGCGTGCCACACTTTTCCTGCTGGAGGTTTTGATGCAATGAATGACATTATAAAGCACCAGAATAATGGGTTGAAACAGCACGGCACTCTCATGCCATGGTTAGCAATGGTTTTACACCCCATGGTTCCCTGTCAGACAAGTGTTGAAGGAAGCCGCAAACTTGATAGATCATTTGTACGGTTTACGTTTACCGGATACATAGATACAACAGAATGCTGTAAGGATTCTGCAGAGAACATTCATGCTAATACCGTGATCATATATAGTCCAGGTGGGATAAGGGCAAGAAGTTTCCTTTCTGAAAGGAGGTTAACGAACTTGTTGATTCGTTGCAGCCACCAAACACCTTGTCAAAGTCTAGCTCTCAAAATGTTCAGATTTCAAAATGCATGGTGAAGCGTTAAACAGCTACAGAATTAGTATGTACACACAATGATGAAACACTGCTGTCAGTTAACTACTTCAACCGTTAACCTGTTATGCCCTTTCTGAAAGATTAAATGTCACTAGGATATTTATATAATATTTCAAAATGCATAACAAGATTGGCATGCATTCCCCTTCAAACTGATGAAAGACAACAACTGCGTCTTCTTGTAGCTGTTGAGTTGGGAAGGATATCTTCTGCATTATCTCTGCTCTTTGATCATTTAGCTTGAGAAGATTATTGAAATAGAAGGCTCTTCACTGTCCTTAGAAACCACTGGTAGCCAATTTGTCTCCCATGCTACTTATGTCCAAATGTTTTGCTTCTAGACTTGTTAATAATGCAAAATAATTAGTGAATCGTTATCTAACGTAGTCTGCTGCAACCTCATACTGTGTCAGCTTGACCCAGTTGATATTGCCCTCATCAGAGAGCTGTAGTATCAAGTCTATTCAGCTCATGACTGATGCTGTCAATTCATTGTGATAGGGGATGGAGTTTTGAACTGCGGGATTTGTCACATGGTCTGTCAATTCAAAATACCACCTATCTGTCTGTTTAATGGTTCAAATTACCCATTTGACAAAGTAAAAGATCATTTAATTAATACACTAGCGAAACAACTCTGCGTTCACCAACACCACCAGAAACAGGTTATTTCTTCAATCATTCTGCTGGGCCAGATTCTGCAGTGATAATTTTGGCAAAACACCAGCATAATGATGGCAGAATTATTGGCTTTCAGCATTGGGGTTGCAGGAAACCGACACCAAATTTGGGAATGCCATCCATGTGAGATTTAACATGGAGGCCCTGAAGTTGCTATCAGAGGTTCATCGCCAGGCTGTTGGATGAGAATGACTTGAAATTACCAGAACTTAAATACTTTAGATCCCAGTAAAATACCCTGGAAACCACACACTTTGTTGCAGATCCGTATGCTTTCTTTTCAATGGGACCCTGAACCACAATACTAAGCAAAAATCAAACTGTTGCAGAAACTCAGTGGATCAGGGGAGGGAAATAGACAGTCAAAATTTCGGGCCAGGACTGTGCATCAGGACTGCTCCAGATTCCAGCATTTGCATTCTCTTGTGTCTCCATAGTACTAAGCAAACTATCTGGCCTTATAACATCTTATGTCGACGCAAGCAACTGCAGTTGCCGGACTCTTGAGTCAAAGACAATATGCTGGAGTAACTCAGTGTTGCTTGACTTGCTGGGTTACTCCAGCTCATTGAGTTTTAACATTTAATGTAGCACAGATCCTTAATTTAGAATCCTCCAAATTCCATGGACTCACAACTCTCTGTGAGAACAATAAACTAAACAGTAACTGTAAACAAAACTGTAAACTGTAACTGTAAAATGTGTTACAAATTATAAATGTGAGCTCAATATTAATAGGAAAGGAAGATATTTTAACCGAGCAGAGGGAATCTTAAAGGTGATGGCGTTCCCACAGGACTGCTGCTCTTATCCCTCTTGAGCGCTTACTAAAATGACAGAAACTCCAAAGTGCTGCCACGCCCATCAGACGGGAATAATCAGCAAACTTTCCATGAGAAATCCACCCTCTGCTATACTGTATAAACAATACTGGCAGCATCTTAATGAATTACAAGTAAAAATGTCATAGTGGGGCAGGAGTGGGAGACGACACTGAGGTCAAATGATGAATATGAACGAATTGACTTTTGTGGTACTGCAAATGGTGTAATCCAACCCTTTTGATTGGATTAACCACCACAAGTGGGAACTACTATCCTTTCTGAAGCCCTGTTAACTGGACTTAAGGCCACGCATCAAACACTGGCTTTTAGTTTCTGGTCCAAATATTTTATAATTGTCCCCTCTCCTTGTCTAAGTGTAAACTGAGATGAAATGATTGAATTCACTGAAATGTTGTTGTTTTATTTTCCAAAAAAAGAGAAGAGAAAATCAATACTAATCTTTTAAGTACCTCTGTTTCTTTTTTAATGGTTTCAGAAATTACCTGTTTTTCTTTCCTCATTTATTAGAATCTGAGCTGCCACTATAACTGCGAGGTTAGATGGGGTCAAAGATTCCGCTGGAAATGTGAATCTATCCAAAATCATTAACAATAAACCTGCCTTCAGAGAATTTCTAAAGCATTTATTTTGCTCCAAAAAGCTTGTGCCTGCATCCTCCGTTTATGAGATTTCTGCCCTTTTACCATAAAGGGATAGGTGGATACTGCAACTGATTTATGGAAGCCATTCTCTGAAATAGTCTAGATACAGTGGAGGTTCCATCTTGTAATCTTTTAAAATCTTTTACCTCTACAAATCAGTGGACAAGTACAGACATTTACTGACACATTTGGAAGCTTTGTGTGATTTTGTCTGACTGACCTTTTGAATAACAGTTTAAGACTAGTCTGTATTGTTGCAGTGTATTGATCAGTTGTGGGCAGCATATGGCTTCTAATCTTTATCTGATAGAGAGCCATCTGATCCCTGCAAGACCCCAGCAGGCAGTTATCTGATCTGTCTCTCTATATTTCCACTGTCATTCCTGCAGATTAAAATGAGGACAGATATCCCAACAAAGCTTTTCCAGATCCTCCCACGGAATTCACCCAGTGACATAATGCCAATGCATGTAGGTTCATCCACAATGTAATGGTTATGATATTTTCTCTGCTGGAAATTTCTAATATTCGTTATTATGGTTACACACAGGTAAAACAGGCCAGAATCTATGAAATATACAAAAAAAGGTTGTTATATATGGATTGTGTTTCTTTTTGTAACATGTTTATTGGAAAATAAGCCACTGGCAGTAGAACCATATAAAAACCATGGGATATGTACAACCTTAAAGAAAGAGGACACAGAAGACACATTGTGATGGAGATCGTAGTTTTGGGAAGGAGGGTGTTAATGACACGTAGGATTCACAGATCTATTGAGATAAATTCCAACAGGTTTCATCACTTGACATTGTTTCATCAAATATAATGCATAACATAATGAAACTGCTTTAATGACTGACCTCCACCCAACAGCCAAGCAGTCTGGGCTGATTGCAGAATGACGACCTGACCTGCTTTTTAATTTGTACTCGGCACTGGGTTCACTTGTGAGCTGCTGCTGTAGAAGCAGCGACTCTTCCCAAATCCTGCCCTGGTTCAGACACAATTGTACAACTGCATCGGTGCGTGTGTGGGAAGAAAGGTCAAGTTCCATCAGGTTTGTCCACCGAACATATACGCCTGGGCTGGTTCCATCTGCCTCCAGAATGGGCGCAGTCTCCCACTCACCGGCTTTGACTTATCTTGTGGGTTTCCTTCAGTAGCCTTTGACCGGTTTTATTTAATTTTGGGAGACTCCCAAACTATCCTAGATGGTTGATAATCCCGATGGCATGGGGAATATGAACATAGCCGCATCACAACTGGGCCCATGACTTCTAATTCATTTCAACAAAGAACAACAAAGCATTTATCTTTATGGATGATAACCAATCAATTATGATATGATACTGTATGATAGGATACAATATAAAACTTTATTTATCCCAAGAGGGAAATTGATCATAAACAATTTATAGTCATAAAACACAAGATACATGTAACATGAAATTAAAGTGACGAGTGAAAAGGATTGGATATGTGCAAAGATTGGGGATGGGGGGGGGGCGGGGAGGGGGGGGGGGGACCAGTCTATTCCATGACAGAAGGGGAGGAGTTGTAGAGTTTGATAGCCACAGGGAAGAAGGATCTCCTGTGGCGTTCTGTACTCGCATCCTGGACCACTGGTACCTCACTGACGCAGCCCACAATTGCAGAGTCATCTGAAAACTTCTGCAGGTGGCAGGAGTCTGAGTTATACCTGAAGTTATATCTGAATTAGATAGTTTCAGCAATAATCTATTTCAGGTATAATCTCACGCATTTTGTGGAACTGAAGCATCTTTTTCTGCCAACTGTAAGAGAAGCAATTAAAGCATTTTAATAAACTTTAAAAATCAGCTCACTGGCACAAAGTCTTCATCAGTTCCACTGTGATTAAACTCTTTGTAGGCTCATTCAGAGAGACACAAGGATGATTGTAGTGGGAAAGAACACAGGACAAATGTATAAACCAACGTTACTTAATGTGCTTTGACTGCTTGGTGGGTTGTTTCATAAGTAGTTCTTAACATGGGATGGCGGAATTAATATTGTAAAAGATTTCTCTTGGCTTGGACACAAAGCCTCTCAGTTTGAAGGCAATGTCCAGAGATAAACCACTGTAATCACAAATCAAACCTTTTCTATAAGAATAGAAAATATATATGTAGCAGGTCAGTTCACAATTCATGTTGATATAAAAATATACTTAAAGATAGACTGGTATGAAAACCAATGCAGGGTTAATTCATTATGTAAAAGAAGCAATGGATTCAACATAATAAGACAAATACTTCTGCTGAGGTTACTTTTACTAAGGATTATTACAAAATTGTAACTTTTCATTTACAAATGTTTACAATTCATGATTAAGGTTTGCACACCAAGACAGTCAGCATCTCCTCAAATTCCTCTCTGCAATTAGTGTTGCCTAGTTTGGTGGTTCTTCTACTTTTATGATCTAATTATTCTTTGCTCCCCTATGCCTATATTATATGTTTTGGGAGCATGTAGGAAGGTCTCAGCTAGTCCCTTTTCTCTCGCCAACGCTCAGAAAACGCCTCACTTTCCTGTTGATGCATCAAACCACCCAGTTGATTCAGGTCTCCTTGTGTAGACTCTTCAGAGATTCAGACTTTACCCGAAGATAGACCCAAAATGCTGGAGTAACTCAGCGGGACTGGCAGCATCTCTGGGGAGAAGGAATAGGTTACGTTTCGGGTGGAGACCCTTAACGTCACCCATTCCTTCACTCGAGATTTGCTGCCTCTCCCGCTGAGTTACTCCAGCATTTTGGGTCTATCTTGGGTTTAAACCAGCATCTGCAGTTCCTTCCTACACGTTCAGACTTTAACCCTTGGTCAAACCTTCAGGTTTTGTCTAGATATATTAGCCTCTGGGCATGTTTCCTCTACGCAATGCCACCCAAAACCATATTCAGTTTCAGAAATAGATATTCCACAGATCTCAGTTATCCCTCAACAGGTATTGCTTCATAAACACTCCACAGGTGACAGAGCGATCGTTCCAATTAGAAAAATGTGAGTATGTTGTGATAAAATGAGACATTCTCGACTATTTTAGATGAGATTTAGTTTACGGGTTTGGGTCATTTGGCCAGCTGTACCCCCCTCTATCCTCCCTCTACCACCTCCTCTGGTAGATTGTTCCATGTGTACACCACGCCACCCCCTGTGTGAAATAATTGCCCCTCAAGTCCTTTTTAAATCTTTCCCCACTCAGCTTAAAATTTAAATGCCCATCCCCTATGCTGGTGAAATAAACTGGGCCTATCCACCTTATCTATACCCCTCGTAAACCTTCCCTCAGCCTCCCAAGCTCTAGGGAAAAGGTAGACACAGTCTATCCAGCCTCACCTTAGAACCCAAAACCTGCAGACCCAGTAGCATCCTTGTTGATCTTTTTTAAGTTTAAAGATATCCTTCCCGGAGCAGGATGACCAGAACTGTACACTGTACACGATACCCTTACCAATTGTAATGTGACATCCCAACTCCTGTATTCAATGCTGTGACCGATGAAGGGAAGCACGCCAAACACCTTCTTCACCACTCTGCCTACCTACATTGCCACTTTCATGGAACTATGTACCTGTTAGCGAGCGGAGCTTTGTGCTTTTCAGTCGTGTTAAAACTGGTTTTCACTCAGTTTGATTTAAGAATGGCTCGGAGCACTTTGTATGAATGTCAAATTACTGATAGTTTGTCTAACACGCCTTCTTTCATTGGACACACTCCTGTTTTTAAATTAATAATTAATTGTGATGGATCTTGGTTACGGATTACTGGTTTTAATGCATTAGGATAATAAATCTCTCACACATTCTCTTTCTCGGGCTCATTCTCATCCAATTAAAACATGTACAGGTTTACTTTAGATTTATGCTTTGAATCAAAGCAATTATAATCTGTATCTAGCCAGATGTTGCATCAAGGTAAATATTGTCTGATAGCTACCAATAAAATCCAATGATTGGGATAGGATTATTTATCACCCTCCTCTCTCTTCAGCTGCTTGTAAACCTGAGTCATTTGTTATTGCCAATAAAGTGCTTATACTTAGGATTAAAGTCATGGCTGATGTTTGCGCAGAGAAATAAGGACCCGACTTTACGGCCATAGATCACAAAACATGCCTTTCAGCCCAAGATCCGTGCTGAACGTTAAGGAATCCCATTTTATTCTTCGTACATTCCCATCAACCCCCCACAGGCTCTGCCCTCATCTAGGGGTCATTTGCAATGGCCAGTTGACCTATATATCTTTGTGATGTGGAAGTTTGATTAGCACGGGTGTCCGGGGTTATGGGGAGAAGGCAGGAGAATGGGGTTAGGAGGGAGGGATAGATCAGCCATGATTGAGTGGCGGCGTAGATTTGATGGGCCGAATGGCCTAATTCTGCTCATATCACTTATGACCTAAGTAAATTGAAATGTCTGGGGGAAACCCATCAGGTCACAGAGAGAATGTGCAAACACTGCACAGACAGCACCGGAGGTTATTATTGAACTAGGGTTGCTGGGGCTGTGAATCAGCCACTGGGGTTAGGAGGGAGGGATAGATCAGCCATGATTGAGTGGCGGCGTAGATTTGATGGGCCGAATGGCCTAATTCTGCTCATATCACTTATGACCTAAGTAAATTGAAATGTCTGGGGGAAACCCATCAGGTCACAGAGAGAATGTGCAAACACTGCACAGACAGCACCGGAGGTTATTATTGAACTAGGGTTGCTGGGGCTGTGAATCAGCCACTCCTAGTCGCACCACTGTATCACGCATGTGTAGCACCTACATGTGGTACCTTTTATAATCTTCAGTCAATTGAATACTTTTAGACTGTGGTCACTCTCATGAAGTACAAAATCCAGCAGAACAATTGTGCTCAACTGTCTTACAATCAATAAAAAATAGGCATAATTATAGAAGGATACAGCATGGAAACAGGCCCTTTGGCCCATCGAGTTTGTGTTAACCATTGATTGGGGAATGAATACGAATGGTTGGGATGAGAAAGTACAAGGCATGATTAGTAAATTTGCAGATGATACTAAAGTGGTTGGTATTGTTCATAGTGAATATGGTCATCAGAAATTACAGTAAATTCTTGTTCACAAATCTCTAATGCAGAAACAAGAGTGCAAAGCACTGAGCTAATGCTGACTCCATTTGGTACCTGCTATTAATAGGAATGGGATTACATATTGGGAATGGTGACAATAGGAAATTGCAGTGATGGGTTTCAATGATAAACACATTCTCAGCAAATACTCAGAAATGCATTTATACCCCGAGGTGAAAAGCCTTCCATTTGCATTTGTAAATGTTGCACACCGCATAGATCCATGAGAGTTGCTCTCTGAAATACATCAGGAAGCAAACCATAAAACACAGAGTACTGAGCCTTGAGGTAAAGCCACAGTTGAACGTACTTAGACAACCAAGGGGTAGTTTAATTAACCATATTATTCTGAAAATGCATTTTAAATTATTCTGTGATTCAAAAATGTTGCAAACATTGTTATTACCCTTTAGTCAGCTGATTAGAAGGGATTTACTAATCAGTTGCATGATGTAATTAGTGCATCTGAATCAGCATCTTGTTACAAAGAAATTATCTTGGATTTCAATTATAATCAATTTCAAATTACAATGAATAATCTTCCAATTAGATGGATAAAATTTGAACTGCATCTGGGTTACGATGAATATATATGTTTACAAGCCAATCATAAGGTCATAAGGAATAGTAGTAGAATTAGGCCATTCGGCCCATCAAGTCTACTCTGCCATTCAATCATGGCTGATCTACAGTATCTCTCCCTCCTAACCTCATTCTCCTGCCTTCTCCTCATAACTTCTGACACCTGTACTAATCAAAAATCTATCTATCTCTGCCTTAAATATATCCATGCTGAAGAAACTTGAAGTGTGCCGAGGTAAATATGATAAATGAGCCAGAGATTTGTCCTGACCTCTGTAGACATTGTTGCTTCTTTATCTACTGAACAAACTCCTCAGTTTTCCATCTCTGGTCTTTTAAATGTTTCCAAGCTTCAGGACAGCTTGCAAAGGAATTATATCCCATTCCAACTATTTGCAACTTCTTTCTGACCTTTAAGAACATCCACAACCATTTATTCAAGAGTCAAGAGAGTTTTATTGTCATGTGTCCCCGATAGGACAATGAATAAAACCATGTTATACATTGGAATATGGTACAATGTATAAAATACAATATACAATGGTAAAAACCATCACTTATTTTTTTTTTAATTATTCACATTGATAGTTTCCATATACTTATAAGATAACATATATGCTTCTACATCTCAGCGAGGACAACTATTGAGAAGAAAATTAAAAAACATTTCGACTGCTTAATATTACGAAGCGGGTCGTTAAAAAAAAGTCATTTTAAATGAATAGATATTTTGACATTAAATCACTGTACACCAACAGAGAGTGTGCTGATTTTGCTCACAACGTAAAAACAAAACAAATATTGTTCTTTTTTTTTCAGTAATGCACTCTGGTCAAAAGACAACTTGCTGGAGGAACTCAGGAGGTCCGGCAGCATCTGTGGAGGGAGTGGAGAGGCGACGTCTCGGATCGGGACCCTTCTCCAGACTTCGCTCTGATGAGCTGTGATGGACAGCGCAGCTTTTATTCCACTGAGTGAAATTTCGCGTCCGACGAAACCCTGCCCCTTCCTTGCGAATGTATCGTTCTGTTAGCCCCATTGCACCCCACAGAACACACCTCTCTGTGTGAAATAAGACGAACAAGCTTAGAAACACTTGTTGCCTTTGCCCATAAACGCGGGCAGACTTTAGAGACGCGTAAGAAAGAACTGCAAATGCTGGTTTAAATCGAAGAAATGCTGGAGTAACTCAGCGGGACAGGCAGCATCTCTGGAGAGAAGGGTCTCGACCCGAAACGTTATCCTCTCCTTCTCTCCAGAGACGCTGCCTGTCCCGCTGAGTTACTCCAGCATTTTGTGTCTATGTCAGACTTTAAAGGCAGCAGCAGTCCGCGTCGCTGGAGCTCAGCTGCGCGTCGACACGTCTAGCCTCTCGTTAGGCAGGTTCCACCCTTTGAGATCCGTCACCAAAGACGAATCATAATTACCAATGTCTATGACTTGCAGATTTTATCCCATACGTTTTCTGTATTTCGGGTGCGGTCCTATCCTCCCTTCCCTACTCAAACCCCTCTCTGACGTCTCGTTAATTTAATTCATTGGGATCCTTTTTTTGCGCGTTTCTGCCGCTCTTCCTCCATTCTCCTCGTTCATGGGTCAGTATCAGTCGCTGAGTAGAATTGTGCCGAAATTATACCAACATCTATTTATTCCGTTTAAAAATATGACCAACTCTCATATTTGCCGCCTGTGATTTGTTTGATGATGTCGTTGTATTGGATTGGTAAGTTTATTTCCCATTCTGTCTTCAACCCCCCATCCGCGCTACCCTGCAACCCCTCATTAATTGGCCACCAGCATCCAGAGTGAACGGCTGCAAACAGCTGAGTTTTGCTTCTTTCTCTGGGGGAGAGGGGAATCCTGAACCCCTCAAGTAACTGAAGATAGACACAAAAAGCTGGAGTAACTCAGCGAGACAGGCAGCGTCTCTGGAGAGAAGGAATGGGTGAGACCCTTCTTCAGACCTCCAGAGATGCTACCTGTCCCGCTGAGTTACTCCAGCATTTTGCGTCTATCTTCGGTTTTAAAGCAGCATCTGTAGTTCCTTCCTCCACCCCTCAAGTAACTCTCCACTCCGATCAACCACCCAGTCCCCCTGAGCAAGTCACAAAGTGCTGGAGGAACTGCGCGGGTCAGGCAGCATCTGAGGAGGGGATGGATGAACAGGCGACGTTTCGGGCCGGAACCTTCCTCAGACCGGAGAAATGTGGAGAAGGAAACAGCCCTCCGTCTATTCCCTCCCCCGATGCTGACTGACTTGCCGAGTTCCTCCAACACTTTGCGTCTTGGTTAAGATTCCAACATCTGCAGTTCCTTCACATAGAGGCTGCCGCACCCGCTGAGTTTCTCCAGCACTTTTGTCTGCCTTCGATTTTCCAGCATCTGCAGTTCCTTCTTGAACATTTATCTACTCTTTGTGACTTTGTTTCCATTCCCTCCCCCCTCGCTATCCTCTGCCACTCCAGAACCAATCCATACCTATTTTCCAGGTATAGCCACCTCTATTTTCTCCCACTGTTTCTGCCCTGATCGCTCCGTCCTGTCAAAGCGCATTATTTTGGGTGACACAAAATGCTGGAGTAACTCGGCGGGACGGGCAGCATTTCCGGGGAGAAGGGATGGGTGGCGTTTCGGGTCGAGACCTCTCTTCAGACTCTGATTAGTTGTATAGTTGGCCGCTCCGGTTCGCTCTCTGCTCCCCACATTGTCCACTCTCTGCTACATAGGCACTTGTAGTTTGGCCTCTCGATCGCTCCATTACCCACTACTGCCCATCCCCATAGAAATCCGGCAACCGCCTTCTCTTTGTATTTTTCTGACCCACAGCGTCCCCAGGAGTCCCGTTGGAGAATTTCCCGGGCAGCTGAGGCTGATTCCTAATTCACTTTGCGCCGTGATCAACAGCAGAAAAAGAATCACCTTCAACCACGATCAGGATGGGGACAGTGTGAGTGTGAGTGAGAGGCGGGAGGGGAAAAAATACACCACAAGCAACCTCTCTCAGACTAACAAAAAAACTCAGCCCGGCCACAGAACAACTGGTAACTGGAAGGAAAATAACAGTGAGAGGGAAACTACATGTGGATAGAGGATGCGTTCACTCATAGGGTCCCGCTTGTTATTCGCCCTATTTCTTATCGAAGGTAAGATGATTTTTTAAATGTATATATGCCGTGATTTACGTAAGGTGGAAAGTTAGAAGCGAGAAGGCGCTGTGTGCCGTGCGGTTTGACATCGTGAAACTGACAGCTGGAGGATTTCACCTTGAGATGGAAACTTGGATATTTATGGTGCCATTGAAACATTCACTGCAACTCACTTCGACAAGGATTTTTTTTTTTTGCTTTAGTGACCCAGGCGCTTGCAAAAATTAAACTTTGTTTAACTGGCCTTCGCTGAGATGATTCTCGCGGATGGTCCCCGCAAACTGCCTCCCGCTAAGAACGGGGCATGTTACGCGTTGGTGCTATGTTGAACAGTTGCCCCGTTACTTGTCCGCGGCTGGCGGTCTCCAGGCAGCTGCGACCCCTCCGCTTCTCCCTTTCATTGGGGATACGAGGGACCCAGCTGTATCCCCGGGATGGGCAACAATTGTCAGTGATGTATTAGCAATGGTATTAGTGGAAATTCGGCTCCCGAATTAGTTGCCGATGTTAAATAAAAAAGGAAGATTTCGTGGAAGGGAGAGCAGAAATGTTAACTGCCCAAGAGTGGCGGAAAGTCTAAGATGAGAGAGAGGGAGAGAGACGCAGACTGTACAATGGGTGAATTCGGATTCGGAGATTTATTTCGCGATACGGACAGCGTTCGCTTTGAAATTTATCCGGCAGAGAACTGTAATGATCAGTTTTGATCATTGTTGGTGAATGGTCCCGAGTTCCCTCGGCTGTCATCACAGGAAGGGAATCGGATACACAGGCAGAAATAACCTTTGTTGGAGATCTGAGATAAAAGCTGCATTTTGTGGAAGTACCAATGTAATGACCGGTAGCAGGGGAAGAGAGGTTCTTGCTTGCTGTTGACTTTCGGAACAATGTCTAGGAAAGTTCTATTCCCAGTTGTTTATGATTCTTTATGGTCGTTGAGGAAGACTTGTGTTTGCATTCGAAATGTGTAGGAAGGAACTGCAGATGCTGGTTTAAACCGAAGATAGACATAAAAAGCTGGAGGAACTCAGCGGGACGGGCAGCATCTCTGGAGAGAAGGAATGGGCGACGTTTCGGGTCGAGACCCTTCTTCAGACTAGCTAGGGATAAGGGAAAGGAGAGATATAGACGATGATGTAGAGAGATAAAGCTGCTTGTCCCGCGGAGTTACTCCAGTTTTTTGTGTATCCAGTATCTTGTTTTTACATTCCCTGTGTTTCGTTCTGTTTTCACTGGATTCACGACATTGCACAGTTGCACTTATTTGAACACTCATATTGTGTCAGAAGCTGGTTTGGAGATTGGTGCGCGTACCGGTTAGCTGTTAGACAGAAATGATGAAGGTTTTTGCAGAAATGGCTGAATATTTCAGCGTTGCGTTGATGCGATTCTCACCGGCACACTTCTGCATATTATTAAAGGTTCATTCTTTCCGATGTATGTTTATTGAGGTGGAGTTTGTGCCGCATCTATCAGTGAAGTGTGGATCGTATACATGC